>NC_031971.2:41321860-41633110 GCF_001858045.2 Oreochromis niloticus | reverse complement strand
CGTCCAGACATGATGCCGTTTACGCTCAGCCATTGTAGTGAGTGCACACGCCAGGGGCTGCGACACATTTATACAGCCGTATTTTGAAAAGCGTAAGAGGAAGTACTTCCTTCCAAATTAGACGATCCGAACGATATAGTTTCTTAATGAAACACTACAAATTTACCACACAGTACTAAAATATCAATATTTTAATATGAGAATCGATTCTAGAACATAAATTACTGGTATCGGATCGATATTGAAATATCGATTCTTCCGATGTGTGCTCACAGGCACTAATGGAAAAGGGGCCTTAGTGTCAGCAGGAACATGTTCCACCACCAGGTGTCAGTGTTGCTCCTGTTTTGGTGTTAAAATCACTGACGCTGCATGCGGTCACCTCGTTATCTGTGTGTGTGTGTGTGTGTGTGTGTGTGTGTGTGTGTGTGTGAGAGAAAGCCTGCAGAGGGTCAGATTTAGGTTCAGGGTCAGAGTGAACTGTCTGTCTTACCTGTATTTCTCTAGCTGGGACCACATCCTGTTGTTACGGCGTTTCTCGTGATAATGACGGCTGGCGTGAGGATGAATTGAGGCTCCGGTTTGGGGAAACCCTCAAAGGAGACTGGTGTCAGCTCCCGGCCTGGGGAGGTGTACATTTACTAATGAGAAGTGAATGAATTGAAAAAAGGATATTGGTTGGGCACCAAAACGAGAAACCACAGTTTAAAGTGCAGGGGCGGTCACAGATAGACAGCGAACTAGGAGGGGGGTGTTTCAGGTTTGGCCCCCCTCCTGAAATTCAGATAACTTATCTCCAAATGAAAGATGGACACAGTCGCTGTACCGATTCACTTTTGGAGCCTCAAGTGGGCACTAGAGGAACTGCAGTGCTTCATATCTGATACTAAAGACTGGTGCCTGTTTTTAGGTAGCTAGAAAGTCGGTTTTGGATCAGCTGAACCACATCCTGTTCTCTGATGATCAGATACCTGACTCCATTATCCTGATCAACACCACAGACTGGCAGGGACAGGTGCGCATCCTTTTTCTGTCTTTCAGGGGTTTGAATCAAGCTGAGTTCAGTTTCTATGATCGTTCAGAGCCCAACGTGTCTTTGTCAGTGTCTGTGCTGTCCCTCCTCAGTATCTCTCTGAGGTTCTCTTCGATCAGCCAATCGTCTGCACCGTTTCAACGGCTGATGTTCAGGCCGCCTTCAGCGCCATCATCGGACGCATCCAGAGATTGTAAGAACATCTGATCAGTACTTTTATTCTGCACAGACATCAGTGTTTGAATCTGGCTGAGCTCTGAATCCTGTTACGTCAAAAAATTCATTTGATTATAAACAAGTTTGCATACAAATGTGTATGAATATATATTCTCTCTGACCTGAATCTGTTTCTGCAGCTGTAACTGCAACTCACAGACTCCGCCCACCATGAAGGTGGCAGTGGGAGGAGATCAGAGCTACCTGACCACGGTGCTCTGCTGCTTCGTAGAGCAGCTGGCCAGCAAGACGTCTGATTGGTTGAGCTACATCCGCTTTCTCATCATCCCTATTGGTGCGCCTATCACACACACACACACACACACACACACACACACACACACACACAGCAATGTACTAAATTCAGTAATCACAGTACAGTTACAGTTATGCTGTTACAAAGGGTCTTCAGTTCTCTGCACACCAGGCGTGCAGAAGGAAAAATAAACATCAACTGTGTTTTATTTTTCTTCTCACGTGACAATCAGCTGATTTCAGTTCATGTGTGGGAGGAGGAAACGGTGGAGCTGTGAACATTTCAGGACTTTTATTACACAAAAGGACGAGAGCGTGGTGCCGAAGTGCAAACTGAATGCAGCTACATTTTAATGCTAACATCTGCACAGAGTGCATGCTAATGCTAAACTAGCATTAACCCAGAGTGATGTTAAAGCTGAGTGTACGGAGACCTCAGCCCAGCAGAGCCTGTTCATATTTCTACAGTAGAATCACCATGACGACCATCTTTGCTTTGTGTTCATGCGTAAACACGGTGTGTGAGACTTTATATTGTTCACTGGTGATTATGGGAAAGTGAGTTTCTTTTCTCGAGTAACAACCCCGACATCAATGGTACATACTGATATTTTAAACATAATGTGAATTATGGTAGGTAGGTCTCCAAAATAAGAAATATGCACATATTTTACTAAATCATTGTCTCAGTTATGATGAGAGTACCGTCTGGAAACTCCAGTGTTTGTTCCATATCTACTGATGATTTCGTTTTTGTGCTCTGCTGCTTGTCATATTGGTTCAATCAGCATAAAAGTTGGGTGAAAATGACATTTTCTTCATTTTTGTTACAATAAATTTAATTGTAACAAGTATTGTGCAGTTGTTAGTTTACGGATTTATTAAATATATATCATTCAGAAATACACCATTCTTTAACAATGTGAAGTTAATTACTGTGTGCTCAAATATGGGACTTATAATTATTTCTCTTAGCTGTCATGGTCTAAGGAGCTTGCAAAGAAAAGCGTCTGGACTTCTTTGAGTTGCTTGAAGACGTTTCACCTCTCATCCGAGAAACTTCTTCAGTTCTAAGGTCAAATGGTGGAGAGTCCCAGATTTAAACCCAGTGGGAGTTTCCCCCCCAAAGAGGGACAAAGGACCCCCTGATGATCCTCTAATCACATGAGCCAAGGTGTGAAAGTGGGTGTGGGTCCCAATCAGCCAGGGTTTCAGGTGAGCTCATTGTTAAACCTGGCCCCACCCTATCATGTGATGTCCTGAGGTCAGATGGCCCAGGATGTGAGTGGGCGTTAAGGCGTCTGGGGAGGGATCTCAAAACTGGATTATAGATGGCAGACAGTTGGTGTCGTAAACCACCGCCTCTGTTCAAAGATGGTCGCTCACAGTGGACATAGATGGCCTCTTTCACTCCTCTTTCAAACCATCTGTCCTCTCTGTCCAAAATGTGAACATTGGCATCCTCGAAAGAGTGACCTTTGTCCTTAAGATGCAGATGAACTGCTGAGTCTTGTCCTGTGGAGGTGGCTCTTCTATGTTGTGCCATGCGCTTGTGAAGTGGCTGTTTGGTCTCTCCGATGTAGAGGTCTGGGCATTCCTCGCTGCACTGTACAGCATACACCGCTTTCACACCTTGGCTCATGTGATTAGGTAGAGGATCATCAGGGGGTCCTTTGTCCCTCTTTGGGGGGACACTCCCACTGGGTTTAAATCTGGGACTCTCCACCACTGACCCTTAGAACTGAAGAAGCTTCTCGGATGAGAGGTGAAACATCTTCAAGCAACTCAAAGAAGTCCAGACGCTTTTCTTTCCAAGCTCCTTAGACTACGATGACCTGGATGACTGAGAACCTTCACAGACACTTAGCTGTCATGGTTTTGACTAGCACGTACTGGAGATGCTCCAGAGCAGTCAGTGTTTCCAGGAAGTGTGCTCCTCTTATTGTGAATAAACCAAAGTAATCAGTGTTCACCAAACTGCTTTAAAACAAAGAAATGGTTTCTGTTTATCCACAGCAACATCTCTATGTGGAGCAAACAGAGAGAAGTAAATCATTATTTCTATAATAATGTTTTGAGTCTTAATGTGACGGTTTAAAAGCAGTTGCTTGGACAGGTGAATTCACAGGACTATTAAATAAACCTTTTTACATCTCTTTGGACTCACGGCTCCTTCATCGTGTTCATTCAGGCGTTCAGGTAATATCTTCTGAAAGCACACAGTGCATGCAGCAGTGAATACAAACACAGTTAGAGATTGTTCATAGAGAATCCCCTCAGGAGTTGATAGAGACAAAAATATGCAAATCACTTAATGAAACTTTGGAAGAACTGACCTTTAAATCCAAAAAGCCAAATCCTGTAAGTCACAGTGCTGGGACCAGTATATTTCTATCATTTATGTGAGGCTAATAAAAGCTTGCATTTATTTTAGAGATGAAAGCTATTCAGCGAAAACCAGAGCTGCTGTTTGATGACCTTCCATATTACAGGTTTATACGTGACTGTAACATCCAGGAGGAAATAAAGTATTGCTTGTGTAACTCGACGCGTTTCTTTCACAACCTACAGACGTGTTAGGACAGGGAGCTGCTGCCAATGGAGCATGTGCATCAACCCAGGTCATAACATCTGGACACAAACATGTGGAAACTTGATGACTAATGTCCCAACTTACACAGTACAAAGCTCTCTGTTTGACACACAATACCAAACAAAGGATGTTCCAGTGTTCCAGTGAAACCCCTGCACAGGCATCTCTGCTGATAGCTGCATGCGTGCTGCATGGTCCTGGACCCCTGTTCAGAGGGTCTGGCAGAGGATATGTGAACACCTAGGTCCAAAGAGGAGACTTGAGAGAGAGGTCTGTTAACACATAGTGAGTGAGAAAGGTGACTGGAAAGAAAAACTCAATGCATCATGGGAATCCCCGGCAGCCTACGTCTATTGCAGCATAACTAAGGGAGGATTCAGGGTCACCTGGTCCAGCCCTAACTATATGCTTTAGCAAAAAGGAAAGTTTTAAGCCTAATCTTGAAAGTAGAGATAGTGTCTGTCTCCCGAATCCAAACTGGAAGCTGGTTCCACAGAAGAGGGGCCTGAAAACTGAAGGCTCTGCCTCCCATTCTACTTTTAAATACTCTAGGAACAACAAGTAGGCCTGCAGAGCGAGAGCGAAGTGCTCTAATAGGGTGATATGGTACTACAAGGTCATTAAGATAAGATGGGGCCTGATTATTTAAGACCTTGTATGTGAGGAGCAGGATTTTGAATTCAATTCTGGATTTAACAGGAAGCCAATACAGGAACTCTGCTTCCTGGTCCCAACTCTGGATAGTCATATTTTGGGGGGTTTGATAAATTTGTCCATATTTCTAGAAATGAGAGCTGCTCCATCCAAAGTGGGATGGATGCCGTCTCTCCTAACAAGACCAGGTTTCCTCCAGAAGGTTTGCCAATTATCTATGAAGCCCACATCGTTTCTGGGACACCACTCAGACAGCCAGCAATTTAAGGAGAACATGCGGCTAAACATGTCACTCCTGGTCTGATTGGGGAGGGGACCAGAGAAAACTACAGAGTCCCACATTGTTTTGGCAAAGTTACACACCGATTCAATATTGATTTTAGTGACCTCCGATTGGCGTAACCGGGTGTCATTACTGCCGACGTGAATTATGATCTTACTGTATTTACGTTTACCCTTAGCCAGCAGTTTTAAATTTCCTTCAATGTCGCCTGCTCTGGCCCCTGGAAGACAATTGACTATGGTTGCCGGTGTCTCTAGCTTCACATGTCTGAGAACAGAATCACCAATTACCAGAGTTTGACCCCCGGCGGGTGTGTCGCCGAGTAGGGAAAAACGGTTAGACACATGAACAGGTTGGTGGTGTACCTGGGGCTTCTGTTTAGGACTATGCTTCCTCCTCACCGTCACCAAGCCGCCCTCTTTCCCCAGCTGCTTGGGGTCTGCCGGGGAACAGCTAGCGGGGCCTGCGCTATCTTCGGCTGCACCAGCTACAGGGGCCTGGCTAGCTACGGGTGAATGAAGGGTGCGAAGCCGAGTCTCCAATTCAGTAATCCTGGCCTCCAGAGCTGCAAATATGCTACATTTGTTACAGGTATCATTACTGCTAAAGGAGGCCGAGGAGTAACTAAACATCTGACACAATGAGCAGGAAAGTGCAGGAGGGACAGGTGAAGTAGCCATGGTGCTAACGAGTCGGCTACGAGCTAAGCTAAGCTAGCGAAACAGTAGAGACACAGTGAGTGAATACTTTGGCTATAAGTTAGGTCGTGAGTATGCAGAAAGGGCGCTTCGGATGAAGCACGTGAAGATTATACTATGAAAAAAAGAATGTATTTAAAAGGTTTTAATTAAATTGCTAAGCAGAAAAGCTACTCAGAAACATCACTGTGTTTGAGCAGGAACAGGAAGTGATACTCTACCGGAGAGAGCTGTGGTGGGCTGTGGGGAATAGGGGTGTTTATTGCATATCCTTCTAAGGGCCTATGTCTACCTCCTGGTCTTATCCCAGTGCAAGTGCAGCAGTTGGTGACCCAGTGCACTTTTCTGCTTGTGCTCTAACATTTTCTTACATTCTGTTTCCTTTTTTTCCATTTTCATTTTCACCACCATTCATTCATTCACTCGGTCTCTCCATCTCTCTATGTTTATACTTGATAAAAAATTGTATTGAAATCAGAGACATTGGATCAGAAAGTGTTTTAAATTTGTCAGGTTACAGATAGAGTGACCTATATTCCTTCTTTTGACCAATGACCCCGACATGGATCAGTGAGCAGGTGCTTCATGTGTTGTGTTTTGGGTAAAGACCTGAAGCTTCTTACATCTTTTCCCCTTACACAGTGAAAAAAGTGGTTTTACAGCTAAACATTGCTCGTACCAGCTCCGTTTCCAGTTGCCGCTGGTGAAGGCTTAGAGATCCAGAGATCTCTTTAGATCTCAGTAGAGCTCCTTAAAGCTATGTAGAGTTCATGTGAGGCAGCTCATTGGGCTGGTGGATAGCATGTTTTGGCTCATGAACCTTCCTCTAATGCGTTTCTCTGCAGGAGTCCACCCGCTGGCCAAGTACCTGTCTTCCCTGGATGGGAAGTTCAGCGGTTTGTTCGTGGACGCCAGCTGGAGGGAGCTGTTTGGACGCCCGGAGCCACCTCCTCTCGGTACCTCTGACTAGTAGTTTTAAAGGTTTCCTCCCAATTATTGCTGCATGACACCTCAGCAGCAGTTTAAAGAGCTGGTTTTAGTAAAACAGAAGCATTTATATGAGATGAGACTCATTCGTTTGGCCTCTTCTTTGTGTCATTTACTGGTTGAAGCATCGCTTCTCTGACTGAGCACAAACACAAATCCAACCTTTCCAAGTGTTTTTTGGACCTGGGATAAAAACCACAGGATGTGATGTGGTTTGTTTCTGACAGATCCTGTGGGCATAGCCGGTCGGGTTTCTCAGTATTTGGCCGGAGCTGCTGTTTCTCACCTGTGTCCGATCTCAGAGGCCATGCTGACCTGCAAACACAAGAGGTATGTTCCCCTCAGCATCAGGATCCGACCGGAGAGGAGGGAATGCTCATCAAACACTTCAGTCACTTCCTCTTTGTGTTTGTTTGCTGTAAACCTCCACCACTCAAGTTCTGACCCCTGTAATGGTTCTGCCTTCGGTCTGCTTTCGATTTTTGGACACTTGGTGCCACTGAGCAAACCCATGTTGAAGGAAAGCGCTGCAGCACAGCTGGTACTTTCTCACTCTGAACCCGTTTATTTGTGGTTAAAATCCTCCCAGCTGTTCCGAACGATGCGTGCCAAGCAGAAGCCACTCCATGTTGGCGGTAAAATTCAGAGTGTACCAGTGTTAATGTCATGACTAATAATGTTTTTCTGACAGGGGACGATGATAACTAAATAAAAACTTGCAGTACTGCATTACTGTATATAGGTTTGAGTGTCCTTCATCTTTCTTAACTCTTACTTCTCTGTATTCTTCTGTACAGTAAGGTGAGAAACAGTATTCCTATTCTCCTGTACGTGCCGCCAATTGGCAATAAAAATCTTTGAGTCTTTGATGCACCGAGAGCTGAAAGTTTCCTGTTTGCTTTTCAGTCAGGACCAAATCACAGCAGCACCCAGTGGCCATCATAGAAACTGCAGCAAGAGAAAATCTTTCATTTATAACGAAACGATCTTCTCACTTTTATCCAGTGTTGGGCAAGTTACTTTGAAAAAGTAATTAATTATAGTTACTAGTTACTTCTTCAAAAAAGTAACTGAGTTAGTAACTGAGTTACAAGATTCTAAAAGTAATTGAATACTTGAAAAGTAACTATTGCGTTACTTTAAAAAAAAAAGTTTAACCCTCTGGGGTATAATTGGCCATTTTTAGCTACTTTTGATGTTTCCTCTACATTTTACCTTTAAAATCTATTTACTTTGCCTTGTTTGGTAACATCAGCACAACCTCACGTGTCTGAATTTACAGTTATGTTTTCATGTTGACATACTGTATTAACACAATTGATCTAAAATCAGTCAAGAAACATAAAGTCTGAGTAGAAAAAGTTATATTTTTAATGTAACAACCACAAACATGTTTAATGAATCATATTTCATAACTTTAAATGCAAATATAAATTTTCAATTTTAAAATCCTATGCACAAGTTTAGCAAACAAAGTTATTTGCATCCATTTACCTTTTACCCCTTTTAAAATAACCATTTCAAACTATTTACAGAACAATCAGCTGTTCTTCAATAAGATGCCACAAAAATTATTTGTGCCACTCCAAAAAAATATTTCTGTCCACTACAAAGGAGAACATCACAGCCTGATACCTGCAGGTCTGACAGCAGCAGGTGTATCACTGCTGTTTCTACCTGGAGACAGCAGTCGCCTCATTGTTCTGACACACAACACAAAACTATCCACAACACTACACACTAACTACACAAGACAACACATTAACTACACACTCCAAACACACTAAACGTCACAAATCTCTCACATCTTAAAACTCTCTCTCTCTCTCTCTCTCTCTCTCGCCATCACTCCTAAAACTTCCCCCTCTTCCTAAACAACCAAATGTCATGTTGCCATATCATTTTTTGATTGGTCGACATGGTGCATTTTTCCACCAACATGAACGGGCTGTTTTTTTGTTTTGTTTCTTTATGTTTTCGTCATAAGCAGAGAGTGCTTGCTAGGGCTGTCCTTAGACGTTAAACGTGACGAAACTATTGAGGAAAAAATGCATCGTATATATTGTTTATCATGACTCTGGTTTTACGTGGCCTATCAGCACAATTTAAAAACTGGTATATGTCACCTTGTTGCTTTGGCATCTTTAAGTGGTCATGTGATTGACTTACCACGACTACTTTATTCTTCCTCAGTCAAACAGCAGCACTCAGGTGATTGTTTTGCCCCCTGAGCTCCAGGTGTTGTGCTAGAAAGTGATTGCCGTCCGCGGGAGCGCGCAGCTGCTTAAAGCTGTAGCGTCCAGATTACTTACAGCTACTTCCTGCAGCTGATATAAGATGCTTCAACTGTTAAAAAATAGTAACGCGACCGCACCGCATTTTCTTGTTAGTAACGGTAACAGCGTTGTAACGAGAGAAATAGTAATTAGTTAGATTACTCGTTACTGAAAAAAGTAACGCCGGTAGTAACGCCGTTACTTGTAACATCGTTATTCCCATCACTGCTTTTATCAGTTCATTTTGCTCTTGCTCCACAGCCCCGACGATGACTCCTGCCAGAAGTTTCTTCCTTTTATCGGGGTAAGAAATGCTGCTGTGCTCCTGGAGTTCCTGTATGACACCCTCAACGCCAAGAACGGGACATTTTATAGCAGTATAAATTAGAGATGGCACGATACCACTTTTTTATGTCCGATACCGATATCATAAATTTGGATATCTGCCGATACCGATATGAATCCGATATAGTGTATTTTGTAATCAATAAAACTGTTTTTTAATATCTTGCTGCATTTTGTATAAGTTCATACTCAAGTTTAAATAAACAACAACACTAAAGCTATTCTGTTATACCTGTATGTAAAAAATACACTGCACCCAAAATATTTCATAGTTCAGCAACACTGATCAATCTAATAAACTTAAACCTGCTCCATCCTCCCTATTCTGGTATTTTAAAGAGTACTTAGCAGAAATATTAAGCAGCCTAACTAATAGGGTTGCAAACTCCCAGCAAAAAAAAATAGGGAACCACCCCCCACCCTCCACCTCATGATGCTTAATCGACGTAATCAACTTTAATTTGATGCAGGGTGGAAAAAAAAGTGCACAGAAATAAATTATTTTTCAAGAATAATTAAATAGATTCAACATCTTTCTTCAACAGAATTGCAGACTGCACAGATGGTACCTTCCCACAGGAAAAAGTACTATAGCTTACTAGGGTATATTAGACTTAACAGTTACTATATATAGTAATGGACTTCTATACATTTTACATCAGATTAAAACTTTGGGTGTGAGATTCAGATAATTATTTATTAAAAGCTAGATATTTTAAATGAGAATAAGAAAGAAAAGTATGTCTTTGTGCCCCCTTTTCCCTGTTCATGCCCTATCGGCCCCCCTGGCTACACTTTGCTAGATCCGCCCCTGCACAGTTACCAGCCGTCAGCTACGTAGAAAAGGATCCTGGTGTAGAAAGTAATATTAAATACATTCTAACAACAGCTTATCAAGCTTAAACGTGCTGCTGTTGTTCAGCCGCTGGTTTCCTCTTTCTGGTGCAAAGTGGGCCAAAAACAAAGAAGAGAGACGGACTCGCGACAGAAAAGCCGATCAGCTGATCATTGATCAGTTTCACGATTGAAGTAGCAACAGGAGAGGGAGAGAGAGGCAGTCGCTCTATATATCGGTTGTTAAGCTTAACATGGGAACGCTTTACAAACATTCAGAGATGAACTTACACACTTGCTTTACTTCTCTCTGGGATAACTTCCTCGGAGATGAAATGCTGGTTTGGTAGTGAGGCTACAAATACACACAGCCGCTCTATCACCTGAGGCACACTGCTCCAACGTGCTATGGTTATGAGCCGAGTTATGCCATGTCCCAAGTTTTGTGAGGTGCTTTTTTGATATTTAATGGATCGGATTACATTTTTTATTTCTTTCCGATATCCGATCCAGTAGCTTACGTCAGTATCGGACCGATACCGATACGTAATATCGGATCGGTCCATCTCTAGTATAAATACAAAGGCAGTGCAAAACCTTCAATCAACAGGAAGTAGTCCAAAGAAAAAGTCTTTAAACTGATAAATGAATTTGTTTCATAAAGTTGTTTCACAGCGAGCTGCATCAGCTCTTCTTGTAACTCTCTGTAAGCTGAGGATGCTGCTGGATGTTCAAAGCTGAATTTCAGCTGCTCAGCAGTTCAACGAGCCTATGTCATACTTTTGGTTTTGCAATGCTTTCTACCCCCCAGCTTTAAAAGGCTGATTGGGTATGGTCGTCCCCCCGCAGGGCGGGCGAGCGGACGGCATGGACTCCGAAGTGTGTGAACGAGGCAACGTAGGAGCTTCACATTGATACCAAAGGTGTATCTACTATTTTCAAACAGGTGACAGGTGTGTGCTGCAGGCGGACTCTTTAGGACAGCATGGTTTAAAATGGTGAATGGACTTTGTAGCGCCTTTCTTCACTGTTTGAGCGCTCAAAGTGCTTTATTGTCTGCTGAACCAAGAGCTGATGGCAGCTTACATCTGGAGCTCTGGTTCAGCATTGATGGACCAACGTTACACCTGCCATGTGCGCTAACGTGCTAATGTACAGCAGCAGGCACATGAAGCATATTCTGGAATGACAGGTATGTGACAGACATAAAAACTGTTTTTGTGCCTGTTCTCAGCTGGTGAAGGTCGGCATCGTGGAGCAGAACTTCATGTCCACCTCAGGTATGCCTGCCTACCTTCCCCATGCCCTTTGACCTCTGACAGCCTCTGATGTCTTTGTTAAATGTTCCTCTTGCCCCTCCACAGTGGACTCTGATGACATCATACTTGGATCTCCTCCCTCCCAATCAGGAGCACCGATCAACATCACCTCGACACCTCCTCCCTCCCCCTCCACCAGGTACTTCCTGCCTGCAGCTTTTTCCCAGACGAACGCCGTTCCTCTGTGATCAGAGTCGTGATCCTCCTTTTTTCTGTGCAGCTGTCCCACAGAGGTGATGGGACTGCAGGTGGACTACTGGAGCAGCCAGGGTGGAGGAGGAGGAGGAGAGCGGAAGAAGGAAATCGGGATGAAGAACACGCTGAAGAGCAACTTCCGCTGTCTGCAGGTGTCGAGGCTCAGCGGAGGAGAGCTGATGAGCATGACGGTGGTGACGAAGGAGAAGAACAAGAAAGGTGAGGAAGAGAAGGATGAAGTTTGAGGTGAAGATGAAGGTGTTGTTGAAGGTGATAATGAATGTGTGTTTGTCAGTCATATTTCTCAGTAAGAAGGCAAAGGAGAAGGAGACGGAGTCAAGGAGTCAGCTGATTGAAGGAATCAGCAGGTTGATCTGTACCTCCAAACACCAACACACACTCAGAGGTAAACACACACACCTGGTTAAGAAGCACAGACTAAACCAGATTCTTACTCTGGATGGCATTACCTTGGCCTCCAGTAACACTGTGAGGAACCTTGGAGTCATTTTTGACCAGGACATGTCCTTCAACGCACATATTAAACAAATATGTAAGACTGCTTTCTTCCATTTGTGCAACATCTCTAAAATTAGAAATATCCTGTCTCAGAGTGACGCTGAAAAACTAGTTCATGCATTTATTACTTCCAGGCTGGACTACTGTAATTCATTATTATCAGGATGTCCTAAAAACTCGCTGAAAAGCCTTCAGTTAATCCAAAATGCTGCAGCAAGAGTCCTGACAGGGACTAGAAAGAGAGAGCAGATTTCTCCTGTTTTGGCTTCCCTTCATTGGCTTCCTGTTAAATCCAGAATTCAAAATCCTGCTCCTCACATACAAGGTCTTAAATAATCAGGCCCCATCTTATCTTAATGACCTTGTAGTACCATATCACCCTATTAGAGCACTTCGCTCTCACACTGCAGGCCTACTTGTTGTTCCTAGAGTATTTAAAAGTAGAATGGGAGGCAGAGCCTTCAGTTTTCAGGCCCCTCTTCTGTGGAACCAGCTTCCAGTTTGGATTCAGGAGACAGACACTATCTCTACTTTCAAGATTAGGCTTCAAACTTTCCTTTTTTCTAAAGCAGTTACAATATAAAGCACCTTGAAGCGACTGTGATTTGACGCTGCATGAGTTGAACTGAATTCCTCCTCGTGTCTCTCAGTGTCCGTCGATGGCGTGGAGTGGAATGACGTAAAGTTTTTCCAGCTGGCGGCTCAGTGGCCGACACACGTCAAACACTTTCCTGTTGGAATCTTTGGATACAGCAAACCCTGACGTTCTTCGCTCTCGTCGTCGCCTGGGTCATATGAGCTCCCTGTGGATGTGTCGTGTTGAGCTCCTGGTGACGATGGGCAGTAAACCTTGTAACTCCTCCTCGTCCTCTCAGTGTCAGCAGAGCAGCAGAAACCTTGTTTGCCTTTTTCTCTCACATCATGTTGAAGTAGAAATATTTGTACCTCATCAGAAAGTTTTTTATGTGATGGATGTGTCTGACATGGAGTAAGTAATGCGCACATGCTTGTCCTGTAATAATATTAATGTTAATAATATTATCTTTTATATACGGCTCAGCTGAGTTGGTTAATTTGATTTTTAAGGAGTGGTCTTTCAGTGGAACTCATTAAACTCAGAGTTTGGCCAGAGCCTCTGTTTGAAGTGACTCTGAACATTTCTGGAACAAAAATACAGAGAAAAAGATCCCAGAGGGGACAAAGAGTCCACAAAGAGACAAAAACAGCAGAGACAGCTGCAAACATACAAAATAAAAACCAGTGATGTGGTGTGACTGTTTTAACCCTCTGAGGTCTGTCATGAAAGGTACGAACAGGCAGGAACCCTTAGAGGAAGCTTTATTGGAAAAGCTTGAATAGTTTTATAAGCATGTCAGTTACAGTTACATAAACTTTATTTTGTGTCTTCAGAGAACTGTTTAACAAAGAAAAGCAAAAGTTACACATTCTGAGTCTTCAGCGCTGAGGTCTGATACCTCAGAGAGCTAACGGTCATATACAGTGGCTTGCAAAAGTATTCGGCCCCCTTGAACTTTTCCACATTTTGTCACATTACAGCCACAAACATGAATCAATGTTATTGGAATTCCAGGTGAAAGACCAATACAAAGTGGTGTACACGTGAGAAGTGGAACGAAAATCATACATGATTCCAAACATTTTTTACAAATAAATAACTGCAAAGTGGGGTGTGCGTAATTATTCAGCCCCCTGAGTCAATACTTTGTAGAACCACCTTTTGCTGCAGTTACAGTTGCCAGTCTTTTAGGGTATGTCTCTACCAGCTTTGCACATCTACAGACTGAAATCCTTGCCCATTCTTCTTTGCAAAACAGCTCCAGCTCAGTCAGATTAGATGGACAGCGTTTGTGAACAGCAGTTTTCAGATCTTGCCACAGATTCTGGATTGGATTTAGATCTGGACTTTGACTGGGCCATTCTAACACATGGATATGTTTTGTTTTAAACCGTTCCATTGTTGCCCTGGCTTTATGTTTAGGGTCGTTGTCCTGCTGGAAGGTGAACCTCCGCCCCAGTCTCAAGTCTTTAGCAGACTCCAAGAGGTTTTCTTCCAAGATTGCCCTGTATTTGGCTCCATCCATCTTCCCATCAACTCTGACCAGCTTCCCTGTCCCTGCTGAAGAGAAGCACCCCCAGAGCATGATGCTGCCACCACCATATTTGACAGTGGGGATGGTGTGTTCAGAGTGATGTGCAGTGTTAGTTTTCCGCCACACATAGCGTTTTGCATTTTGGTCTGATATGACCAGAGCACCTTCTTCCACATGTTTGCTGTGTCCCCCACATGGCTTGTGGCAAACTGCAAACGGGACTTCTTATGGTTTTCTGTTAACAATGGCTTTCTTCTTGCCACTCTTCCATAAAGGCCAACTTTGTGCAGTGCACGACTAATAGTTGTCCTATGGACAGATTCCCCCACCTGAGCTGTAGATCTCTGCAGCTCGTCCAGAGTCACCATGGGTCTCTTGGCTGCATTTCTGATCAGCGCTCTCCTTGTTCGGCCTGTGAGTTTAGGTGGACGGCCTTGTCTTGGTAGGTTTACAGTTGTGCCATACTCCTTCCATTTCTGAATGATGGCTTGAACAGTGCTCCGTGGGATGTTCAAGGCTTGGGAAATCTTTTTGTAGCCTAAGCCTGCTTTAAATTTCTCAGTAACTTTATCCCTGACCTGTCTGGTGTGTTCTTTGGACTTCATGGTGTTGTTGCTCCCAATATTCTCTTAGACAACCTCTGAGGCCGTCACAGGGCAGCTGTATTTGTACTGACATTAGATTACACACAGGTGCACTCTGTTTAGTCATTAGCACTCATCAGGCAATGTCTATGGGCAACTGACTGCACTCAGACCAAAGGGGGCTGAATAATTACGCACACCCCACTTTTCAGTTATTTATTTGTAAAAAATGTTTGGAATCATGTATGATTTTCGATCCACTTCTCACGTGTGCACCACTTTGTGTTGGTCTTTCACCTGGAATTCCAATAACATTGATTCATGTTTGTGGCTGTAATGTGACAAAATGTGGAAACGTTCCGAATACTTTTGCAAGCCACTGTATATAGAACCAACACTCCTCAAAGCTCAGCCTTTAACCTTGTATCATCGATGTTTGTGTTGTTTTCAGATATTTGTGTTAGCAGTTTGTCATACAGCAGATCTTTAACCCTTCACAGGGACGTTGGTTTTGTAAAATATCAATAAATACGCCTGAAATTGTTGCTTTTCTCTCACCTGAGCTCCCTGACTGTACTCTGAACCTGTGAGCTATCGATGGACCTGTCAGGTTTACACCGCAGCCCTCATTTAGTATAATACATGTATAATATTGTAGTATTATTTATAAAGTTCTGCTCTTTGTTGACATGAAATTGATGCCTTAGATTTGAGCAGACATTTCTGTGATCCAGTCAAAGAGGAGAACGATTTACTGACACTCTACTTTAATACTTGAAACAAAGACACTGCATTCTGAAGACGCAACTAATGTTTACATCATCCAAACAGCCAATCACATGACAGAATTTTGTCTTTGTTAACAGATGGATACATTTCTGTCATCAGTCTAGGAAATCACACTCAAGCATACATCGTTATTTCCTCAGTGTTTGACTCCACTGAAGCAGCAGCTCAGGTCCAACTCAAGCCAGCTGCTGTTCACAGCATCTCTGATTAAACTCTCCTTCTAATTCAAACTCAGTGCAGATATTCATGTAGGTGCAACACTACCCTCAGAGTCACCTAAAACACTAAAAGTCACTCCGGTTCTCCTTAATCGTCACAGCTACTCATGATGTGGTTTAAAGTCCATGCACGTCAAAATTAAATACTTTACATTAGACATCACTGAAAGGTTTGGATGTTTTACATGGTTGGGAGGTATGTGAGGATGAAAGTAGTCACCATTGCTCAGCAGCCAGAGAACAGTCCAATATGGACACCAGAGTCAGTCAGTTTCAGTTCTCAGGGTTCCATTAGAACCTTCAGAGATCCTTCACAGCAGAAGAGAGTCCATCGGGTACTGTTGGAGCCTTTAGAAAGCCATCAAAGAGGTTTTGAGCCTCTCACTGAGGGTTTGCAAATATGTGACCCCAACCATGTGACGCTTCCTTGTCTGCCATTTTGGATCATGCTGATACTGTAGAATCAGGTGAATAGTACTCAGGTCACACAGGACTAGAGAGCATCTGTTTGTGAGGGAAACAGCAGTATTACACGACTGGTTGTAAGTTGTTGCTTGAGGCTGATGGCAGTTGTTTTGGTCTTATTACTTTAAAGGCAAACTTTCTGAACTTCCAGTGGGTGTTGGTTGGAGTTTGCAAGTATTTGAAGACAAATGTGAAAAACTACATTTCCCCATGGCAACCTGGTAGCAACCAAGGCAATCACTCAGAGATTTCTGGTGCAAAACCTTTTTTCATCTAATTTCACCCAGTGAGAGGCAGAAATCACCAGCAACCACTGCAAATCAGTCAGGGAATAGACATTTTTCCACAGCAACCAGCAGTTGTATCACGTCTAATATGGCAGACAGCTCTCGAGCAATGTGCACATGGCGTCACATGAGAAACTTTGGTACCTTTAGTAGAACCTGAAAGAACTCCGATATTCAGAGATAGGCGAAAAAAGAACAAACAAAACTTGTTAGAAACCTGTTGAAATGTCAATCAATCTAAACTTTCAGACAAGTAAGAAATTATAGAAACTGCTAAGTCACTAGACATTTATTCAAACCCTTAAAAAAGCCACCCAGTATGATTGTAACCCCAACCCTTTAGAAATCCATTCAAGATGTTTTTTGTAAATTTATTTTATTTTGTTTTATGTGTTCTGTCCCTGTTCATGATCATGCTCATGAAAAATGTGAACTGAACTACAGGGAATCCATTCAGGTCAATCCCTGTTATAACCTTTAGATATGCAGCAAATGTTTGACAATAACCCACTGGTATATGCAGCAACCTAGAATCCAACAGAAAAGTCCTGAAGAGGGTCTGGAGTGGAACTGTTAGAAGCCCTTTACATGGCAGTAGGCTTCCAGGGAGGAGAAGACGATGTACATTAACCACAGGCTAAAGAACAAGCAGGTGGTGAGGATCTTTGGGATACGGGGTCCACCTAGCTCCCCGCCAATCTCCGGTCGACGGCGGTAGATGAGCACAGCGATGCAGATAAAGGCGAAGATGGTGAAGAGTGTGACAGAGAAGGCCAGTGTGCCAGGATTGACCTTGAACTCCTGACCTTGGGTGTAGTGGTAGACGGCAGCAATGGACCAGGCCACACCAATACCTAGGAAGACGTTGACAGCGTTGCTCCCCGTCACATTTCCAATGGAGGCATCGGCATATTGGTCCTGAATGGCTGCCACCTTACTGGCAAAGGTGTCTGATGATGAGAAAGTGGAGAGAAGATATGTTTGAGATAAAAAGGGGCTTGATCCATGCTCAATCATCCAGTTAAAGAAATCCCAAAAGTTCATTCTGTTCATCTGGCTGTACCGAAGATACATAAAGCGGTGTGCCTTGAAGACGAATTGTCTGTATGATCAACTCAGTCACCTATAACATCTCTAAGTTTCTGGCTTTGACCTTCAACCTGGCAGCTCTGAATACCACATCTAGAACACCTTGTATTTTGTAGAGAAGGTGAGAGATGTCATTATGGAGGCAGATGAAACCATGGTCTCGTACGACGTTACATCTCTCTTCACTTGCATCCCAGTCAGGGAAGCGTTGGAGGTAGTTCGTAAGAGATTACAGGATGACACCAACCTCAGCAACAGGACCACTCTCAGCATCGACCATGTGTGTTTGCTTTTGGAACTGTGTCTTCATTCCACCTACTTCACATACAAGGGTCAGTACTACAGGCAGAAACATGAGTGTGCCATGGGCTCCCCAGTTTCACCCATCGTGGCCAATTTGTACATGGAAGAAGTGGAAAAGAGGGCGTTGCTATCCTACCCTGGAACACCACCAAGCCATTGGTTCAGATATGTGGATGACACCTGGGTGAAAATCAAATCTCAGTACCTACTACATTTCACGGATCACATTAACTCGGTGGACCGACACATCAAATTCACCAGGGAGGATATGAAAAGTGGCAGGTTAGCCTTCTTAGACTGTGAGATTTCCATCAGTAATGGGGGACATCTAAAAGCTGACGTGTACCGTAAACCTACGCATACGGACCAGTATCTAAGGTTTGACTCTCATCATCCACTGGAGCACAAACTGGGTGTCATCAGGACGCTACAACACAGAGCGAACACCATCCCCACTGACACAGCGGCCAGGGAGGCAGAAGAACAGCACATCAAGAAGGCCCTGAGTAAACGTGGTTATCCCAGCTGGACTTTTGTCAAAGTTGGGAAGTCTCCGAAAGAAAGCTCCAGCCGATCCAGGAGAGAAGGACAACCGCTGCCCAGGCGAAAACCTGTAGTGATCCCATATGTGTCAGGAGTATCGGAGCAGCTGAGACGCATTTTTTCTAAACACCGGGTCTCTGTGGCTTTTAAACCCCAAAATACGCTGCGCCAAAAACTGGTCCACCCCAAGGATCGGGTCCCCCGACACAAACAGAGTAACATAGTGTACGCTGTTAAGTGCCAGGAGGATTGTCAGGATTTATACATCGGCGAAACCAAACAACCTCTGACGAAGCGGATGGCACAACACAGAAGAGCTACCTCATCAGGCCAGGACTCTGCAGTCTATTTACACCTACAGGCCAGTGGACACTCTTTCAATGATGAGGATGTACACATCCTGGACAGGGAGGAACGCTGGTTTGAGCGCGGAGTCAAGGAGGCCATTTACGTGAAAAGGGAAAGACCATCTCTGAATCGAGGAGGGGGCCTAAGGGTCCATCTGTCACCATCTTACAATGCTGTGATTGCAGCCATTCCCCAACTCTCTGTGAATGGGACTCATGGCCATTGATCAGTGGTCTTTGATCAATGGTCATGAGAATTTGCATATTAATGATTAAGGAACTGACCCCCCAGCCCATTGTTCCTTCAGTGGGCTGGTTTCAGTCATATTGCAAATTTACTGTTTATAAGATTGGAAACCTGCAAGTCAGCTGAGACTGAAGAAGTCACCTGGATGAGTGACGAAACATTTCTCCCACTGAAGATGTCCAGATGAACAGAATCAACCTTCTGGGTTTTCATACAGATAGTTCTGATTTAATGTGCTCCTGTTGTTTGTTTGTTGTAATGGTTTTATTAGGATTTGCCTTGGAGAAAATCTGAAGGACTGAAAGTCCTAGTAAAGAAAATGAGATGTTTGTGTTAGACCTGGTACAGAAGTGCCCAAAGCGACGAACACCACAGCGGTGACTGAGTCTTTGAGGCCCACGGTGCAGCCAAAATGCGACGCCAGGTCTCCAATCACTGCCGTCAACATGCCTATGACAGTGATGGATACAACAAAACAGGCCCAACCATTCCAGTAGTCTGTAGGAGGAACGAAGGCAAACAGAAGCTTCCAAAAGATGGTGAGGAAGTGCATGACGTAGTCAAAACAAGAGGGCAGCTTCTCCTCTCTACATTCATCATCATCGCCTGAGGAGAGCAAAGCCAGAAATCAGTTTTAAAGCTTGGTTTGGGCACAAACTGATAGCCCTGAATCAGGGCTTATATTAATGTTGTTTTTCTTACCTGAAGAAGGACAGTTAGTTAGTTCATACCTGAGCTGACTGTGATGGCCTCCACAAACTGCTCCCTCCAGCTGTTGGTCCCAATCAGCAGAGCCAGGTTGGTCTTCTTAATGAGTTTATCTACTGTACTCTGAAACACATCCAGGAACAGGAAACATCTAATGTCACCTTCACTTCCCTGCTGACCATTTTGAAAATCACCTGTCTGAAACAGTCGCTCTGTTTCACGTGTAGATTCTCTCACTATTGGAAATTCTTCAGTTTCTGTGAGCATGACGCAAGGGAAGAGCGGACAGGAAGCATGACCCAGAACACATCGTGATCATTTCAGGCTCAGTCCGACTTGTGTCTTTCTATTACAGACTCTTTTAGCCTAAGGATTGTTCATAGACCAGTCTGAATGTGGTGAGCATCTGCATCTTACATAAAGAAGAACCTCAAGCTTAACAATTATAGCTTCACAAACCAGAGGCCATTGGGTTTCAAAGAAATTCTCTTACACGCATTTAAACATTTAGCCATTTATGTAGGACATACTGATGAAAATCCCACATAAAAGGCTAGAAATGCCAGACGCTCCAGCTATTTATGTTCCTCTTGGTTTAATGATGCAACTAACTGTCTGTTCAGTAACTCTGAAGGTAAAGCCATCAGCTCGACTCGATTCAAAGGGAACAAAGTCAACATACTAGTCTTTCAGGTCACAGTCCAACATGCTATGTGGTAGGAGTGATGTATTAAATGTAAAGACACAGTGTAGGGACTGGACTTCCTTGATGTTGGCAGGTGGATTTCTGAACTATCCATCCATCTATGAGAGAGTTTTTGGAGTGTCCTTTAGATCCAACTGGTCAGGCTAGCTCAGACTGAAGGACCTTTTTCTAATCACTGTTAGAGGAAGTCTCCTTTTTTATGTGTGCCCACACTGCAGGAACTATGTGGGAACTATCAAAGTCCTTAGAATTCAGTTTTTGGGGTCATGGTACTCTCTTTCAATTAGTTATGTTAAAAACAGTTAGCGCTGAACATTTCAGAACTTTGTTGTATTGGTGGTGGTACAAACAACAAAGTCCTGGTAGATCTCTTGATGCTCTCCGATGCGTAGTGACCATCCTCAGAACAGTTTGGTCTGAAAGGGGTTCATGTGTTTCACACTAACCAGAGAGAAACGTCTCCTACCTTGAACTCATATGACTCCTCGATGATCACCTCCAGTTTGACGTGTTCGCCCAGCATTGGCCTGCCCATCTCTGCAATCCTCCGCTCTTCCTCTTCTTTCTTTGTCAAAGGCTCCTCAGGCTCCTCTGAATCAGAGAGGAAACATTAGGTTGTAGAGTCAATGAAAATATTAAGATTCATTTACCTTATTATGTGAGAGAGCAGCTATTTATAAATATGCCTATTCTTGATATAGAAGCCAATATTTTTCACTTTATTTCTAATGGGGTTGAGTCGAAGTTGAATTGCTCTCAGTTCTCACTAAAGATTTTCCAAGAAGATGTCTAAACCCTGACGGTGAAGAAATGCTGGCCAGTCAAAAGCCCACCATCAATAACATGATGCATGCAGAAACAGAGTTTTAGGCAATCTTCATCCTGGGAGGAGTTTTCCCAAAGCTCAGCTCTCATTGATACCCGTGTACATGTGAGCGTAGCCTGACCTGATCAGAGCTACAAAAATAAATGATCATAATGGTTCGTTTGACACTGTGGTAAATGTTAGCACAGTAAAAGATAGATGACGGGCAAACCTGCGATGCTGATGATGTTGGAGGGGACGGGGTGCTCTCGTCCCTGGACCTTCCTGTAGATGTCTCTGCCTGAACAGGTGAACAGAAACTGAAACCAGAACACGGCTGAATCATCACAGCCTGTATCCAGCACCAAGCTGAGGGCTTGTGTGTTTAATGTGCGTCTGTTCAGAGGGACAGAATCTGTGAGTCTGTGAGCTGTCAGAGGTGTTTTTGTTTAGTAATAGACTTTAAAAAACGGGATGAAACGTGTGTGTTTGCTGTTCAATCTGGATTTATGTTCCTGTGATGCTTTTCATTAACGAGGGTTAGTTATTATTCAACCAGCGCAGAAAAGGTTAGCTTAATGTCTCTTTACCTCGGCTCATGTGGGAGATGTGAAGACTTGCTAATTTTACTGGATGGTAACTGTGCACTCAGTCCAGAAACAGCATTTCGCTGCTGTGAGCACGTGAACAGCGACAGGCTTACTTCTTTTGTATACAGTCTATGATGGTACCACGGGGCTAGCATCATAGCAGAGTGTTCGCCTAGGCTGGCTATGCTGAGCGATATAAAGGGCGAGTAGATTTCTGCTTCACCATCAGCACATGCCGGGGGGCGGGGTTTCACCCACTCTGCTTACACAAGCAGAACACTCACGCTCACACCTGCAGCTCCTCCACAGGTGGGCATTCAGGTGAAAGGTTGGGCGTTAGACTAACGGACAGTTACAGAGGTCATGTGACACTAACAGGAAGCAACGAGGAGTAAAAACAATGCCTGTCTGCTGACGGCAGTGATATTTAATGTTTTTAAAATAACGACCCCAGCACAGGTGATTACAGATCATTCCTCGTTTTATATTGATGAGTTGTGATTGGCTGCTCTCTGAACTGAAATAATAATAATAATAATAGTCTATATGATGTATGTAATAAAATGACCTTTCCTGCAGTAATAGGATTTAAGACCCATCCAAACTGAGTCTAAGATTTAATTTAATGCTGTTTAAGATTTTTATGAGTAAAAGTTTGCAAGAACCTGGAGACAGTGATTAAATGAGCCTTCTCTTTTATTCTGAAGGTTTTACCTTCAAACATTTACATTAATGATCACGCTGACGGTTCAGTATCTCAGAGCGCCGAGGACCGTCAGCACACCTGTCGGTCACCTGTTTGTGCGTATCTGGGAACTGAGCATGCTCAGTTTGGTTAGAAATAACCTTACTCATCTCACAATTTTAAGGCTTCCGGAAACCTCCAGATGTTTCCCACTCAAGAAGGAGTCTTCTCTTCACTGATTGGCTCAAAAACAGGTGATTCTTTGCACCATAACAGGCTCCAAAAATCATGTGTTTTCTGTACACTGTAGAAATGGTGACATCAGCATCAGCCGCTGATCTGAGGCGTCCACCTGATGGCCGCCTGATTCGTTTTTGTGTGACCATATTTAGATAAAAGGGCGGAGTCATAAGGTTAGTTAATGCCAGTGAGCTGATTAAAAAAGCCTGTAAAACTTTACTTCCTGTTTTACCAACGACGAAGAATCATTTGGAGGACTTAAAAACAGGTTTTTGAGTTGTTACAGTAACTTTTTGAAATTTGAATTTTTGCTGTGAGTGAGTCTGAAACATTTTCTGCTCAGATTTCATGTTGGAAACTCTGAAGGTTCCTCTGGGAAGCTTTTGATCAAAGGTTAATGGATCTTAGAGAAATTTCTGCCAATCACAGGCTGTGAGGAACACACGTGTTGTCAAAGTGGTGAGGTGCAAAGCCACTGGTTCCTGCAGGTTTCCCATCGTCTCCCAGGTTTAAGTCCTTCTTTAAACGTCTGTCATCGCTGCCTTGGAGAAGCAGCTGATGATTCAGACTGACACAGAGACGGAGCCTGAAGCTGTCGGGAGCTCACGTCACAGAATGTCAAGCTCGGCGATTGGATTGGGAGTTTGAGGCAGATGAGTGTAAATGACCCCAGAGAGCGTCACTGTTTAAGGGAAAGCTGAATGGGATCGTTCCTACAGGAACCACAGCGGTCACCCTTTCACAGAACTGAATGAATGTCTTTCCAGATGTTTTCATCTGTATTATGTCTCAGCTAGGACACAATACCAAAGACAGGCTCTCATTTAGCAAACAGCCAATGCCCTCTCATCCCACTGTGTCTGACACTTCCTGTGTCTAATCCTCACATCTGGTTTCTCCTTTCACTCAACTAAAAACCTGCATGGTTAGGTTCAGGGAAAGCTTGTGATTGGACCAAAACATTGTTTTGCATCAGAAAGCTGCTCGTTCTGCAGTGAGAGCATCTCTCACGCTCAGCATGAAGTCTGGAAACAGCCGGCCTGACAGTCACACCTGCTCTTCCAGCTGCTTTGGGAAGGTGATTTTTTAAATACTCGCTGATGTGTTTGACTAAAATGTTCTTTACTATAATTTCTCTTCTATTTCCACCAATTTCATTAAAGTTGAGACACTCTGTGGCTCGGCGAAATAACGGGAACGATGGTGTTGCAGCGTGCTGATCGACGCCATGTTTAAATTACCCTGAGCTTCTTCCCCTGCGTGATGCCCTGAAAGAAAACATAACTGGAGGTGTGTTGGTGCTGTTTCATCTGTGATCACGATGACACACAGAACGGGTCAGGGCATTTCAAATGCAGAGCATAGCCTGTATATAAAAGATGGACTCCAATTCTGAAGCCCTTTTGTTAGCATTTTGGTTGTTGCCCAGCAGACAGCTAGGTCCACTCTGTGGCGGCATTCAGAACACATGACCAGCTTTACGCGTGACACGCCAATCATCCGTGGCACGCTGGTGATCACAGTGAAACACAAATGCTTCTCGGGCCTGGTGGAGCAGCGGGAACGGGCTTTGGTCTGTTTGCTGAAGTTTGGCTTTAAGCGTCTAAATCAGATTCGGGGCTTCGTCTCAAGCGTCCGACGTTTAAAGGTGATAAATGAGAGCCACGTGAGAGTTTACGAGACACCGCTACGATCGTACACGTTGCTTTAAGTGTTGACACACTTTGAAAGCCATTTACACCACTGACAGGTGTCTTACCATACAGCTGTTTGTCTATCAAAAAGTCACAAAAAGCACAAATTAATACACACATACAGTGACACATGTCAAATATCGTCTCACTGCTGGGTTTCACTTACCTGTCTTAACGAATCCACCTGAAAGGACAGCAAGTACGAAACAGGAAGTCAGAGTTAGTCATTTGGTTTTGTGGCAATTCTTAGAAATCATGAAAGCAACACACATAAACGGTTTGCAGACAGGAAGGGGACAAAGAAAGCAGCTTACCGACTTCCTGAAGCAACACAGCTGAAGAGAAGAAAGAGACGAGAGAGACATGAAGCAGAGGTGACATCACAAGGTCTCTGTTTGACACACCTGTCCTCAATCTGGACTTCATGCTGCTGATCTAACGCGTGACAAACGTGAGGTTGACGACGGTTCGAGCGGTCGTCAGCTGTTAGTTTACTGTTACATCTGACACAAATTTAAAGTGTGCGATTAACACGGACACGTGCAGGTTCTGAATGGACCTGACCCATCCTCCCAAACCTGCCGGCGTCACAGCTCGACCGGAGACATCCGCATCTGTCCACACCTGGACCAACAAGGAAGTGAGAATCTCTCTCCTAGTCTCTTCGGGACTAAGATAAGAAGAACTTGCATGTTCTGTTTGTAGTGAGGCAAACTGCGCGAAGACACAAACTCCACAAAAACCACCTGAAAGTCCAGTGAAACACCCAGGCTGCTTCAGTACACTCAAGAAAATGAAAGTGGGTGGTTTTTACATTTAAAAGATTCAAACTTGTAATCTGAACAAAATAATTTCATGTTTCTATGGTGACCATAATTACTGGACAAGATTTGAGACCACAGGAAAATCACTGGGGTTATAAGAGGCAGACGACCACACACACATCATGTGTATGCTATCGCTATTTATTATTGTCAGAGACAAAAACGTGCAGAAAATTGTATATCGAGCCTTGTAATCAGAACCTTCCTACTGTTTTTAAGCCTGGATTGACAGCTCAGTGGCACAGCGGTTACCACTGTTGCCTCACAGCAAGAAGCTCGTGTGGTCAAATCCACAATCTGGCCGAGTTTGCAGTGGGTACTCTGACTTCCTCCCACAATTGAAAAGTTAGGTTAATTGGTGTTTCTAAATTACCTGTGAGCGCAAATAGTTGTCTGTCTCTCTGACTTAGCCCTGTGATAGAATGGTGACCTATCCAGGGTGTGCCCCGCCTCTCGCCCTATCACGTCTGGGGTAGGCCCCAGTAACCCTGGTAAAGGTGTTTTTATGTTAACTAGACCAGGGGTGTCCAACTGGCCGGTGTCTCTCAGCACACCTGAGTCACATGATTAGTTCATTGCCAGGCCTCTGGAGAACTTCAAGACATGGGCCGTTTCTCAATTCTCAAGTACGCGAGTACGTACTCGCGTTCTCGGTGAGTACGTACCCGCCGAGAACGCGAGCACGGACTCGCGATTTGTACAATTGGAACACCTGCGTACGTGATGATGTCACAGGTCCGGAGTTTTTACTGCCGGCCCCTCCTAATTTAACTGTGAGTAACATGTTATGAAGCTTAACTGTAATCACAGCCAAACCGGTTTACTCAGGAACAAATAACACACTGAAATAAACCAAACATTAACATTTAGAAGTGATCTAAGTGACTTATATATCATTTTTAACCTCAGTAGTGAAACCTCTATTAATAAAAATAGTGTACATGTACATACGTGTACATACCTTAATAAAAACAAGCAGGTGAGATGTTAGAACGCTTTTATTTCTATTCTAGTGGACACTCAATACTATAGACAGCTGCTGGGGTTTCTTTAACCTGAGTAGTGAGAAGACCGCGAGCGGGAGGGGGGGGGTTGAAAACGATGTGCCGGGAGTCCGCTGTTGAGTTTTGGACGAAATGCATTCTGGGATATTTAGCTGTCCCAAGTCCACACCGATGCATGCTCGATAAAACGGGCGGATCGAGAACACATCTGGGACTTTTTCGCGTTCTCGGCGTGATGCGTACTTCGAATTGGAACAGTACTTGGTCTCCGACTGATGACGTATCACGAGTACACGAGAACGCAAGTACGCACAAGTACGCATATTGAGAAACGCCCATGTTGAGGAGGTGATTTATCCATTTAAATCAGCTGTGTTGGATCACGGACACGTCTAAAACCTGCAGGACACCGGCCCTCGAGGCCTGGAGTTGGACACCCCTGATCTAGACTTTGTTGAACACTCTAAAAAATAACTCTTTACATGAACTTAATGGAAGGATTTCCACATTAATAAATGGCTTTCTATTGGCATTAGGTATTTTTTCGGACTAACATAATTTTCATGGGTTGGATCAACTTAAATAAATTGAGTTAGACTCAACTGCAGTAAATATGTCGATTCGTCATTAATTAATGAAGTGGATCCAACTCAATACATTAAGTTACAAGGCGGAGGTGACTTGATTACACGTGCCTTCACATCACGAACCCGGCAACAATACTGTGTGACAGACGTTTTCTATAAACCCAGAGAAATGTAATCAACGCGTTGATTTTGTTGTCCTTTCCTTACATATCGATAAAGTTGACTCAAACTGTCCTAGCATCTCTCAGCACTGATGCGGGTCATAATTGAGTCTGGACCAATAGGACGCCAGCTGAGGGCAAAGGAGTGACAGCAGCAAAGACAAACTGCACAAAGACAGGCAAAGGAGGACAGGTCAGAGGTCGTCAGAGGTTAAGGTGCCCGTTCACACCTGTCCATCTCCTCCTGTTCCAGTACGGCTCCTGCAGCTCTACGTAGAAGCTGGCATTCTTATCGTACTCCTCGTGATCGATTATTTTAATGGCTATGGTCTTCCTGTGGGGGGAGGGGGGTCAGAGGTCAGGGGTCATGCATTAGTTCACACACACACACACACACACAGACACCTTATCTGCCTGCTGGGATACAGAAACATGATTAGCTCAGATTATTAAAGGATGAGCTCATCTCAAACTTTCCCACATTCATTATGACATTAAACACCACATCAACAGGGCCGACTGAGGTCAAAGGTTATCAGTGATATGGGTGGGGTCAGGGCACAGGAAGGCGGCACCCCCCCACCTTTCCTCTCACTCATCTCCAGCAGCCGAGGCTCTCCAATCTCCAGGAAGAAGTTCTTGTTCTTCTCGTACTCTTCGTCATCGATTATATTTATCCGAATGGTTTTGCTGAAACAGAGAAAAGCCGGAGAGAGAGTTTGCAGAAGGAGAAGCGTGCAGAAACCCGAGACACGACAAAGAGGAGAAACACGGTGGGCAGAGGGAAATGTTCTGTTCGCCAGCACCGCTCCGTACGAACTTTATGTGTGCAGGCGGAGAGATGGGCTGCAGGGATGTTAGCTCTCTGAGCTCCAACCCTAACCCAGGCCATCCCAGTATTATATTTAATATTTACAACTCCAGGAAATCAAATCTGAATTGTTCAGGTGAGGCAGCAGGGTTAGGAGTGTGGGAACACACAGAAGAGAGTCAGTCATTTCTGAATTTCATGTGAAACACAGAGAAGACGAGAGGACGGCGAGGAGATTTCATGATGACACAGTTTGTTTGTTCAGTGCTGGAGGCGGAGCTGGAGGCTACAGCAGGCCGTGTGTGTGTGTGTGTGTGTGTGTGAATGGAAACTGAAGATGGCCTGCATCCACTCCCATGTTTATTTAATGTGAGCAGATTGATGCTTTGGGGCTTTCTCGGTGATCCAAGGACACAGTTTGTTTGGTGTCACAGTTTCAAGAAACTTTCAGCTTTGTGGACGTTTGAGTTTCACTTTTATTCATCCAAAGAATCTGTACTCGTTCAGCTTTAGGGAGCAAGAACGAGCAGACAAAAGACCCGATTTAAAACTGAACCAGTAAATTTGTGACAAACTTATTCCACAAAATCATTCCGTCTTCTGCAAAAACAGAAGGTTTGGGATCAGCGAGGATGACTTGGACCTCACAGGGTTAAAAACACAGAAGTGATCCACTTTGTGTCTTTTGGTGGGTTTGCATGAAACTAAAGGCAGATTCATTATTATTTCACTTTAAGTCAAGAACCTGATGATGCAGATTACTGCTGGTAGTTTTAATACTCATCTAACTGTTTTTTAGTATATATAAATATACGTCGAGTATATTTAGTGATGGATGCTGGTTACAGAACGACCATGTTACCATGGAAGGAGTGCCTAGGTGACCCACAGCACCAGAGGAGCACCCTCCCCACAGATACAGAGCCTACAAAGCGAGACCCCCCCGCACATCAGAGCAGCAGGCTTTGACCTGAGCGCTGATGTTTGGTTGGGTCTGACCTCAGATCAGTTTTATAAAGGAGCTTTGGAGCTGTAACCTGCACATCTGGAGGACACACTGAGCTGCTCACAGATGCTGACTTCTGGGAGTGTTCGCAGGTTGGCGACCCTCTGCCTCTCTAAGACGCTGGTTTGATGCTCGATCATGTGATCGCGCGTCCACTTCCTCCAACTGTTTCTCTTTTGCTGACTTTTTTAAAGTCATTGCCAAGAAATTCAAAATTCATTTTTCTAACAATGAAAATGTTGTCAGTTTAAAGCTTTGATTCGTGGTCTGTGTTTTATTGTAAATAAAATAAAATGATTTTTGCTCATCGGGGTTGTAAAATCTTGAAAGCTGCTTCGATGCAGTGACAGAGCGTGAATGCAGCGAGAAGCTACAAGAATGGAAATGCTCTCAGAGCTGCAGAGGTCTGTGTGATTTACTGCCTCTATAAAAATCAGAGATTACATATAAACTCTACGTAAGTCAGCTTTTTATCACTGCAGAGGGTTTCTGTGGAGGAAGGAGAAGCGAGATAAAAAGTGCACCGAGTCTGGAGTCGTGGCCGCCGGCCAGCAGTGACCTCCCCCGTCGTCGGCCGTGACAGGAACAAGCTGCAGTGATGTGTCTGCTTTATGGGCTGATGCTGCGACGAAGAGCAGGGACGAGGTGCTGCTGCCTGAACGCAGGCTGGCCTAATAAGGAAGAGAGCGGCGTGGTGTTTATCTGCTTCGCACAGCAGACAGAAGACATCTGACACACTGAAAATCCCCCGCACCTCCAGCCGCCTGACAAAAGATGGAAACACCAGCGAACATCCAGCATCCGTGCAGCAGGCAGCTACAGGCAGCTACAGGCAGTCCCCTCAGCGAGCCGCTGCCATGCAGGACGCAGGTGTGCACACCTGCAGCAGCTGTTACGTTTCCAATCATCACGCTTTCACTGATCTGGCATCCGACCACACACCGCCATGATGTCACAGACTGCTTTGACTGGCAGCGACAGACACCTTACAACAGGGCTGTCAAACATAAAGCCCGGGGGCCACAATCGGGCCCCCTAGCTTTGGAAAATGTGAAGGAGGGCATAAATTGTTGGCTGTATTTGAATACATTTCCTGCCACGCTCATTCATGCTGACAGCGTGACAGAAAACACTGAAAGTTGTTTTGCCGTCTAACACAGAAACGTCAGATTTGTATTTATTTCACAAAAGTCCTTAATGAGAAAAAAGCTTTTTCTGTGAATTAACTGAAACTTTATGTTTTACAATTACAGGAGAGTCTGGCCAATGACAGAAGGCCCAGTTTCACTGAGCCCACCCAATCAGCAGTGAGGTGATGTCACACATTCGTTTGACAAAAAGTGAGCATATTTGAAGACATGGGTGGAGTCATAAGGTAGTTTGGCAGTGAGAAAAGTGACGCTTTATAGAGCCTTGAGCCAAGGAAAGAAAGAAAAAGAAAAAGGAAAGGAAAGTACGGAGGGAAGAAAGAAGGAAAGGAAAGTAGGAAGGAAAGAAAGAAAGGTTAGGAAAGAAGGAAGGAAACAAAGAAGGAAAGTAGGAAGGGCCCGGTCTCGGCTCTTCGGTTGGAGCCGTCAGATCGATCCTTCCTCGCGCTGACAAATACCGGACACAGGAAATGCTACGGCTGCCTCAGTGACGGTTACTAACTATAAACCGGCACAATGATGCCAGGACAGCAGACACATTCCAGAAAGAGTTTCATATGTTTAATATCTCATCATTTACTGGATTGTCAGACACCTAGAAGAAGGTGATCCAGACCAATCACGTATTGGACGGCCGTGGGACAGTCAGAGCTCCGCCCTCTCAAACACATCGAGGGTGCAGCTTCACAAACATGTGACCTGCTCAGGCGCAAACACTGATGTCCCCACAGACAGCTGTTTACAGCCAGGGGACTCCCGGAGACACGACACCTGCAGGGTGTGACACGCATCGAGTCACGCCATAACATAAATCACAAAGCACACACTGGCTGATTTGCTGGGGACCATCACATGACCTCACAGCCTGTGAGTGACAGTCTGAGAGCAACACAACAGTAAACTCAGTGTGACGCACGCTGCCCGAGACAAAGCAGACGCTGCCTCTGGGAAAAAGAATCACTTGGATAAGACCATTAAATGTTCCCGACACCGCCCGTCAGGATGACTGCAGCAGCCTTTCACCTGGATCACCTGTCCAGCTGTTTCAACATCACTACATCAGCTGCGTGTCAAACTGAATGCCATCGAGCACACTGCAATCACAGCCTGAACCGCTGCCGTGCAGCGTGCAGGCATTTGTGTGTACCTGACTTGCTGCAGCTTTGATGGATGCAAACTGTACGGTTTGTCTTGCTTCTGTCACTGGAGGACTTTCCTTCAAACTCACTGAGCAGCACAGACAGTGCTGACGGGGGAGGCGTGCACCGCACTGTCAGACTGACGGTGTGCCTAATAAACTGACTATAAATGACCCGCCTGCAGCCATCTGTCTCCCGGGTGACTGAACACAGCCTAAAACAGGACGCGCCGCAGAGCTCGGAGATCCCGCCTCTGCTGCGATAACTCCATCGGTCTATATAAGGCTGCGGCCGCAGCGCTGCCAGCGTCCTCATTAATAAACTCAAACACAGGACGAGCGAGGCAGCGTCTCCATTCCAGCACGCCGTCCTCTTCCTTTCGCGGATATAAATGTTTTCATTTGAGACGTGGAAAGAGTCGACCTGCAGCCGCTATGCCAGGCATGTAAGGCCGAAGACACAAGTCACGTGACTGTGTGGAGGCGGAGTTACGCTCAGACCAGGGTACATGCTTTAACAAAGAGCTGTGAGGTGTTTAGCTCCTTTTCATCGTGACCTATGACCTCAGCACCCTGAGTGGTCAGCAGGATTACTCTACCTAAACAAAGTAGTTAGATTACTTCTACACATCGTGCGCTGTACCCCAAACGTTTGATGTAGTTTTATAACTTGACATTATTATTGTTGTGGTTTTATATTTATGCACGGGGGCCCAGCTGGCCCCCACCGTGTGGGTCCACACCACCAGCAACCTGAACAGTAACAGTAACAAACATGAGTTCACAATTCTTTGTCACTGAGGACAGTTACAAAGAAATCCCTCATTTTTATTCTGTTCACTCTGATAACAAAACAAAATTTATGTATAATCACCAAAAACTAAATCAAAGACCTGAAACCAAAGAGTCCCTCATATCACATCCATCTGTTTTAATGTTTTCCTTCTTCAACAAAGATCTCGTCTACAAACGTAAATGATTCCAACCACGAGCGCAACGATAAAGAACTGTTATCTGAGATTTACTGATTTCATAATCATGATACAAATTCAAACATAGGCTAATGTTTGAAAACACTGCGTATGGTTCCATATGATGTTCTGCATGAACAGAGATTTTAAACATTAATGTAAAAGAACAGATCCAGTCCTCTTGGTGCTGCCATGCAGTCTATCAACAGTCAACACGTTTCCATCCCAACATCATGTGACCCCTGCGTGTGATTACTTCATTTTACAGCATGAGAGTAAAGCAGTCCCTGCTGGAGTTTGTTCTCTCCACACGCCACAGTCCACTGTGGCGCTGATTCTGGTGATTTTAAATCGATGTGTGCTGTGAGTGAGTGTGTGATTGATTGACTGACACCCTGAAAACATTAGACAATGGATAGATGGACACTCTTCATTACATACGAGCTACAGAGTGTGAATATATGTGTGAAAGAGACTGTGTGTGAAATGTAAAAGCATTGAGACACAAAAGCGCAGACAGACGGACAGACAAACGTGTCCCCCCATGGTCGGCCCGCCCAGTTTGAATTTACCTCCTCGCATCGAACACGTTCTGCAGGTATTTTGATTACAAACACAGTCAGGTGGTTCCAGGTGAATGCATGAATACAGACAGACCGACAGCAACGCTAACACAACAAAGTGTTTCTCATCACCTTCATGTGCACGAGACTTTACATGGGACAGGTATGGGACAACATCCCAACTGATGCTTGTTAGAGCCCTTCTTTAACTCACAGGTTGCCCCATTAGTGTCGATTTCCAGACCCAGGAAGAGCAAACACAAAGGTTTGTGTCGGGGCAGCAGGACTGATGGAGGGAACGCCTCATTTCTCTTTGTGTTTTACTTTCCTGTTCCTCATGTTAGGAAAGCTGACTGCAGCTCTGGGAAAACTATTGAAGAAAATTAAATGAGTGTGTGTGTGTGCGCGTGTGTGTGTGTGTGTGTGTGTGTGCGCGCGCGTGTGTGTGTGTGTGTGTGTGTGTGTGTGTGTGTGTCTTAATTCTTTCTTAGTGCTCTAAATCAGGATTGTGGAGTTCATTAATTAAAGTTAATTATGGATTAATTACCTTTAGTGAACAGATCAGGACCAGCTGTGTCTGGCGTGGAAGGATCAGACAGTAAAAGTCTGACTAGTTAAAATACATCTTTTTACTACATTACGCACATGATAAAGGACAAATTTAAGTTCTGACACTTGTTTAGTGTCAGCAGCAGAGCATCTCATGGTGCTTCAGGTGTCGAGTGATTAAACTCGATGGAAGTGATTTTCTTGAGGCTGAAACTATTGTCTCGGTCGTGTACAGTTTAAAGAGGTGATGAAAAAATTCCCATGCATGAAGCCTGTTCATTAGAATAATCTGGAAAGGTTTGAAATCTTCAGAGTGATCAGTACATAAATGCATTTATATTTTAAGATTAATAAGAAACCATGTAAGAGAAGCCAGGCCTGCCAGCTCACGTGATGGTGTAAGGGTTAACCTCTTAACATGTTCCCAAACAGAAAGTAGAAAATGTTAGGTCACAAAGACATATAATGCTCTTTAAAAAGTTTATCCATGAACTAATCCAAACATGACTGAACTCAAACCCTAACTCTAATCCTGGAGGAGGAGCCAAAACGCTGGTGGGTGTGAAGCGATTAACATGTAAGTAAGATACTGTTACTATAACACCTGTGGAGCTAAAGTTGTCTCAGATTGTTAAAGAGGATTCGTACTTACGAAATCTCATTGTTCTCAAACTCCAGAACTCCGTGTGTATCCTCAAAGTCCTCGCCGCCTCCTTTAGCGGTCCCCTGTATCGTTTTGTAGGGCACCACCACAACGCCACGTGCTCCTGAGGTCCGGATCACCTTCACCTCCATCACCCCGACGCTCTCGCTCACGGTCATCACTGGCTCCTCAAACGTAAAGATCCCGGCGTGGTCATCGTCAAATATGGTAACGGTGGCCGTGCATGGCAAACCCAGACCTGCGAGGGTGTCCACGTGGTTTGCCTCGTGACTGTTCGAACCCTCAGCTCTGACTCTGACGTTGCTTAGGTGAACCAGGAAGTGCTCGTCTTCCTCAAAGATGTCGTCATCAATAATGTTGATGCGGATTTCTTTTTCCGTCTCACCGGGTTTGAACACGACGGTTCCTTCTGTGAACTCATAATCTGAGCTGGCATTGGCGGTGCCATCTTCTGTCCGGTAGTCCACGGAGACCGTGCTGGTCAGGTCTCCGCCACGACGAACCACATTCAGTGCCACGCTGCCGCAGTTCTCCAAACACTGGTAGGTACCGGGGTCGAAGAACACCTTGGAAGAGAAGTCGTTCACCGACACCTCGGAGAAGATATCATGGGTGGCTCTCTTGGCTTGGTCAGCGGCGTGCTTCTTTAGGACGTTACCCGCTCCTGTCATGATCCTGGTCGCTTGGCAGCGGTAGAAGGCTCGACTCTTCTGTTGCTGAGTTAAAACTTGGTAATTCGCAAGCTCCATCAGCTGCTCCATCTCCTTCTCTGGATGTTTCTGTTTCAGCTCCTTCAGGATCCTTGCCACCTCCCTGCGGGCTTCCTCCTCGTCCAGCTCCTTCCCTTCAAGTTCCTCCGTGAACTCCTCTCCATGAGAGTTGAGCATTTTTCCATCCATTTCAATGTCAACCTTTGAGGGAAGTTCTGGCTCTCCCTCCGTTTCGATGATCACTCCTTTCCGCTTCCCCGCTCTGTATCGCTTGTACATGTATTTGTAGAAAAGAAGTCTGCGATCCGCTATGTACGCCAATCCAACGCAAAGTGGGAAGAAGAAGAGCGTGAGAAGGCCCTCCCATATTTCCACAACTCCTGGAGAAAAGACAGCCAGGATCAGGTAAAGCCAGGTGTAAGCAAAGACGCTCCAGGCAGCGGTGATGAAGAACACCCGCAAGTGCTTCACTTTTCTGGTCTCTCCTTCAGGAATGACAGACACACAGAGCCCGATGATGACAAACATGTTGAAGGCAGCACTTCCTACGATGGTATTGGGACCGAGCTCACCAGCGTTGAAGTTGTGCCCACAAACCTCCACCACTGAGAGGAGGATCTCTGGGGCGGATGAACCGAGCGCCATCAGGGTCAGGTTGGACACTGTCTCGTTCCAGATGCGTACAGTCGTGGTGATCTTCTCACCATTTGGTTTCTTGATGGTGATCCGTCTCTCCTGGGAAGTGATGACTTCGATGGATGCCATGAAGCGATCGGCGATGATGGAGACCCCTAAGAACATGTACGCTAACCCCACGAAGTATATGGTTGCTCTGGCGAGGCGGTCAGTGAAGGCTGGGTTTTGTGGCTTCCATAAAGGCAGGATAACGCCCTCTATGCAGTCGGTGCTTCCACCACATTTGCTGTGGTTGGTGGCTGTCTGGTTGGAGGTGAGAGTCAGAGTAGAGCCCGCTGCTGCTGAATATGGAAACTCGGTTGAGATGACGGTCACAAAGAAAATCAGCTTATAGGTGAAGAACATCGGCACGGTCCTGGCTGGGCTCATGGTGCTTCAGCTCCCTTAAACCTGTAAGATACAGAGAGAGTGCTCAGTATTCTGGTTTCTCCCTAATTATGTTTAAAACTGAGCTGGAGCTGAAGCCTTGTTCCACATTCAAACCACATCTACCTCTAAAAGTGGCTGTGAACCTGGCAGCAGCAGTGCTTCAGTGAAAAAAGGAGAGTCTGTCCTCTAGTCTGTATGAAAGCTAAAGTCTGTCCTGACCCAAACATGAGATGATGTTCTTATGAGATGGGCTTGGTTTGTGAAACATGAAATGCTTCCAGCACGCTCAACATCCAGAAAATTTGGTGTTATTGGTGTATCTTATGGGGTGGCTGTAGCTCAGAACGTAGAAATCTGCTCTCTCCTTCTAGTACTGACAGGGAGAGAGCAGATTTCTCCTGTTTTGGCTTCCCTTCATTGGCTTCCTGTTAAATCCAGAATTGAATTCAAAATCCTGCTCCTCACATACAAGGTCTTAAATAATCAGGCCCCATCTTATCTTAATGACCTTGTAGTACCATATCACCCTATTAGAGCACTTCGCTCTTGCACTGCAGGCCTACTTGTTGTTCCTAGAGTATTTAAAAGTAGAATGGGAGGCAGAGCCTTCAGTTTTCAGGCCTTCAAACTTTCCTTTTTGCTAAAGCATATAGTTAGGGCTGGACCAGGTGACCCTGAATCCTCCCTTAGTTATGCTGCAATAGACGTAGGCTGCCGGGGATTCCCATGATGCATTGAGTTTTTCCTTTCCAGTCACCTTTCTCACTCACTATGTGTTAATAGACCTCTCTGCATCGAATCATATCTGTTATTAATCTCTGTCTCTCTTCCACAGCATGTCTTTCATCCTGTTTTCCTTCTCTCACCTGTTACGGGTCCGAAATTGAGGATGAGAGTAAAACAATGATGGTCCAGAAGAGGTCAATCAAACAATTGATTTTAATGAATGCACGCAGCGTGGAGAGGTGCAAACTGCAAAACAGTTGTACATCTCTACCCAAAATACACTCTAGATTGCTTTTATAACATCAGGGTATTGTAACGCCCCTTCTTGCGTTTACAAGCACATAATTTGCATGTACAGAACATTCATGTATTTTAAGAATTAACTGCAACATAGAGGTTCCTCCTTGTGGCATACTCTTAAGAATATGGTGATGATCTAAGGCCTTTGAGATCACCATGGGCTGGACATCCTTCCGTCACCTGTAACTAGGCAAACTCAAATGCAACAAGAAGTTGAATACATTCAGGCCTTTGCTCAGCTACTTTTTTACTGTAACAATATACTCAGCATATGAGTTATGATATATATATATTTAACTCAATCATTTTAAAGTAGTTATACTGCACCTGTAATAAACATGTTAATATTTGATTATGATAACCCCTATAATATAAATTATAACATAATGCCAGCAGCTTCAATAAACACTTTGATGAAATGATAATTAATGCAATGATAAGATGATGGTTATGTAAAATAATCCCTGTAATTCCACACACCCCAACCGGTCGCAGCAGATGGCCCCGCCCCTCCCTGAGCCTGGTTCTGCCGGAGGTTTCTTCCTGTTAAAAGGGAGTTTTTCCTTCCCACTGTCGCCAAAGTGCTTGCTCATAGGCGGTCATATGATTGTTGGGTTTTTCTCTGTATGTATTATTGTGCGATCTACTGTACAATATAAAGCGCCTTGAGGCGACTGTTGTTGTGATTTGAATTGAATAGATCAGGTCAGCTACTAATCAAAAGGTTGGCAGTTTGATCCCTGCTCCTGTCTCCATGCCAAGGTATCTTTGGGCAAGACACTGAACCTCACGTTGCTCTCTGAGGCATTCATCAGAGTGTGACTGTTAGAGAGAAAACACTTGTGTAGAAAAAAAGTGCTTGTGTGAATGTGATAGTGCAGATGGGGCGGAGCCACAGAGCAGCTCCTCCTATTTCAACCTTACACCAGCAACACTGAATTCTGATGAGAGGCTGCTCTTACAATAACAGCTCACAACAGCAACCATGCCTGGTGTTCCTACAAGGGCACATTTTACACCCCAGTATGACTTTGAAAAGACACAAACCAGCCAAATTACACAAAGACAAACAAACCTGTGACAAGAGAGCAAGACAGGAAATCAAAGGTACAAAAGTATCTAAAACTAATAAAAAGAAACAGAAAAGTACCACAGACACTGCAAATTACTTTAGAAGAAAAACAACAACAACAACCATCAGAAATGTGATTCAAGAAGACAAAGCTATGAAGAGACATAACGACTACCAGCGAGCCGTGAACCTGCTGGAATAGAGGAAAACTGCTACTGGAGGACATCAAACTGTTGAAACAAATGACAAAAAATGACCAGAGTGACAGAGTCCTTTAGATTCGTTTGTGTCTCTTTTATATTCAAGCTTTGTAAATAAAGATAAAATTTGACTGGACATTTTTTAAATGATTAGTTTTCAGATTGAGAGATCTTTACTAACCCAACAAAGGGCAGCTCATTTGCAGCTCACGCACACTGATCACAAACACTGCTGCGTGTCAGCGCCCAGGTCAAAAATAAAAAAGACTAATTTATAACAAATAAATACTAATAAATACATAAATAAACAAGGAGGAGTGTCTGAAAATGAACAATCATATTCACATTAATCCAAATCATCCCTCTCAGAGTTAGATCAGGGAGAGATGCTGTGACCTGCTGTGACATGAACAGCAACACAAGCTCAGCTGAAACGCTGGAGCCTGCACGAGTGCTCAGGAGAAAATCAGAAACCTACCTTGGCTCAAACAGTTTCAGGTGAAGATCAAACTCATTGATGGACGATGGAAAAGAAGAAAAAATCAGAAGGCTGACAAACGTACAGGAAGACTTTTCATCCTACAGAGAGCTGAAACCCCGACGCTAAACCTGCTTCTCCTCCAGAGGACCAGCGAGCGGCTGTCAGACGGCGTGGAGACGAGGAACAGAAACACCACCTGATGATAACACCGAAATAACAACAGAGCTGAAGGAGCAGCGCTGTCCTCTCCTCAGCACCTCCTCCCCCTCTGCCGCCCGCAGGGTGACGTTAACAAAGAGGACATGAAATCAGCGAATCAGATCAAGTTTAATAAATTTATTCAGAGCCAGGCTGTTTCCTGCAACTCTGCTCTCATGTTTCCTCTTTAGTGGGGGGGTCACCAGCACGTCTGAAACAAAGAGGTCAGATTACTGAATCTGGAGTTTGGTGACACACTTCACGTCTCATCTTAAACTGATTTGGTCCTCCTCTGTTTCCTGCAAACTTCAATTCTTTTTGATTTACACAGAGAAAAACCCAACAATCATATGACCCCCTATGAGCAAGCACTTTGGCGACAGTGGGAAGGAAAAACTCCCTTTTAACAGGAAGAAACCTCCGTTTATCAGACTGATCTATGGACCAGACTGCATTTTATTCACCCTGTTACCTCAGCCTCGTCTCCTTTACTTATACTCTCCATTAAAGTCACTTCAATCAGTCCTGGGAGGAGTTTCTCGTTGTGCCACCGCTACAGTGAAAACTCCAAAGTTATACTGACGTCTGTTCAGCATGACAGTTCCTCCTTCAGGTCAGAGGGTGTGTGTGCGTACTCGAGCTGTACTTCTCTGGCCTCAGCTCCCTCACACAGACCTCCCGTCTGAGAGTTGGACCTGAGCTACAATCAGAGATCAGCTGTGTCCAAAAACAGCTGTTTGGCTCCGATTTAGTCAGATTTAAACAGGTGAGTTATGAAATCATCCTCCCGCCATACAAGTGGCGTGAAGGATGGAAATATCTACTGAGACCAACCAATCAGTGCATCAGGCTGTAAGCATGGAAAGTTTAACATGGGAGTCTATGGGGACTGACTCACCGCTGCCTCTGCTGGACATCAGAGGAACTGCAGGCTTTGGTCCTTCTGGTCCTTCACTTGTGGTACAAAGTATCTTCTTCTTCTACACATTACTACAACATGACACTGCAAAACGTCACTACAACCAGCCCTCAACCATCCAGCAACAATAATACTAATCCTCATACGCCAAAGTACTGCTGTATACTATTACCACACCATTACACCCTATAAAATCACAAAACATTACACCAGCTACCCTACAGCATCACCTGCCTCTGCATGACATCACTCCATCACAGAGGCGTGACAATGACCTGCTCACAGCTGAAGAAGCTCAGCTGCTGCAGAGTAAACCCGGTCTGTGGTGCTTCTCTGAGCTGGTACTCACCCCTGGTCCTGACACAGCAGCAGCAGGAGAAGAGAGTGCGCTCAGGAGGGAGAGCCGCGTCCGATAACTGCTCTAAATTTAACAGAAACACACGCCGTACTAAACATGGCTGCGTAGCTGCCTGCGCGCTGCTTATCGTCCTTCTGCCGGAGGGCCATGGCCATACAAGGCTCTGCAGGGCCCGGGGCCATTCAGCAGCTCCTCGTCACCACCGACACGTGGGGAGATAACAGCTAACGGCTAACAGAGGCAGGAATGCTGGGACAAGTGCCTCGCAGCCACCCCCATCCCCAAACCCACACACGACATCTGCACAACCTTCACAGAGAGGCCGGCATCCAGAGAGCGACACAATCATTTCACACCTTTAAACCAGAGTCACACGGTTCATCACAGCAGACAAGCCTCGCACGATTTCTGATTTTATTTTAAGTTCTTAATATTACAAAGAGATTCTTTTTGTGACTGAGGCTGATGAACAGGTGAACCTGTGCAGGTTCACCTGCAGATAGAAAACCTTCCTGTGGGCTTATGAGGACAGAGTTCAGCTTTAAGCATTCACAGAGCAGCACTTCCTGTGTGCGATTGAGTTTCTTTATCGTGATCATTTCCTGCAGCAACACGCTCGTGCAGCTCAGTCTCAGCGATGAAGGTTTAGGAGTAAACTGTAAAACTCGTGCTTCTGGTGTCTGTGCAGACCAATCATGAGACAAACACGGGGGTCAGCTGACCCTCCCAGAACCACGTCTCATTTTCTGTTATTTTCCAGAAGGTGTCTTCAGGAAGTGAACAGGACAGAAAAACATATTGAAGCTCTGTTAAAAACTGCATCACTGCAAGTTTACAGAAACTCGGACCTCCTCTCAGCATCAGTGACATGGATCAGAGAGCAGAAACCAGCACTGGTGCATTCTGGGTAAACTTTCAGGTGTCTGCTCAGAGCAGGTGAGAGCAGGTGCTGTTTGAGGCTCATGATGAGGATCCTTTTTAGCGACGTTTTATCGTCCACCCTGAAACTGTGTAAACTGGTTGTAGGTGGGATGTTAACGTCCACTGATGATGGGTCTGACCTCTGCTGGGAGTTTTATGAGAGTCATGGACACGTTTCCTTTTAACCAGCACGTATCTGCCCCAGCTCACGCCAAAAGGCACTCTGGACCTTGTTTTTACTTTGGGTCTGAATGTTATGATTCAGTTTTTTCTCACGACATTTTTACTTCGGACCACCGCTGTGTTATTTTTATTTATCTGTATCTGTCCTACACCAGTAACTTTATCTGAGTTGGCGAGCTTATTGGTATTGAAAGTCCCTTTTTGCTCTCTGGACATGTTACCTACAACAGCAGATCAAAAACGTCCCACAGTGCATCGCCCCAGTGCGCTCACTGTTTCATGGCCTCTGGTGAAGTAGCTGCTTCAAAAATGGTGTCATCCACCCACTTTTGAAAAAGGACCATTTGGATCCTCCTCTGATTGGCAGTTATAGACCCACCTCCAAGCTTCCACTTACCGCTAAGATCTTAGAGAAGGCTGCGGTCATCAGTGAGCTGCTGCCCTGGATCGGCACAGCGTTCCTGACCACTTTCAGTCAGGTTTTTGTAGACCTCACTGAGTCAGCTCTGAGAGTATCAAATGATATTTTGATGCAGAGTGACGATGGTGACTGTTCTGTGTCGGACCTCAGCTTTTTATCACGTTCTGCTGGAACAGGTGCTGGGTTGGCGTATCAGGATCTGGCTTGGAGCGGTTCTCTTCATACCCGTCTGACAGATCGTTTTCTGTAGCTACTGACACAAACAAGCTCACCTGCTTGCTTAGGGGGTCAGTGGGCTGGTTTAGTGTGGGTGTGGGGAGATGTGAGTGGGACAGCTGAGCCTGAGCCAGTACAACAACCAGTGACCAGGTCTCGTAGGCTCAGGAGGCTGCTGCCTTAGAGAAGTACAGGAGGAGGGGCCACAGCCCAACAACAGCGTGAGGAAGAGATGAGGACGGTGAAATTAACGTGGTAAGAAAACAGATCACAGGTGTCGAACTCCAGGCCTCGAGGACCACTTGTCCTGCTTTTCCCACTAACCTGCCCTTGTAGCTTCTTACTGACAAAGCACACCTGATCCAGGTAATCAGCAGCAGGTTGGGCAGGGATATCTGAAAAACAACCAGGATGCTGGCCCTCGAGGACTGGAGTTTGACACCCCTGAAATAGATGGAGGGACATAATTAGGAAGGAAGAGACTCAAAGATTCAAGTAAAATTTCATTTCATTTCATTTCATTTTATTTATTTATTTCACACTTGGTACAATAGTTCAAACAAACCAACCACACTTTCTATCAATAAAACACTGCAACCATGTGTGAAAAGGAGCAGGAAGAAGAAAAATATTCTTATTAAACCCTGCCCCCTATCTACAATCCAACTTATATTACAAGTGGGCACCAAAAATCAGAGAACAAACTAACATTAACATTTATCTCCGGTCCTACCACAAACCAAACAACAAATTTACCATCAGAATATACCACTCCACATGGTAACAAGGAGAAAAATAAAATTAAAATAAATAAAACAAAAAATTATAATGGATCCTTCATCAATGAACTCCAATTTCAGCCACTCGACCACGAGCCACTGCTAATAGCTAACTGTTAATAACTGTTGATTATCACATACTGCAGTGAAACCAAGAACCCAAGCACAACTGTACTTTCAATTTTCAATATCAATAATAGAAAAATAAATATTCATATACAACAAAGTTATTGTATATTTATTTATTTTATTTGATATTATCCAGCTGCTCTGAATGCTCTGTGTCGGTACAGGAGACAGATGCTGAGGCTACCCCAGCACTCAAGGACTCTTTCCCAGGACTGAGGTGGCCGAGTTTATCTCTGCCGACTGATTATCACTGCTAACATTCCTCTGGCCTCTATTTTTAACTGTGTGTGTGTGTGTGTGTGTGTGTGTGTGTGTGTGCGTGTGTGTGTGCGTGCGTGTGTGTGTGTGTGCAGCACATTCTCACCTCATTGCATCAAACACTCCACCTGTATCTCACAGCTTCCAGCCTACTCTCTCTTTGAGGTCTACAAAGACTCACTCTGAGGTTGGTGCAGGCATAAAGGTTTGGGTTTGGTCACAGCTGTGAGGAACTACTGGACTCAGAAGCAGACGGTGGTCAGGAGGAAGAGGAGGAGGAGGAGGAGGAGGAGGAATGGGCAGGGAGCGTTGAAACAGAGACCAGACACACCGACACATTTTATTTTTGTGCTGTTTTTCCACACGTTGATAAAAGTTGAGCTGTTTCCTGTCGGTGCTGCTGTAGGTTTACTGTGCTCCATTTAAACTGTATTTCTGAGAGACGGTTCTGTACGTACAGTTTACATGACGTGGGCTCAGTGTGACCTTCAGACAGCCTGCAGAGTCAAACTCATCAAACCCTCTCACTCTGCCTGGTTATTGGTGCTCAGCAGCTGGAAGCGCCTCAGCTCGTCCTCTGTGTTCTTGCCGTTTTCCCTTTAAATCTGTCACATTCAGATCCTCACAATTTAAAGACAACAGCCCCGAGTTCATTGAACTGCTGCAGGTTCAAACTGAAACAAGGACGCGTGTATTTTCCTCCAGTTAAAAAAATCTGCTTTCCAAGGCTGCTGATATTCCATCGGTATAGCTACCCAGCGACAGCTTTAAAAACAGAACCATCTTTCATTGGTTTTTAAACTGTAGGACCAACAGACGCTCACACTGTCACTTTCATATTGCACTAACTGTTTGAGGAAAAAAAGAAACGCTGCTCACTGCCCAGAGTGTTAAAAGATGTACAGAAGAGCTCTGACGGCAAACTTCAACAGTTTTTAGTCATTCACCAACTTCACCTCCTAAGAGCAATGGTTCAGTGCAGGTGGTGGGCGTGACTTCAGTCTGCTGACTCCACCCCTCAAAGATCAGTACAAACGTCACCACCCACCAGAAACATGGCCAAGATTTCTGCGATGTAAGCTTCTGTGATGATCAGAGGGCAGGGCCTACAGCCTTTTCACAGTCACATGATCAATAGTGGGTCATCGACACTCCCACTAGGGCTCTCCACCATTCGGTCTCAGAACTGAAGAAGCTTCTCGAATGAAACATCTTCAAGAGCTCCTTGGATCAGCGTCTCTGGCTCCTCCCACTGAAGCTTTAAACACATGCTAACTTTACATTGTGAATACAATAATCCAATAAAAACAGAAGTGCACTTATCAATAAGACATTGTAGATTTTTATAATGAAGATAAAGTGAAATGACCCCGACCGCACAGCTCATGATATCAGTAGCAGAACAAATGCAGCAATGACAGGAGGCAGGTGCACTGACAGTACACGTGAAAATTTCAAAATAAAATAACGGGATAAAATAAGACAGGCTGTTATGGTCTGTAAGCAGCTTGGGACTCCTTTAAGTTAGAGCACCATATAAATGCTTAATAAGAAAAACTGGAACTGCTGCAGAAATAAAAATATAAACAAAACGTGCAGAATAACTGTTTCAGGATTCATGTATGAGGTACCGTGAATGCAACACGTGACAGTCATTATCGAGGATCTCTGCATCGGCTACAGGCACAAAATGAGAGATTTCTTCTTCTTCTTCTTCTTCCTGACTCAGTGTCTTTCCTCTTCAGAGATGCTCGTTTCACCTCCTCAGCACACAAAGACAGATTTCATGGTGGCTATAAGGACTGTGGGGAGTCTTTCATATGATCACAATCAGACTTAGAGATTTAAAAAGTGTTTTTATTCTGTATGAATCACAGTGAAGTGCTTGAAGGTCTGAACTTTCATTATCAAGGTAACTGCGACAGCTGCGGGGCTGTAGGTCCCCATCCATCACACAGGACACTGTGTGCCCTCTAGTGTGGGAGCAGGTGCAGTGCAGGTGAATATGTTTCACAGCATGAACCCCATAATGGCCCCAGCTGTCTCACCAGATGTTAGATGTTAAAAGAGATGTACATTTATAAGAAATTACAGTTACACATGCTGTACAAAATCTATAATTTTTATCATGTAGTAACAGTTACCCAGCAGTAAAGTACATGAGTGTAGCATTTCCACTCAGTGAGTGGAAACTGTGTGTGTGGAAAGCACAGGCCACACTCAAACAGGAGACCACACCAATGAGTCCACCAATAAATCACAAAGCTGACCTTGAAGAGCTCGTGTTGATCGTTACCATGAGCCCGGCCTGCACCCCTGCAGAGTTTCATCAGGATGGACTGAAACGTTCCCCGGCAGGGTCCTGGGTCTGGGACGCTGTGTTTACAGCACTTTCATTATATTGAGATTTATCGAGTCTGTTCTTGGTTTTTGTTTCTATTCTATATCCTGATTCTCTGTTCAGCTGCGTTCCCAAACGTCTCCTGTCTGATCTCGATTCCTGTAAGTTCAGAAATAAAACTGTGATTCCCAGTCTTGTATTCGGGTCCAGTGCTCACTGACACACAGCCAGTCGTGACATTTCCAGCTAACGTGTTCACATGACACAGAAGCTGCTCAGTGAGAGGTGGCCTCCCATCAGCTGACACCTTTGGGCAACCTCTGTGAGGTTGGGGGTGTTGCACGCTCAACCTCAGGGCGACGATTTAGTTGCTGCAGCTTCTGCCGAATATGAAACAATTCTGTGCCCTGGAACAGAGTCGGATTCACTCCTGTCTGTACAATACAGCCACTCACTCATCTACTCAGCCTGAGCTACATTCACACAGCGGCTTCAGGTTTTAGAAGCAACTGTTTTTGATCTCGTAGATACATCACAAAGAGAAGACTGCCAGTGTGCTCAGGCTCTCAGTTTGTTCAGTTTCCTAGCAGCTCTGGAGTCATTGGTGGTTCATTTAGACAAACAATGCAATTCTGAAATGAGAAGCCTAATCTTTAAGCTTTTGTTTCATTTTGCTGAGACCAAAGTGCACATGACTCTAGACTGCAGGGAAAAGGAAATTCCTGCAAAGTACCCACAAGGTTTATTTCCTGCTTTCCAAGTCTCATTCATTCATTAACATCCAATTAGCCTATCGCCAGTTAATGAGCAGGTAATAAAAATCACCATCGTGGAGGATGCATAGAAAATCCACACAAATGAAACACTCAGATACCGTTGGCCAGTACATTTATTTCTCTTCTGTGATGACAGCAAAGCAAATCTGTGAGAACATCAGGAAACAGCAACTCACAAGGACTCGGGAACGGCTTCTAATCAAAGTGATCCACAAACTGTGATAATATGAAGAGCTGTTTACATCAGAAAATGATCCCATCGCATCACCAGTGATCGTCCGTGCATCCATCAGAGTGTGAAGAAAGCACTTACAGGCATACAAGAGTATACACACATATATTATTACCTTAAACATATATTATTGTTGTAAAAAAGCACTCTAAGCACTCAGATAGAGTATAAATGTGCTATGTACATACGAGACCTGTTATCATTTACCAAAAACTCTGAATCAATAGATCACGATCAAAAGTCTTCTAACAGATCTTTATCCTGTCTTCCTTCTCTCACAGCAGCAGATGGCCCCGCCCCTCCCTGAGCCTGGTTCTGTCGGAGGTTTCTTCCTGTTAAAAGGGAGTTTTCCTTCCCACTGTCGCCAAAGTGCTTGCTCACAGGGGGCCACATGATTGTTGAGTTTTTCTCTCCATGTATTATTGTAGGGTCTACCTTACAGTATAAAGCACCTTGAGGCGACTGTTGTTGTGATTTGGCGCTGTATAAATAAAAATTGAAATATTAAATGCTTCCTTACAAGCCGTCTTAAGCCTGATTACTATCATGTGATGACGATGTCACAGTGTGTCCATTTATGCACAATAATAGGCATCCTGCTGGACATCAGCAGGTTCAAAGGTCAGCTGTGGTCCGGGAATCTGAACCAGTGTGAAAAAGTCTACAGTGGTCTCTTTGGTAACAACAGGTCAGGGCACGAGGGTCCACAGGTGGATCAGTAGGTGGTGTTGCTCGTGAGCACAAAGACCAGCTGTGTCCAGAAGATGGAAGTTATTTATGAACCCGGTCTGATTTACAAAAACATATAAACGTAGCAAAAAAACACAAGTTCAAAGACACGTCAGTGAGAAACAACGATAACAAGAACACGCCTACATATTCAGCCGTCCGGAGCATAAAGGCACTGATTTCACATCAAAGTGAGTCAAACATCAAGTCGTTTTTCGACATAAGCCCAGACTCTCGTTTCTACAGAGAACTCAGAAACACAGAAGAACCAAACGACAATGTGCAGAACCCAAACCCAGGATAAAGAGGTTCAGTGAATGTGGTGTGGAAGGTGTGGAGGAGGGTCTTTGAGCCAGAGCAGATTCTGTAGAAGGACAGAGTGCCCGCAGGCCAGTCCACATACACTCCTGCTCTGTTAGAGACAGAGGAGAAGGAGGAGGAGGAGATGTCTTTCCCTGTGTTGTTGTGCCACACAGAGTAGCGATCAACATCAGAGCACATCAGACTCCACGACTGACGGTTGCATCCAAACTTGCAGTCGACACTGTCTCCCCTCCTTCTGATTCCTCTATAACTGACTGCGATATCCACCACTCCTTTCCACTCCACCTCCCAGTAACAGCGACCAGTCACACCGTGCTTACACAGTAGCTGAAGGCAGATGTTGAACCTCTCTGCGTGCTGAGCATAAGGCTGCTGCGTTGACATTGCTGTCACCTTCCTGTTGTTGTCGGACAGCTTGAGATTTCTGTTGGCTGTGTTTGTGTCCAGTGTGAGTTCGCAGAAATCTGAGGGAGAGGAGAAGAAACAGCAGCAGTGGTTTATCAGGTGATGTGACATCTGCTGATTTATGAAAAGACTGAAGAAAAACATCACGATGATTCATCGTTCTGGCTCTTTAGTCAAATTCAGAATAACCTGCAGAAGCACAAGCTTTAGATTGAAGCTATAACATATGCTGACTTCATGAATCAAAGAGAACAAACACTCACATTTCTTCAAACCAGGTTTCATCCTCTGCTCTCCACCATGCTCCAGCCTGGATGACAAACAAAGTCTGAATGAGGCTTCAGAAGCTTTTTCATCAATCATGACCTTCAGTCATATCCACCACTGAGATGAGCTGTAATCTGTGCTGCACACACAGACAGTCATAACTCTTAAGTGTGTATCTGTATGTGGTGCATTCTAGTGTTGCACTGAAGATTTTGTGTAGTCCAGAAAAGCTGACGTCCACACTCAGCCTCACATTCATTGTCTGATGACGACATTCACTCCGAGTCAGGCGGGCCCTTGTATAAGATGCTTTTTAGACTCAACAAAGACACACTCGCCCAGATGTTACATTAAATGTTCACAAACAATGAATAAAGTCTCAGATTGTCTGATAGCCTGACTGACTGAACATGTGATTTGTCTTTAATCCAAGACTTCCCAAAGACTAAACCTTCAGTATTTATGACAGTAACTATTAGCAGCTGTGAACCAGCAAACCCCACCAGTGTCACACAAAAACACTGTGTGAGTCTCATTTTAAGCTCTTACCTGAGAGTTTTAAGCTTCCAGTGTTGATGCTCCACTCCAGCAGAAAGCAGCTTGGTGGCGGTGTCTCCTGGATGGTTGTAGCTCAGGTCCAGCTCACTCAGATGGTAGGGGTTGGCTCTCAAAGCTGTGGCTAGAGAAGTACAGCCCTTCCCTGAGATCATACAGCCTGACAGGCTGAGTGTGCACAGAGAGAGAAATATATACAATAGGATTCCAGTGGTGAGACTGAGGTGTTTGTCAGAAATACCTCAAAAGTTGAGGTAGATGATATATTACTCTCTCCATGCCCTTTCAGATGATATATTACTCTCTCCGTGCCCTTTCAGATGATATATTACTTGATACGGTTTTTCTTCAATGTCAACTTTGACTTTGGGCGCTAACAATGAAAGTCAAGGTCAGATGCTTAGCCAACCTGGGTACTCCAAGGCCCAGGATATTGCTGTAAAGTTTAAAGACCTTAAAAGATCCATAAAAATTGTCAGTAAAATAAAGTTTCTACTGATTTTCACACTTGATGTCACCTTGACCTTTACCTGATTTTCAGCAAAATGAAATCAGCTCAAGATGTTATTGGTATCTACCATCATACAAAATTTAAACATGATAACTTGAAAACTGTGGATGCTAGACTGTTAACAAACAAACAAACTGAACTTATTATATGTGCCCTATCTTTGAGGGGAGAATGAACAAAGCCATGATGCTCTAACTGTCTGCATAATGTCGTCACTGGAATGTACATAGATTCATTTGCTGACAGAGAAAAATAAGACAAAAAATGTAATGCTTTACGTTTAATTGAAATTTCCTGGCAATGTTCTTTCAGTCCTTAGATGTGGGATTGTGGGGGGTTGAATGATCTGGACTTACTTGAGTTTCTCCAGTCTACAGCTTGGACTCCCCAGCCCAATAGACAACAGCTTCACTCCTGAATCCTGCAGGTCGTTGTTACTCAGGTCCAGTTCTCGCAGGCTTGATGGCTGAGAGCTGAGAACTGAGGATAGAGCTGAACAACTTCTCTTTGACAGATTGCATGCACTCAGTCTGGAAGAGAGTTAGTGAAACACAGTGATATTCTTTCACATGGAGCAAGAATAGCAACAACAACAACTATACAATTTTCTGTTTAATCCACTAAAATGATTCAGTTAGACGAAATCAGTATGATACAGACTGAAAATGTTATTGGTTGACAAAACCCCTACATACGTATTATGTATTATCTGTGCACCTACAGAACTTTGCTGGCTTCCTTTGTTATTGGTAGCAGTCTCAGAAAAGCATCCTCTGAAGCAAAAACTGAGTATTTCTTCAGATCAAACACGTCCAAATCTTCTTCAGATGACAGTAAGATGAAGACCAGAGCTGACCACTGAGCAAGAGAGAGTTTTTCTGTGGAGAGCCTTCCTGATCTCAGGGACTGTTGGATCTCCTCCACTAGAGAAGAATCATTTAGCTCATTCAGACAGTGGAACAGATTGATGCTTCTCTCTGGAGACAGACTCTCACTGAGCTTCTTCTTGATGTACTGGGCTGTTTTCTGATTGGCCAGAGGGTTATTGTCCGTCTTGATCAACAGGTTCTGTAGTTTCTCCTGATTGGTCTGCAGTGAAAGACCCAGAAGGAAGCGAAGGAACAAATCCAGGCTTCCATTTGGACTCTTTAAGGTCCTGTCAATGGAAATCCTGTGAATCTTCTTCAAAGATGTTTTGCTTAAAAGGAGTCGAAGGTTTTTCAGAGACAGTGGTGGTAAAGGCATCACATTTTTGTTGCTGTTTATTAGAGACATCTTCACATAAAAAGCAGCCAGAAAATCCTGAACACTCAGATGGACGAAGCTGAACATCTTGTCTTTCCCTTTCCTCCCTTGCTCCTCTTTAAAGATCTGTGTGGAAACTCCTCCACGTGCTGAGACGAAATCAATGCCGCTCTCTCTCAGATCCTTCTCATAGAAGATCAGGTTGCCCTTTTCCAGCTGCTCAAAGGCCAGTTTTGCTAATGACTTAATGTATTGAATGCTCTTCTCTGGGCCATACTTTTCTTTGGTGTGATCAATCTGAAACACCAGGAACTCTGCATACATCTCAGTCAGAGTCCTGGGCAGCTCTCCTCCCTCTCTGGTTTTCAACACATCTTCCAGAACTGTCGCAGTGATCCAGCAGAAGACTGGGATGTTACACATGATAAGGAGACTTCGTGATGTTTTGATGTGGGAGACAATCCTGTTGGCCTGTTCCTCATCTTTGAATCTCTTCCTGAAAAACTCCTCCTTCCGGGGCTCTGTGAACCCTCTGACCTCTGTGATGCTGTTTATAAACTCTTGAGGGATCTGATTGGCTGCTGCAGGCCGTGTGGTTATCCAGATCCGAGCAGAGCATAGCAGTTTCCCATTGATGAGTTTCCTCAGCAAGACATCTGTTTCTGTTGCCTTTGTTACATCGACAGAGCGAATGTCTTCAGAATGAAGGTCGAGATGAAGGCGGCTCTCATCCAGCCCATCAAACACAAACAGAAGTTTGAATTTACTCTTGTCATAGTTGGTGATTCCTGATGACTGAACATCTGTAAAGATGTAATTCAGAGCGTCCTGTGGGATGCCTACAGTTTCTGGGATGCATTCATGAATGAGCTCTGCCAAACTGAACTTTTCTCCCTTCAGTGGATTCAGCTGACGGAAGGTGAAGGGGAAAATCAGATGCACATCTTGATTGGATCTTTTTTCAGCCCAGTCCAAAACAAACTTCTGGACAAGGAAAGTTTTTCCAATTCCTGCGATTCCATTGGTCATCACTGTTTTGATGGGTTTGGATTCTCCAGAAGGATGTTCAAACATGTCTGTGGGTTGAATTGATTTCTCTGCTTCTGCTGGCTTCCATGCCTTTTCTAACGTTCGGACCTCATGCTGTGTGTGGAAATGTGCGCCAGACCTGGCTGTGATGTACAGCTCTGTGTAGATATCAGCCAGATGCTGTGTGTCTTTTGCCCACTCTTCTTCTGCACCCAAAAATTTATCCTGGAAGTTTGATTGAAGCATCTGCTGGTAAAATGTGATGGGATGTGGCTCTGGTACTGGAACCACCATATCTATGTCAAAAATGAAGGATAAAAAACAAAAGTGTACAGTGTATAATTAAGATATCGAGCATTATTCAGCCCGAGCCCATATCAGGTTTCCTGGTATAAATTACGATGTTTCAGCTGTTTGTAGTTTAATTTTATACATTTTAAAATATTCCTTAAACCAGTGATACAAGGACTAGTGCTAATGAAAGTATACAATGGTCTACTCTTTTGGTTGCATATAGCAGTAGTTGTTACCAATATGTAGAAAAGAAATTTTATATAATATTTTGAAATAACTCATTTAAATGATTTGGTTATGGCAAACAGCAGAAAATGTGTTCATACACTTAGGTTGATATTAGAGGTGAATTACTACAAATCCTGTTTTCTTTGCTCAGTTTCCCGTGTTGTTATCCTTCCATAAATGGCAGAAAAGAGTGAATTACTTCATTGTTTTAGCTAACTACAGAGACACTACTGCTGTGTTTACCAAGCTTTGAAGTGAAAGTTTCAGTTTAGAACTTTCACTTTTAGTTTAAATCTTCTCTAGTAAGCTATCTATGTCCAAGGTAAACTGCAAGTATGCTAGGTAGTACATAGAATGATGACAACACAATAGTCTAGTGAAATCTCCAACCTTTGTAAAGTTAAAGTTCAGTAAAAGATTTGGATCAGAATTGCAACGACATCACAAATATTGAGTTTTTATTAATTGGCCAATCATCACATCATCAAACCTAACAGTAGTTTTACCATCGGTGTCAGAAGTGGGAGCTTGAGTCTTAGAGGAGAAAAGTCCTTTCTTCTTTTTAGCCTTCCCAACACTGCCGTCATCTCCTTTCTTCTGCGTAGTCTTCCCACCATCTTCATCATCCACTTTTTCCTTTGAAGTCTTCCCATCACTGTCATCATCATCTTTCTTCTTTGAGGTCTTCCCACCATCTTCATCATCCCCTTTCTTCTTTGAGGTCTTCCCACCATCTTCATCATCCGCTTTTTTCTTTGAAGTCTTACCACCATTGTCATCATCATCTTTCTTTTTTGTGGTTTTCCCACCATCATTGTCATCCCCTTTCTTCTTTGAGGTCTTCCCACCATCTTCATCATCCCCTTTCTTCTTTGAGGTCTTCCCACCATCTTCATCATCCCCTTTCTTCTTTGAGGTCTTCCCACCATCTTCATCATCCCCTTTCTTCTTTGAGGTCTTCCCACCATTGATGTGCACTGATAGACAAACAGACATTATGAGCATTAAAGGAATATAACCTGCACTTTGTTAAACCTTTTCAGACCGCAGTGTTTGTCTCTTCCTGTGACTGACCTTCAGTTGTTGGGCTGCTGACAGAAAAACTCTGCAGCAGGTCATTTCTGTTAATTCTCTCTAAAACCACCTTGGTCACCTCCAAAGCTCCTCGGAGTTCGTAGGTTTGTGTCATCAGGTCCACAGTTTCCAGTCGCTTTGACGTCTCCAGACGGCTCTTTCTGATGACAGGGCGCCCCCGAAGGATATCACCCTGCTGCAGGAACCACTTGAATTTATCAAACTCTTCATCTCCCAAATCTTCCAGCGTGTTTAAGAGGTCCTCTGATGTCATCACGTCAGATAGTATTGTAGGCTCTTGTGGTACAACTGTTTTATTGGTCTCTGTTTACCTATTAAACATGAAATCAAACTTTAAAATATCAGCTGTTCCCTTTTTACAATGAAAGTTTATTAACAGTGTATTATGATGCTCTGTCTGTCTAAATTGGGATCAGTTCATGGAGCGCCTCATTGGAAAATAATGCAAATACAGCATCACAGCTTTGTGGCTGGAAACATGAAATGAGATGTCTGAGTGTCAGTGACTGTTAGTTTAACTGCCATAAATGTAAATGATGTCAGTTTGTTTAAAGTAAAAGAAAGCTGTAGTTTGCCAACCGCCAATAACATTTAAGAAGAAGAAGAAAAGAAAGCTGTAAAGAATAAGAAGAAATTGGGAATCATTTTTGTTAAGTTTTTGTTCCTGAAGCGGACTCATTCCCTCTCAGTTCTGTGCAGCCAGCGAGGTATGTTAACTGTGTTTGTTTATCGCGCATTTCTTAACTTTGGTTTAAATGTTTATTTGTAATATTTATCTTTGGTCATTCTGTACTTTAATGTAATGACAGTTTGACGGTGGTTTGGAGGAGAAGTGTGGCAGAAGAATAAATCCGTCTGTGAATGAAGAACCGTGGTGTCGTGTACTGGCTGGAGGGAGTGATAGTCAGTGACTGTCAGTGATTGTCTGAGTGTTAGTGAGTGTCTGTGATCCTTTTCATGCTTCAGCTCAGTGCTTAAACGGAGCAGCTCTGGTGTCACTCATTGACACAGTGCTAGCTCTATCCTCTGCCTCTCTCTGATTGGTGCACCTTTGTAAACTGCTTTCTTTCATGGACTTCACAAGAATAAAATGATCGTGAATTTCTTGCTTGGTAACTCGTGTGCCGACAGTCCGATATCCCACAGCACCACCCAGCAGCAGCGGCTCACCTGCAGAGCCCCGCCCTGCCTTACCGTCAGAGCTGTCGAAGTTTCCAGAGTGGATTTGTGCTCAGTGAGCAGGTTGATGTTGAACCTGTGTGGCAGAAGTTAGAGCTGCTGTTATCCCCGGCAGGCTTTTACATCCAAGGTATACAGAGACATGAAATAAAACCAATAAAACCACAAGAAAGTCACACTGGAGCACAAAACTATGAGAAGGTAATAAACCTGTAAACCTTAACTGAAACCCTGATTTGCTGTCTTTAATCTTTACTGTTAAATATCTCATGTCTGTGTTTACTTTGATTTCAGGTCTGGCCCATATATGATAAACCCTAAATGAGAATGTTGACGTCAAACTATACAGATTACAGGGAGATTATAGATTACACAGAATGCATAAGATTAAAATCCTGGCTGTGACAGTATTTCACATGAATCATATACAGACTGTCTGAAAACTTTCAAGTTTTATCCAGAGCAAAGCAGATGATAGATCAAACATCACTTTGGATTCTTTGCTGTTTTTGGTGCTACAAAAGTTCATTACAACAACTGAATTATTCAGTCAAGAACTTTAAAATTCTTCAATCTTGTGGAGCAGCATGTGTGATATATGGTGCAAAGTTTCACTGATGGTTACATTAAATCTAAAGATGCAGCAAACTAGCAGAAAAAGGTTTTCTGTAACCATACGTGCTGTAAAATAATGTCCAAGCATGACTCAGTTTAAACTCTAATACAAGAAGATGATACAGGTACAGACAGGAGCGTTCATCACAGCTCCATGTCGAAGATATTGTTTTTTATCTCCAAAAGTTGATTCTGTTCATCTGGACGTAGCGTTTTCAGTGGGAGAAACGTTCCTTCAGTGGGCTGGTTTCAGTCATTATGCAAATGTCCTGTTTATAAGATTGGAAACCTGCAGTCAGCTGAGACTGAAGAAGTCACCTGGATGATGATGAAACATTTCTCCCACTGAAAACGTCCAGATGAACAGAATCAACTTTTGGAGATTTACTTACCTGGATGACTGAGCATGCATCAAGATATCAGCAGCTTGTATTGTTTTATGTGTGTAGACCTGTATATAACTATGCATGTTTATGCCTGATTATGTTATGCTGAGCAACGCTGATTCATAAATGATTAAATAGCATTAATGAGGGTGGATTGAAAAAGTGTGACCTCCATCCTACTCCTCTTCCAGCCTGAGTATTGTTTGATATATAAAGTTTTTCATGTTGATGTTTTTCATTGATCTTGCTGTAAAATATACATTTATTTTAACTTGTGTGTAGAAAGCAGCTCTGGGACACACTGTTAATACATCTGAAGTCTGCTTTAGTAAAAATGGAAACGTGAAAGTGATGGTTACGCTCAGAGCCCGCTGTATGCGGACGTGCTGCATACAGAGAGCGTCAGCAGCACTCGCGAATGCCGCCGTCTGCACTCACCTGTGTTAGCAGAAACACCTGATGGACGCCTGCAGCTCGTCCTCTGCCTCCAGGTGCGCTCGATGCTGGCTGAGGTGTGGGCTGTTCTGAGGTCAGGGACTGCGATCTGTAAACTTCTTTCTCTGTGCGGCGGGCGCAGCGAGATGCAGTCGACTCAGTGGCGACGAGGGCTTCTGCTCATTCTGCGTTCCTGAGAAAGGTGCGCTCAGGTAAACGTCCCTCTGAAGGGTGAGAGGTTGTTATGAGCTGAAAATCTGCTGACACATTTCATGTGAAAAACGTTGGAAGGATTTGCATCTGAGCTCCGCCTCTCTCTGCACTGTTCTCAGACACACTCACGCAGGTGTGTTTGTCAGGTAGATAAGGTTCCCTGCAGCCTCGCTTCCACAGACCTGCATCACCCCTACAGCATCTGGCTGCTGGTGTGCAGCTGGTGTGCACATGGGGGCCTGAAATGTTTCCACAGCCAAAGAGCCAATCAAAGCTCAGGACTGAGAGAAAGCAACAGAAGTTGGTTTCCTGTCAGATTCTCCACACAGGTCAGAAACTTTTATTCCAGAGCGGCTGATGGGAGCAGATCCTTCGTCTCCATCGGGTACCGAATATTTCACCATCACCTTTTATTAAAAAATAATCCCTCTGATCAGTTCTCATCAGAACGACAGCACACGTGACTGAAACACTCCCACTAACATTAATGTGTGATATGAGTCAGTGCAGCATCACCAACTGTGATCATTTGATCTGTCAATCTATTTCTGTGTTACCCCCCTCTGATTCATCAGCTCACGTGTCGATCTGATAAACGGCTTAGTTTCATCCCGCGCTCCTCGGTCCAAGAAAACTGGAAAAAAGCTCTTTTATGCATTTACGCTGGACGCCTGTCCGCTCAAACCCAAAGGGGACGCATTTGTGTCAAATAATAAGCAACTGTAACCACTAAAGGAGCAAGATAAGTACAGCCCGCAGTGAAAACTGCCGACAGCCTGGAGCGAAGTTTCAGGAGAAGGTGCCAAACCTGCAACGACTGTGATAAACTCAAACATTTTCCTGGGAATCAGCCGGGCAAGTCTGGACCCGTCTGTCTACAGCCTGGGGTGGCAGTGGGGCAGGAGACGTTGGTCCTCGGGCTCAAACCTGCCGATCAGGTGGTTAGACGGAAGATTTCTAGGCTCTCATCTTTCTGCAGGTAATACAGGGACAATAGGACTGCTGTCAACATTTAAAATGTGGCACACAGAGGGCAGCAGCTCCGCATCAAGCAGCCATCCGTCAGTTCATTAGGTTAGAAAACAAACTTCCAGTTTAGGTGAAAGTTTCACTTCTTCATGGGAATTATTACTCTGCTGTCATTCAGCAACTTTCCCAGAAATTATAACAAACATGTCCCGGGATGAAAGTCGGGATGGTTTCCAATGTTTTTCCTGTTTTGAAGAGAAACTTTTAAACTCCATCACGTTTAAAGCTGGTGGAGCTCAGTGCTTCAGGTGTTTGAGATGAATACCTGCTGCTGTGGCTCTCAGGTGAGCTCAGACTGATGATGATGATGATGATGATGATGAAGAACGTGTGGCCTGTGGCAGCAGGTTCAGAGTGCTGACAAACCACCGACAGGTCTCCAGAGTCTTCTTTAGACCAGTCTGGAGCGGCTGCTGTGTTTGTGCACAGTCGCGTGCACGTGTTCGCTCACTCCGATGTTCTGTGAATGAGTGACAGCATCCTGCTGTGCTCCCTCTGTGGCTGTTAAACCTGAGAGCGCATCGTGTGAACTGGAACGTTCCGTCTGTAAAACAGCTGATGTGGATCAGTTCCAGCTGTACCCGAAGAGCGTCAGCTGTAAAGGCTGAGGGTCATCACGCCGCCGGGAGGGCGGGCAGTGAGGTCACACAAGTCTGTCAATGTGAGAACTTGAGAACGAGACGACTTCAAATTGATGCCGTACGTGTATCCACTACAAGTGTCAGAGTTCTAATCTCAGTGACCTCAAGTTCAAGGTTAAAGGTCAACTTCTCTAAAAATCTTGTGAATAAAATAAAGAAAGAAAGGACTTTCACAATGATGTCTGTGCGTGTGTGTGTGTGTGTGTGTGTGTGTGTGTGTGTGTGTGTGTGTGTGTGTGTGTGATGATCATGGCCTGATCCGGTCAGAATGCAAAATAAAACAGCCATCAAACTGTTGCAGTATATCAGGGTTTATTTCATTCTTATCAGTGAGAGCATAACTTAAAGGAGACACACGTGGACTGCTAAACTCTCAAAGAGAAAACGTGAACTTAGGAATTGGTTTAAACTCAGGAGACCAAATCAAACTCACCTCAGCTGCCGCCCCATGTGGGAGTGAAAAGAGTGAGCTGAAAGTGCAGTCCTTATATAATGTGTGCTGGCTGAGTGCAATTAAGGGTGAACTCTAGAGCCAATCAATGGTAAGAGAGAAAAAAAAGGTAAGTCTGGTGAGGTGAGGGAGGGTGAGGAAGAAAGGGTAAGTAAAAACAAGAATCTTTGCAACAGTTTGTGTGTGTGTGTGTGTGTTACATATTTTTATGCTGACATATTTATCCTCCTTGCAGCTGCAGCCATTTCTAATCATGCATACACAGCCTTTGAACACATATTTATACTCATATACTCATACAGTCCCATTCTTTATCCTTTATCCTTGCATGCATACATTCTGACATTCACATGTCTGCATTTCCTAACACAGGAAGTTCATCCTTAAGCAGGAAATGTAACACACTTGGAAAACATATTCCGACCTGAAGCAGACAAAGAACCACACAATGAAGTCGTTCACAGTCATCCTGCTTTCTTTACTAGTATTGCAGTTAATTTGTGGAGTAAGTAGTAATGAAAATAACATTAGAACTTTTTTAAATAATGTGTTCAGTATGTGGAACAAATTCAAAGAGAAGCTACAGATTCTTTTCTTCTTCAGAGGCTCCAGGGAGAACTTGGTGACCACGTTCAAACCTTGTCTGGAATTTTCTCCATCTCAAGACTTTTTGACGATGCAAGAAACAAAGAAGCAGTGAATACATTACAGTCCTTAAATGGATGGCTGAATTTTTTACTGACTGTTTATGAAACCAGACAGAGAACTACATCTGTGAGCAGACATGTCCTGCTACCTCCACCTCTCATGACTTGTTCTCAAGGTCGAGTGCGATACGGCATTTCAAGAGAGTAAATATCTCATTTATTATCTCTTGGAATGAACTGGCAAAGCTTTGCAGCGTGCTTAGAGGTTAGCAGCTTGGCATTGAGCCACTGACTTATGCAACATTATTGTTGGTGAAATGCTTCAGGGTAAGACAAATGCAGGTGAACGATATGTGCACAGCAGCTTGAAGTCACGTGGGTTATGCATTCAACGGTGGCGTGTAAGACGAAGTCTGCAAGAAATTGACCCTATTGGACAGAAGATGCGATGCAATACGTCGATGCGTGTACAGTTTTCCATTCCCTGATCAGTTATGGTGAGAAAATTTTAACAGAAAAACCGTCCTGATTCTAAGTCTATAGTGATATCGATCATTTACTCTAACTGCACAACCTTGACTATGTCATAGTCTTCCATACATAACTTATACTTATTCCATTTTTCTATAAGCATATAGATGGAAACCACAAACCTGTGAGATGCAGGATGGCGTTCAATGACTGTGTGGATGGTTTCAGTAGAACCATCATCAGCCTCACTTGTTTAGACAACAACAGAGCATCGAGTGTTGTCACTGTTCACGGTTGGTGTTCAGAACTTCGGAATGCCATCCAGAGAGATGTGATCATGGAGTAGAAAACACTGGTGTTGCCGTTTCATGGACTGAACAGGTATAGTGTTATCACTGGCAGGTCAGTGCATAATCAAAGACCTGAGTCGTTATGGGCAGAGTTAAATCGAGTGGTCTTATCTCATTTTGTTCATCTTTTCAGTTTTATGGAGGAGCATGGTGTATTAATCCAATTCAATTTTATTTATACAGCGCCAAATCACAACAACAGTCGGCTCAAGGTGCTTTATATTGCAGAGTAGATCCTACAATAATACATACAGAGAAAAACCCAACAATCATATGACCCCCTATGAGCAAGCACTTTGGCGACAGTGGGAAGGAAAAACTCCCTTTTTTTTTTTTTTTTTTTTTTTTTTTTTTTTAACCTGTCCCGTTTGGTTCTTTTGCCATCAGAATTATTGTCTAAAGGCGAAGAAAGATGCCCAACGGATTTACTTTACCAAATGGACCATCCCAGCCTCGCCGTAATGGTCCATCTGATTCACCTTTTATTGTTTATTTTATTTTCACTTGCTGAATACGGGACAGACTTAACTGGGGGAAAGAAAGGGGAGAAAGAAAGAGAGAAAGAAAAACAGCTGAGAAGAGGGACGGGGGAGAAGGGCAAAAACCAAAAACCAACAGAATAAGCAGACAAAAAATACATATATCAATCACCTGGATCACCTGTTGAGAAAGAAAAAAAAGAAAGCAAGCAAAAGAAAACGAGAGTAATAAACAAGATCACAATGATCTATGGGAATATGACAGTAAATACTAAATATTAAACATTATTGTGCAGCACGTGAGATCGACAGCGCACAGTGTGCTTTGAGGTAAGAGCCAAAAAGGGTGTAGTTTGTGTGTGTGATCACCCGTGTGTGCACCTGTGAGCATGAACGCGCTTGTTTTTAAAAGGTTCCTTCATGTAATGATCTGCTAGAGGGTGTGGGGGGGGCCACTGCCCCGACCTCCAGGGCATGAAGCAGGTATGGAGGAGATCAAAACTCCAGACATCCAGAGGCCCCCAGAACACAAGAGACCAAGGAAGACCAACAGAGGGGCAGCCGCGCCACTATCCCAGAAAGAGCTGAGGAGAGTCCCAGATGAGGGGTCACTCAGCAGCCGCGGAGCAGAAGCCGTGGGGGTTGCAGTGACGTGCCCGTGAGCTCCGCCGGCAGCCAGCTGTGCCTGAGTGACCGAGCCCGGGCCGAGAGGCCGAGGGCACCCCATCCCCGAAGTGGCCCGAGCGAGCCCCAGGCTCCAGGCCCCGATAAGCAGCCGCCAAGGAGTGAGCCGGTGGGTACCTGGGCGCCCACCCCCGGACACAAAGAACCACCAATGCACCGATGTCTGAGGGCGTCTGCCACCAGCAGGGGAAGTGGTGGGGGGAGATGGGCCTCCAAACCTTGGAGGGCCTGAGATGTCCCCAGAGAGGTGGCGTCTGATACCCAACCTGACATATAGACACAGACAAACAGGCACACACAGATACAAACATCCATTCCCACCCTCATGCTCTCATATACAATTACTCAACACTCACCCAACGTGGAGACGGACATAAAGAGACGCTGTACACACAATCACACTCCCCAAGCGTACTCTAAGCCCCGGGTCTAGGTACCCTTGCCCCTGGAGGGGGAAACTGCGCCCAGACCCAGGTGATGTTACCCTTTTCCCTGCGGTGGGGAGAAGCAGACTGCCCCGACTCCGCAGCAGCAGGGAGGCCCCACATTCCAGACCCCAGTCGGACGCCAACTCCTCCTCCTAGCCCCCCCGCTCCAGCAGGCCGCAGAGAACGGGGGTGTAGGAAGACTCCCTTTTAACAGGAAGAAACCTCCGGCAGAACCAGGCTCAGGGAGGGGCGGGGCCATCTGCTGCGACCGGTTGGGGTGAGAGAAGGAAAACAGGATAAAGACATGCTGTGGAAGAGAGACAGAGATTAATAACAGATATGATTCGATGCAGAGAGGTCTATTAACACATAGTGAGTGAGAAAGGTGACTGGAAAGGAAAAACTCAATGCATCATGGGAATCCCCGGCAGCCTACGTCTATTGCAGCATAACTAAGGGAGGATTCAGGGTCACCTGGTCCAGCCCTAACTATATGCTTTAGCAAAAAGGAAAGTTTGAAGCCTAATCTTGAAAGTAGAGATAGTGTCTGTCTCCTGAATCCAAACTGGAAGCTGGTTCCACAGAAGAGGGGCCTGAAAACTGAAGGCTCTGCCTCCCATTCTACTTTTAAATACTCTAGGAACAACAAGTAGGCCTGCAGAGCGAGAGCGAAGTGCTCTAATAGGGTGATATGGTACTACAAGGTCATTAAGATAAGATGGTGTCACGGGCTGTGATGGCAGACCGTTGAGTAGCAGTGAAAGTAGGACCCAAAATGCAGGACTCTTTATAATGGACAGTGGATTTATTGACAGAGGGTGGAAAAACACAACTATATACAAGTTCTGGCACTGTGGCGATTCTCTCTGAATCCCACATAGTGCAGATGTCCGTGAAAGGCGAAAAAAGTAGCGACTCCAAAAACTCCTGTTCCCACACCATGACTTCAAAAACACACTCCACTCCCCAATTCCTGGTAACACATAGACACACTCAGGTTAGCAGAAAATCTTCATACACGAGGGTTTACACAAAAGTCCACAGCTGTACTGACAAGTTTTGACTCAAGGATCCAGCGTCGGCCTGCGCTCAGCCACAGTCTTAAATACAGTTCCCTTGACAAGCGTAATCTGCTGCAGCTGGCTTAGGATGACGCGCGGCACATGTGTCTGCCTCAAAGGCAGAAACACTTCCAGGGTCACGATCCCTCAGGTGACCCAAAACATCCGGAAGCACACACGGAGAGACAAGGAGAGAAAACAAAACACCACACGGAAAAATAAACATATATACAGAAAGATACATGAGCCCTGGGTCCCTATACCCAGGCCCTGGCAGCTCTGGGGGTCAACGGTGTAGCACAGTAAACAATCCATGACATGCAGGCCGCGCTGGATGTGAAGGGCGTGCTGGATGTGGACCCTTCAGCGCGCTGACCTCCAGCTCGGGCTGGTCCCTCAGACGGCATGGCGGCAGGTCCAGGTGGTGCCGTAGCTGCAGGTGGTGGAGAAGATGGAGATGAAGATGAAACGCAACTGGGGGTCACACGAAACTTCAGAAGCAGATTTCCGTCGCAAAAATGCTTTTCTGCCTGATTCACGCAACCAAGTAGCGCGACTGACGCGTTTGAAGCGCGAAGTAAAATACGCGCTGCAGTTTGTGTGGTGCATTTTGTGCATTCGCGCTTGTGGCTACTACCGATCTACCGCTCGAGTTGGAAAAATCTGAACTCCAGGATTTAACAGGAAGCCAATGAAGGGAAGCCAAAACAGGAGAAATCTGCTCTCTCTTTCTAGTCCCTGTCAGGACTCTTGCTGCAGCATTTTGGATTAGCTGAAGGCTTTTCAGGGAGTTTTAGGACTTCCTGATAATAATGAATTACAGTACCTTTACCTTTGAGCCTGAGATCTGTGGACTCAGTGGTCGCTTTTAAAAAACAGCTAAAACCTCATCTTTTTAAACTTGCTTTTGGTTGATTTTTTATTTTTATGTTTTAGCTTATGTGAAGCACTTTGTGATCTTTATCTTGAAAGGTGCTATATAAATAAAATTTTACTTTACTTTTACTTACTTTCAAAGTAAGGACACTCGGGTCAAAGTACAGACAGATATTTAAATATATACATATATATATATATATATATATATATATATATATATATGTGTGTGTGTGTGTGTGTGTGTGTGGACGCTGCTGAATGAATTAGCTAAGGCTAACACGTTGTAAGGGTAACAAAGTGCGTTGTTAAATCAGCAAAACACGTAAATGTACAGTTGTTTTGTTCTGACCTGTTCCTTGATTGGTAGTTCCTGTGTGTGTGTGTGTGTGTGTGTGTGTAACTGACACATAGGCAGTGAGATGTTGTTCGGGATCCTTTCAGGAATTCTCACTTTCCTACAAGTAGATTATCATTATTATTATTATTATTATTATTATTATTATTATTATTACCACATCATGATCTCGCTGTGAGAAACAGCGAGATCAACGTCAGACTCCGCCCTCTGCTGGTGAGCTGCAGGAACTACAATACTATTAACCCTTAAATAAAGACTGTTAGACTTTTATCTGTTGGCCTCAGTCAGATTAAAATATAACAGCTGAATAAATGTTTAGATGTTATTACTGGATTCTGACACGTAGAAAAGAACAGCTCAGTTCTTAAAGCACCTCCAACATTCCTCATCCACACAGGCCTGACTGCTTTCCATCTAACACTCACACTGATGAACATATCAGGGTAACTCAGGTGTTGCCTAAGGACACTTTGGCACGCAGACTGAAGCAGCCAGGACTCAAACTACCAACCTTCCAATTAGGATATGACCTACTCCACCCCCCGAGCTACAGCCGTGGAGGCCAGAGGACCAGACGTGGTTAATGTTCTACATCAGTTCCTGCAGACAGAAGCAGATGAAATCATTGCTGGTGACAGCATGAAGCTGTCTCTGTTTCAGCACAAAGTCAGCTGGGTCCAAAAGCAGACGTTAAACAGGAAATAACTGATGTTAACTTTTACAATAAAGTGTTCATGACGCTAGCCCGAGTCTGACAGGAAGCAGGTGGAGCGCTCACAGCAGCAGGACTGCAGACAAACCCCATCTCTCCGCACACATTAGCGGAGTTCCTCCTTTGTAGCTGTTTTAAAGCTCACATTCAACTGTTTTGCACCTCGAATTAGCACAAAAGCTTTCCCTGCTTGTTATTAGGAGCGCGGTACCCTGGATATAAAGCCTACCCCCACCACACAAACGAGGCTGCCAAGATAAATGATTTCAGAACCTTTCCCAGCTTTGACGTGACCTTTGACCTCTACAGTTCAGCCGAGAAACACACTGGCTCCTTTTATACATTAAAAATGTGGCTGCACAGGCGGAGAGCACACTGATGTCAGTACTCTGTACAGCGCTCTAGAGGACGCGGCGTCCATGTCTGGGCAGGTCTGACCTCAGATCAGTTTTAAAGGAGGTTTGTTTACACCCGACCATGTGACCCACCTGCTGACAGCTCACTGGATAAATAATCCTCATGCTGTTTCTTTAAAGTTGCTGCCATCAAAATGAAATGAAACAGGAAAATGTTTAAATATTTGATATGATTTCAGTGTTCTGTGAATCAAATATCACATATCAGGAGATTTGGGGTCCGTTCTTCGTACCTCGCTAAGTAAGTTAGCTGGATTTGATTGTTGACGATTTCGCGTGATCTTGGATCGTTCGGTTCTCCGAAGCTCATCTGGGACTTGCTGTCATAGCAACAGATCCGTAAGCGTAAACCTGCTCGGGAGCAGGTTTACTTTATGTAAACAGGATTAGATCGCGGCCTCTCAGGTATGTCCGCTTCATTTATACGAAAGCAACAGCGATATTTCTCCACTGTTTTTCCATAAATAAATATTATCAATGTAACTAAAGATAATGCAGCATTTGATTCTTTTATTGATTTCATACAGATACATACAGGTCATTTCCTAAAAAAAGGGAAATGTACTATTAATCATTCTATGTCATGTAGTAGATCATGTCAGATGTAATTCATATTTTAGAGTAGTAATAGTAAATTACTTCGTGTAATCAAGATGAGAGACCACGGCTATAAAAGCGAAGGTGGATTTGGGAAGTCTGTCGCAGCCATGTCCTGTCCGTTTGTACGCGAGCAAGGAAGGTGCAAGATTGATAAGGAGAGTTTTCTCTTGATTGAGGGATTTCAGGAGTTTCAGAGTTTAATTAAAACGCAGGGGAACACTGCAAAGGCTGCAAAAGCAAGGAGAGAGGGCTGGCAGAAAGTTGCTGACAAATTAAACTCGTAAGTAATTTATTATATTATATTACATTATATCCTCTTTCACATTAGAGCCACAACAGGACCCACTAGAACATGGGGACAAGTAAAAGTGAAATATAAGAATATTCCACAGAATGGTAATATTTATCACTTATATTGCTTTTAGTCTCTTGAAAAGAGACCCTGGAATAATCTGTTTGTTTGTTTGTTTATAACAGCAACCAAGAAAAGGGCAGAGCAAATAAAGACAGGTGGTGGTCCTGCACCCCCTCGTCACACCCCGGCAGAGGAGCTGGCCCTAGGGTTGAATGCCACCAGACCCATTGTTGAGGGCATCCCTGGGGGCAGCTCTTCCTTAGACCAGCAGCCGGGGTGCAGTAGCAGCACCCTCATAACTGGTAAATGAGCTCATAATTCTATTTGTACAATGTAAAATATTTGGTTGTTGCCTCAATTAAAATGCTTTTTTGTACTGTGACATTTATTGACATTGTGGGGTTTTTTGTGTAGTTTTACATAACACTCCATCACTTCTACCTGTTCCCATGCAAGGGGTGACTGAAGCATGCACAGTAAGTTGGGAGATATATATATATCTATATATCTATAGAGAGAGAGAGAGAGAGAGAGAGAGAGAGAAAGTAAATAATACCCTGACGGGAAAATCGATATCTCTTTATGAGCACACCGTCGCGCTGAGCTAAAGGATCCTGTCTATCCCGCAATATACGCTAAATTCTGTAAACTCTCCTTATCAATCTTGCACCTTCCTTGCTCGCGTACAAACGGACAGGACATGGCTGCGACAGACTTCCCAAATCCACCTTCGCTTTTATAGCCGTGGTCTCTCATCTTGATTACACGAAGTAATTTACTATTACTACTCTAAAATATGAATTACATCTGAAATAATCAAATACATGACATAGAATGATTAATAGTACATTTCCCTTTTTTTCGGAAATGACCTGTATGTATCTGTATGAAATCAATAAAAGAATCAAATGCTGCATTATCTTTAGTTACATTGATAATATTTATTTATGGAAAAACAGTGGCGAAATATCGCTCTTGCTTTCGTATAAATGAAGCGGACATACCTGAGTGGCCGCGATCTAATCCTGTTTACATAAAGTAAACCTGCTCCCGAGCAGGTTTACGCTTACGGATCTGTTGCTATGACAGCAAGTCCCGGATGAGCTTCGGAGAACCGAACGATCCAAGATCACGCGAAATCGTCAACAATCAAATCAGGCTAACTTACTTAGCGAGGTACGAAGAACGGGCCCCAGGTCTTTGCATTCTGTTTTATTTACACTGCATCCTGATACTCTGACAGCCAAACACTGAGAGAGACAGTGGGCTTTTTGGAGTTTTCAGGTTTGCACAGATGTGCAGTGACACGGTATCTCCCAGATACCTGTCAGCTGTCAGGTGTGGCTCTGCAGAGCAGGTTCAGTCCAAACATGAACCCTGAACGTCAGAGCAAACAGAACAGCCAGGGGCGCCTCCAGAATGTTTTCATAAGGGTGGCCACATGGGGGCCACTAAAAATATTGGGGTGGCACACCAAGAACAGAATTTAGTTTTATAAGGGTGTTGTCAAATATAGGTTACCTGGAAAATATGGCAAAAGAGAGAGAGAGGGAGAGAGAGAGAGAGAGAGAGAGAGAAGAATGGGGTGCTTGTTACTAAAGTTATATCACTGAAAACAGAGAAGATTTGAAATCCAGAAGAATCTGTTCTGTTCCAGACATCGCTGTAATGATTCTCAGCACAGCTGAGCAGAAGCAGCTTAAGAGCAGTGTGGGAGACGCCAGTGTGGAGCTGGGGTGAGTATACGAACACTTCAGCCTCCTTTTATCCTCGTGTCGAGTTTATTTCAGGCCAGACCCCGGGGCCCACACCAGCTTGAATTTAATGGTTGAGGATCTTTTTCCGTCTCGAATAATTAGGCACACGTGTGCTTTAAATCACTGAGGAGGGACTAGAAAGGTGCATTCACACAACATTTTGTTGTTCTGCAGGTGCTTCCTGTGTGGGTTCTCTCCCACAGTCCAAACAGTCAGTGGGGTCGGGTTAACAGGTGACTCTAAACTGGCTTTAGGTGTGAATGCGAGTGCACCTGGCCGTCTCTCTCTCTCTTGCTGTTAGCTCTGCCACAGCTCTAAGGCAGCCTAGACTTTTTCATATTTGGATCTGCTTAGCGGAGTTCGTAACAGCGGTTTCCATTTAAAGAAATAAAGTTTTGATTTTAAAAAGTGGTGGGAGAGAGGCGTGGTTCAGGAATACTCGAGTACAAGCGGCCAACTGGTGTAGATGAGTATGAGTACTCAGTTATTTCCATCCACCTGTTCCACCTGGAAGTTTGTGGAGCAGCAGACCGCAGCGGTGCATGCTGGGTGATCGTGAGGCAGGGCAGCAGCAGCAGCAGCCGGCGGACTCCACCTTCAGCCCGGGCTTCACAGTCAGCCGCCCCGCTCCGACGACCCGAGGACAGCCCGTGTGGAACCGAGCCATGGACGCCAGCGGTCGGCCTTTGACGGTGAGCCCCGTTCTTTCCATCGGGATGAGACAGTTGTTGTTACACGAAACGCCGAGCTAAGCTAAGCTAGGCTAAGCTAATGCTAGCTCAGCTGTTTGTTGTCGTTGGTGAAGCTAGCTGCGCAGTTAGCATGGGCAGCTAACGTCAAACCGACTCGTTTCTGAAGGGTCCCCGGCCTGTGTTTATCTGTGTACCGCCGTTGTGTGCCAGCAGAGCCGCTCAGTAAAGTACCCACATAGTAATCGAGCTGGCTTCAGCTTTCCACACAGGCTGACCGAGCTAGTCCAGCCGAGCTCGGGCTGCTATTAGCCACCGAGGTGTACTGCTAGCTTCCCTGTCGGGCTCGGGCTGGGCTCAGATAGGTCGGTTCTGCTCGGGACAAACTCTGTCCTCCGTCGGTTAGTCTGCTAAGCTACCTGGGAGTTTACTGAGCCTGCTACGTTAGCTTGTTAGCTGCACTTTAAGCACTGACGTCAGACAGGTGAGACTGCTGGGGGGGCTAACAGTGTCAGATGAAGTTTGGGACTCGAACGACTGTCAGGAGGCTGAGCGCCTGTTGAAGGTGACCCGCTGAGTCCGCAGGTAAACCCACCGTAAACATGTTTACCTGCGCTGACGTTAACACGTCACCGTTTGTGGGGTCTGAGAGGTTGAACGGCTCGCGCTCGGCTGACTGGTCTATCAGGACTGCATACCTGAAGTCCAGCTCAGCTCTACCAAACACAGGTAGGCTCCGCCCACCGCTGGTCACAGCACAAACACAGGCCGTCCAGCCCAGCAGGTAACCCGAGAGGGACTTCCCCTGCGGAGCTGCAGAAAGGTACCTTCATCAGAAACTCAGGTGTTTCCTCACCTGGCTTGTTGTTTCAGTACAAACTCAGTGAAATTTTAAAGAGCTGAGGTCTGTGCTCCCTTTGGATCAGGAACTGGAAACGTGATTCAAACACACAAATACAGTTAATGAAAAGAAATGATGACATCAGGCCCCCACCCCACCAGGTGTCAGAGGTCACAGACGGTGATCACAGGGTCACAGGGCGAGAGAGAGAGAGCGCACAGCTGAGATCACAAGTAAGACAGGAGACGGGTTATTTTAAAAATGACATTTGTTTTTATTTAGGGACAAAAATTTTATTATGTAAAAGCTGTGTGTGTGTGTGAGATCAGAACTGTCATGTCAGCAGAATAAAATCATATAGTTTCTGTCATAATCATTTTTATTAATCACATAAATAAATAAGATTATTAGTGATGAGTCCGATTCTTGGTTAAAGCTCAAAGCTGAATTCCGTGTTATGAGAGGTGTTTGTGTCCACCGTCGACTTCTTTCATGTTCATTCAAACAACACGCTCTCATGTTCACGCAGCAGTGACATCAGAGCAGGAGGGCGGGGTTTCATTTCCTCGTTTCTGTCGATGTGTTTGTGACGCTGTGTTTGTCCTCGGGGCTCTTCGCGTTCTTCGCTGTTGCTTTGACGCCATCTGCGCTCTCAGGGCTCGTTGTACTCGATGAACTGTGACTCGAGCCTCTCGTTGGAGGTCACTGGTGTTGCTGAGAGGCGTGCTCGGCTCCTCGCCATGTGGATGAAGCGTGCTCCTGTTTTCTACTTATTTTTGAATGTTTGTCCTGTGATTCGCTGCTCATGGCGTTCTCTCGCTCTTTCAGGTATAGCCCGGAGGATTCTTCGATCACCGCAACGTCATGGAGCCAGACGTGATCCGCATGTACTCCTCCTCTCCGCCACCCATGGAGGATGGTGCCGAGGAAGAGGACGATGAGTTCGGAGATTTCGGCACCTTCTCTGGCATCCCGAACAGCATCAGCTTCTCAGAGTTTGACACTCCAACCACTTTTAACCAGACGCAGGCTCTGACCGCCACCTCGCCGCCGGAGCTGATCAACAGCAGAGGGGTGGTGGGCTTCAGCCATAGCTCCACGAACGGCGCCCGCAAACCCAGCGATGAGCTCTCAAAGGCGAATGGTGTCGTGCCGGCGAGTGCCTCAGAAAGGACTGAGATGAAAAAGGTTCTCGCCAGCTCTGTGGACTTGACTGCAAGCGACACAGCGGATTGTAATGGCGGCAGCGGCGAGGTGCTCACAAACGGGTTTGATGTTCAGGGAAGTCCTTCCTCCCAGAATTCTGTCCACGATCACATAAAAGGAACGTCCCCCGAGGACACGGGGAGCGCCGGCAGCCCGGAGGACGACTTTGCAGACTTTGCTGCTTTTTCCGATGCTGACGGACGCCTCGACCAGACGGCGAGCTCGCACTGTCCGCTGGGCGTCAGCCATAACGTAGAGCAGGGACCGACTTCAGAGGACAATGTCAGGGACACAAAGAGAACTGAAAACGACAGGTTCGGCTCAGAGTCCCCCTGCGTCCTCGCTGAGACGCCGGACCGGCGCGCTCACATGGATGCTGACTCTCGACAAAGGGATGTGGCCTTGGCGGTGGACCGCAGCGCCTCAGAGGTCGTTTGCACTGACAAACCGCTCATCGTGAATAGGGCGGATCTAGCTGACAGTGACGGTTCCAAAGACGGCTGCGGTGAAAAGCCGCTCCTGCCCGACGCCACCACAGACGGCGAGGCAGCACAGTCGGATGAGAAGAGCTCCGGGAACGAGACGGAGACCGAAACTGAGACGGAGACATCGTTTGGCCGTCCGCTGTCCACCGATGCTCTGGAGGAGTACGGCGACATGAGCACCACGGGCTCGGTGCCCTCGCCACCGCTCCAGGGGAATCCGCCACACCCGCTGACGACAGCCAGATGGCCGAAGACGGCGACGAAGACTTCGGGGACTTCGGAGACGCCGGCTCTTTTGGGGCTCAAGGCTTTGCAGACTTCGATCAGTTGGAGGTTCAGCACGATCCAGCCGGATCACAGAGTTCTGCGCTGGCACAGGAAGCTGCAACCGCCAAGGACAACGCAGCGGAAGAAGACGACTTTGGCGACTTCAACTCCCCCAAATTTCACTTGGGTGGAAACGAGGGGGAGGAGGGAGGAAAGTTTGCCGACTTCCCCGTGAGCGACAGTTTTGGGAATTTCAGCTCGGCCGGTGGTGGCGAGAGCAACGCCGGGTGGAGCGCCTTCGGGGAGCAGCAGCAGGAGGAGGAGGAGGAAGAGGGGGCGGCGTGGGCGGCGTTCAGCGCTGAGACGAGCGTTTCGCTTTCTGCAGATAGCAGAGGAGTGGAGGAGGAGGAGCAGGAGGAGGAGTGGCATGAGAGTAAAGCGCCTGCGGTTGCCGAAGAGCCCAGCAGCACTGACAGACAGCCGGTAAGGGACACTGGGCACACTGGGAGGACTGGGACATGATTGTGATGTTTCCCATGTTTAAAATGCAGAGATACTATAGAAACCGGTGACATCACTGATCCAGTTAGAGCAGGATTACACGTCTCCTGTCATAAAGGTCATAATAATGATGTGCTGTCCACAACCCAAACAGGAAGTTAATGTGAAAGCTTTAAATCTGTTCCACTTCCTCTGCTCACACCCAGCTGACTCACACACACTTCCACTGCACAGATGTGTCGTCCACACAGGATTCTGGTCTCAGAGTTCACCGAGATAAACAAACCCACATATAAAAACATGGAGCATGAAACGCTCAGACAGGCTGCCGACCCGCGGCGCTCCATGTCACTTCAATTCAGTTCAATTTTATTTATATAGCGCCAAATCACAACAGCAGTCGCCTCAAGGAGCTTTATATTGTACAGTAGATACAGAGAAAAAGCCAACAATCATATGACCCCCTATGAGCAAGCACTTTGGCGACAGTGGGAAGGAAAAACTCCCTTTTAACAGGAAGAAACCTCCGGCAGAACCAGGCTCAGGGAGGGGCGGGGCCATCTGCTGCGACCGGTTGGGGTGAGAGAAGGAAAACAGGATAAAGACATGCTGTGGAAGAGAGACAGAGACTAATAACAGATATGATTCGATGCAGAGAGGTCTATTAACACATAGTGAGTGAGAAAGGTGAGTGGAAAGGAAAAACTCAATGCATCATGGGAATCCCCAGCAGCCTACGTCTATTGCAGCATAACTAAGGGAGGATTCAGGGTCACCTGGTCCAGCCCTAACTATATGCTTTAGCAAAAAGGAAAGTTTGAAGCCTAATCTTGAAAGTAGAGATAGTGTCTGTCTCCTGAATCCAAACTGGAAGCTGGTTCCACAGAAGAGGGGCCTGAAAACTGAAGGCTCTGCCTCCCATTCTACTTTTAAATACTCTAGGAACAACAAGTAGGCCTGCAGTGTGAGAGCGAAGTGCTCTAATAGGGTGATATGGTACTACAAGGTCATTAAGATAAGATGGGGCCTGATTATTTATGTGTGTTATTTACTTCAGCTCTTTCTGCTGTGGCTGGCGAACAACACAGTAGGAGGAGCCCACAAACCGCCTCCGCCACGTACTTTGTACACCGTATCTAGGAGGTCTTCATCCAGGATCTGGAATATCTGTCAAATTTAAAAAATAGTTTACAGCTGAAACTTTGTGAGTTAAGTTCTCCTTAAGAGGAGCAGGTGAGGCTTCAGCTCCCTGCTGTCATTAGGTTCCTCAGGATGAAGGTAGAGCTGTTTCTAATCTCTGAGCATGCTCACTCACCTGCTCCTGTGGATGTGGACAGGTGAGCTCGGACTGATGATGATGATGATGATGAAGGATGGCAGGTTTGGGTCAGGTGGGAAGTTTTTACTCCTACATCTTGAATCATGTGCCAGTAAGGACAGGAAGTGATAGGAATATGGCAGTTCTGATTCCATTATCAATATCACTGATTGATTCCTCGTTGGCTCCTGTTTGAGACTCGGCAGCGTATCAAAGACTTTCTGCTGTGAGTCACATGTTTGTGCATGTTGGAGGTCACAGCCCCACACACCAACACGCTCCTCTATCCTAATGACACAGTGATCGTTCTCTTAGTGTTTAGGTTTGAACACAAAGCAAAGATGGAAACCAGCACAAAGACACTTTAAAGCGGTCGTCATGGTGATTCTACTGTAGAAACATGAACAGGTAAACTGCTCATCAGTCTCTGACCTGTTGAAGTTCAGGCTCTGGCTGCTGGGCTGGAGTCTGCATACACTCAGCTTTAACATCACTCTGGGCTCTTGGCTAGCTTAGCGTTAGCATGCTGTCTGATTAGCTTAGCGTTAGCATGCTGTCTGTGCAGGTGCTCGCAAAGAGCTCAAGTTGTGTTAGCAGCATACTGCGGTTGTTTCATCATTATCTCGTCCTTTAGTCCAATAAAAATCAAAGTAGTCTCCACGTCCACGCCACAGACCGCCCCTATTTTCCTCCTCCGGCACACAAACTGAAATCAGCTGATTCCAAGGAACTGGAAGACTGGAGATTCCCATCTCCACGTGACAGCGACTCGATAAGTCGGCCCAGAGTTTATCGAACCCTCTGTCAGTGAAACAGCAGCAAAGTGATAAAAGTTTAATATTAGAAACATGTAAAGTCAGTAAACACAACACAGACTGAGAGCAGAGAGAAATGTGCAGGGAAGTCATTCACGCTGTCAGTTTATCAGCACAGACAGCTGTTTATTGTTCATTTCTGAGGGGCTTAAATCCACAGCAGCCATGGCATAATAACAATAAAACCAATAAAACCTACAAACTGGAATGACAGTGTGAATAAGACCAGTCTCACTGTGGGCTCGTACAGCATGACGGTAAAGCAGATAGGAACCTGCAACTCTGCCCTTTGGACCCTCTGCACCATCACCTTCACCTGAGGGTGGAGCGCCCCTTTAACTGTAGTCAGGTCCAGACTGTGAAGCTGAGTCTGACACTGCCGTCTCTCCGCAGGCGTCACTGTTCAGCCGTCTGGAGAAGCTGTTCCAGGTGAGCTTCCCTCAGAGCGCCGCCCAACTGCTGGAGGACCAGGTGGTGTCCCTGAAGGTCGTCCTCGAGCCTCCTGAGGACAGACACCCCGGAGCTGAGGAGAAGGAGGAGGGGAAGTCGAAGAAATCGACTTGCAACAGGTGAGGGTCTCCTCAGCGAACCTCCTGGTTATGAGTGACCCGTAGGTGTTTCCATACACGCTCCATTAAGAGCTGCTCCCACTCTTGAACCCTGTCTTTGACTCCGCTGCGTCTGATTGGCTGCTGCAGGTCGGTGCACGGTGGCGTGTGGACGCAGCTTCAGGACATCCACGAGGCGTTCGGCCTCAGATACCAGTGGGGCGGCTCCCACTGCAACAAAGCACTTCTCTGCTGCCTCGGCATCGACACCAGAAACATCGTGAGTACACGCTGCTCCCCTCTGCCTGCGTCGTCTCCTAGCCCCGCCCAGATACTCTTCAACATAGACTGTAGATAAAAGATGGCCCGTTGGTTCCTGGTCATTTGTTGGTATGATCAAAGGCGTTCCTGCTGAGGCGGCAGCCGCGCTCGAGGTTCCTGAATCCTAATTGGTCTGATTTTCATGTTTCAGCTGTTCACAGGACAGAAGAAGCAGCCGGTCATCGTGCCCATGTACGCCGCCGGCCTGGTGAGTGCATCCAACAGACTTTATTTACAGCAATATAAAGTCAAGTTTACTCATGCAGCACGTTTAAGATGTTACCAACAGCTGAATTAAAGCCACAGGTAAATAAAGATAAGCGCTCAGCTCCACAGTGACTGTGAAGGATCAGCTGTTGATCAGCTGACATAAGCAGGGGAGGGAGGGGGACAGAAAACTGCTTCCTGCTTGATTTCAGGACAAGATGAAGATCTTTAAGTTTTGGGAACTTGAGAACAGGAACAGTGGTGATACAGACAGTTTCATGATGGCAGAAACATCAGTTATTCTCATTTCTAGCTGTAAAACGCTGACAGGTACGTGGACACCTGCGTTTGGTAACTTGAGATGTGACGCGGGATGAAGTTGATACCTCGACCTCAAAGTCAGAGGTCAGGTTTTCTGAAAATCTCGTGAATGCAATAAATGAAACAACACAGACTTTCACATTTGTACCATACATGCATCTGCGAGGAGGCTGACAGGCAGCGCTGCAGGATGTTTAAATGTGTTTGTCATTTGAGGTTTTCTGGAGAAACGTCCAAACTTAATTTATAAACTCGAGACCCAAACAGGAGTTTGTAGCAAAACAGAAAGTGTCGTCGTTTCAGGATCGTCACTTCTTTTAATTTGCCACAGTGAGTGAGAGCTGCTGCACACTCATACAGCCTGTGTGTGTGCGCGTGTGTGTGCGCGTGTGTGTGTGCGCGTGTGTGTGTGCGCGTGTGTGTGTGCGCGTGTGTGTGTGCGCGCGTGTGTGTGCGCGCGTGTGTGTGCGCGTGTGTGTGCGTGTGCGCGCGTGTGTGTGCGCGCGTGTGTGTGTGCGCGTGTGTGTGTGCGCGTGTGTGTGTGCGCGTGTGTGTGTGTGCGTGTGTGTGTGTGTGTGCGCGTGTGTGTGTGTGTGTGTGTGTGTGCGCGCGTGTGTGTGTGTGCGCGCGTGTGTGTGTGTGTGTGTGTGCGTGTGTGCGTGTGTGTGTGTGCGTGTGTGTGTGTGTGTGTGCGCGCGTGTGTGTGCGCGTGTGTGTGTGTGTGTGTGTGCGTGTGTGTGTGCGCGTGTGTGTGTGCGTGTGTGTAGGGGATGCTGGAGCCGACCAAAGAGCCCGTGAAGCCCGTCTCTGCTGCAGAGATGATCGCCTCGATCGCCCAGGCGCCGCCGCTGGTTCCTGAGAAAAGCTCCTGTCCTGCAGACTCGGTCCAGGTGAGACGGGGAGGCGGGCCAATAGGTGACCTCCCGGCAGGATTCAAATGCGATGTGATTGGCTGATAGTGAGAAACGCTGACTGCCACAGTTAGAATCTTTGTTTTTGACTTTTTGACGTCGTTTCCTCAAAGCGGTTACAGGTGAAGTCCTCGCCGTCACGAGGACGAACAACAGCTGTGACATATGTAACGTGGAATTAACCCTGACACCATTTCCATGTGTGGGCGTGTCCTTGTGTTTAAACATGATTCTCACACACACCTGGTACATGACTGACTGACCTGCTCCCTCTCCTCCAGCAGGAGGCGCTCCCACCCGTCCAGTTCGACTGGAGCAGCAGTGGCCTTACCAACCCGCTTGATGGTAGGTGACCCCGCCTCCTCCGCTGCACTGACTCCTCCCTCTCCCACTCACAGCTCTTCTCTTCTTCATCTTCCTTTATTTATGGTAGTGTTTCCTGTTAGCCACTTCAGTTTGTACTTCACAGCCAATCACACACCAGGAGGCACTCCGTGTGTAAAACGACCTTAAGTCACTTCCTGCTTCATGACTCTGATTCGCTGCGGCCCACAGTCACAGATGTCAAAGGGCGCCCGATGATGCCATCTCTTTGTTGGTGAACCGTCCCCTCGCTCTTAATTTGAAAGTTCATTCGCTGCTGTTTCCTTACGTCAGCCATCAGTGACGCTCGCTGAAGCCTGATGACCTCCTTAAGAGGCCGACTGCGGGGCCGCGCTGGTGCGTCATGTGTTCATAACGTGTGGTCGTCCCGTGTGTGCTGCGTCATCGCTCTGCGGGGTCGGTGTGCCGGGGTCCACTCTGAGCGTTTCAGCCGTCTCCCTCCACGGGTCTGCGGACGCCTCCATGCTGTGATTGTTATTCAGCATCATTGTTATTGTTGATAAAGTACAGAGAGTCCAAACGGACCGAACACCTGACGTGTAGGTACATGCACAGGTCACCTCGTAAGGTTTCAGAGCAGTTTGCAGTCACTGAAGCATCAGTAACTCAGCAGGGTGGAGCTGCTGTGGTTTCAGGTGGTGTGTTCATGCTGATGTTTCAGATGAAAAATGAAGGCTCCGCCTCCCATTCTAATTTTAAATACTCTAGGAACAGCAAGTAAGCCTGCAGTGTGGGAGCGAAGTGCTCTGATTGGATAACGTGGTCCTAAATGCTCCTCCCACCTGTGGCTGGCTTAGCATTAGCATGCTTTGGTGAAGCGGTGCACTGAGCATGTGCCCACTGTGAGAAGTGAATGAAATCTGCTGCATGTGGAAACGAACGTCTCCGGTTTCTCTGCGGTCACTGATTCTGCTGCATGTCTCTCTCTCTCTCTGACTGTGTTCGTTAACCTCGCTCGCCCGGCTCTGCAGCCAGCGGAGGCTCGTCTCTCTTAAACCTGGACTTCTTTGGTCCTGTGGAGGACTCAGGCTCCAGCAGCTCACCCTCCATCCCAGGTCAGCTCCAGCCTCCTCCTCCTTTGAATTAACCTCCATCTGCTCCTCTCACTCACCGCACTCTCGTGCTTCCTGACCGGGTCACATGACCATCCTGAGGTTTGATCCTGGTGCTAATTTTAATGTCATTTTAGTCACGTGACTGTTTCCCAGCTCAGATTTTTAAAATAATGAATGATGTCCTGACTGATGCTGGTGTGTGGGCCGGTCGCCACAGGAAGCTTGGTATGAGGTCATGTGACTGTCCCGCAGGCAGCAGAAAGTGAGGCGTATCCACCGGGTGCTCGCCAGTTAAACACATGCTGATCTCAGAACGGATCGCTATGGCGGACACGCCTCACAGCTGCTCCACTCCTTCAGTTTCTCGTTCAATCACACCGAGCTCGACCGTTTTTGTGCTGGTGCGAACCTCCGAGGAGGAAGCTCCAGGCTCGCCTCCTTCGAGTTTCTCACTGTTGGATTGTTGGTGAAGTTTAAGCTCCGCCTCCCTGAATTTTCTTCTGCATTTCAGGCGTCGACCCCGAGCTATTTGAACTGACCACCACCAAGCTGGACTCCGGCAGCTCCGGGAGCCGCATGGCCGACGCCTTCGCCCGCCTGATGTCCACCATGGAGAAGACCAGCACCTCCACCAGGTCAGAGGTCACAGCGCTGCTGGTTTGTCCCACATTTCCTGTGAAAGCGTTAAATCAGGATCGGCTGCTGGTGGAACTCTGTAAATGACTCATCAGTCCTCATGAATGACCTCACAGCTGACGCTCAACTATCATTGGCCGTGGCTAAATATAAGTTTAATAACAATTCAAAGTAAAATTTACCAGGAAGGAATCGGGTTCCCCAGGTTGTTATGGCAACACTTCCTGTTATCGGTTCATTCACGAAATCCCGACGTTAAATTTTACAGACAGTAGCTGTGTCCCAAAACCTAGGCTGCGTCCTCCTGAGGACCCGGCCTTTGTGGTCTACGTGGGCCGCGTCCTCCAAAGACCAAGAAGGCCGGAAGTGCGAGGCTGTGAAATGGGACGGTCTAGCCTTCAGCTCTGCGTCACCGCTGTCTCGGTGGAGTTTAATAAACTCGGCCGTCTGCTCCTTGCTATCTAAAACATAGCAGGACACTGGGGTAAACTCTCGACTGTCTCACACTTCTGTTTAATCGGTTTTCTGTTTGACGTTTATTCAGCTGTGTGAAAACTAGAAATTTAATCTCAGCCAAACCGATTTACTCAGGAACAAATAAAACACTGAAAAAGCCAAACAATAACACTTTAAAGTTATCTAAGTGACTTATATATCATGTTTAACCTGAGTAGCCAAAGACCGCGGGGGTTTGAAAATGATGTGCGTGGAGTTCTCACCGGCTCTAGTGACCCTTGACCTCCCGGTCAGCTATCGAGCAGGTGGGTAACAGACGTCTCCGAAAACGTCGGAGCACTTTTGCAAATATCTGATATCCTGATAAACCGAGCAGATATTTGAAGTTTACACAGCTACATTCTCGCCTCCAAATATGTTAAAAGTTTATTTTGTGACCCAGAAAGATTAATAAGAGTAATATTAAAACTTAGTAGCGGCCGCCATTGTTGGAAACTGGAATTGGCTGGGCCGCGCTATGAATTCTGGGATATGGTGGGCCACGAAGGACACACCCGACCCATCCTTCAAATTCAGGGAAATGAAGGATGCTTTTGGAGCAGCCCTGGTCACCCGGGTGTGACGTAATCGGCCTACAAATGCAGCCTCAGGAGGATGCAGCCTACGTTTTGGGGGACACAGAGTCGTTCCCACCCGACCCCCTCAGAGTCAGCTAGTCAGTGTATTTAACGAATAACTTTCCACCGCAGCAGACGTCCACCTGACAGCTCAGGCCTGAAAATGATTATCACAGGGAGAAGACGATCAAACATAGAAAGTTTACCCAGAATGCACTTGCTGAGGTTTCCTGGAGTGAAACAGGTGTGTGTGTGTGTGTGTGTGTGTGTGTCAGGCATGCAGGTCATTCACACTCAAACTGATCTGGGTGCAGTTTGTAACAGTTTGGGGCAGTGGCGCACTGATGATGTCATCAGGAGAGTAAAACTACAAATGTTATGTTCATGTTTTTAAAAAACTGGTCACTTCCTGTTTGGCAGGAAGCCGAGGAAAGACGAGAATCTGAGCGAGGAGGCGGCCAAAGTGATCGCGGTGCTGCCCGACCTGTCCTTCATGCAGGCCAAGGTGCTGATGTTTCCCGCCACTCTGACGCCGCTCGGGTCACACGCCACACCGGACTGAAGCCCCGGCCACGCCTCCAGACATCACCTGCTCACTATGCTGGCCCCGCCCATTTTATTAAGCTCTTGTTTTTTTTAAATTAAGTTAGCTTTTTGTTGATTTTCAGTTCTTTCTCTGAATAAAGTGAAGCTTTTCTGATTGTTTGGTGGGGCGCGGCGTGGAGGAGGGGCAGCGCACGGTAAAGCTGACAGGAAGTGGGATTCGTGTGTTCAGGCCGTGTCGGGGGTGTGTGTGTGTGTGTGTGTGTGTGTTGTTGTTGTCGTGTGTGTAAATAATCAGGGATTCAATGTTTTTGTTTTTTTTGTTTTTAAATGGGCGCCTTGATTTCTGCTGATTTTACACGTGTGGGGCGGAGCTTGAAGGAAGCTGAATCAAACTGAAGTGGAAGTTTCTGTGAATTCATACATTTATATACGTATATATAAAATCTGAATCTATTTATGGACTTGAAACCACACTGCCTGCAGAATCCCGCCGAGTGTTTCGTCCCCTCGTCTTCGTTCGTCCTTCAGTTTTAATCTGTTTTTTGTTTTTTTGTTTTTTCCTTCTCCGTGAAGCTTTTCAAAATAATCCTGTCCACCCTCGCTCGTCTGTTTTTGTTCTTCACGCCGGCACATCTGTCATCAGATGTTCCAGCTGTTACTTTCTTTTTAAAAATGGGACGATCGGCTTCGAGCGTCGGCGAGCTGAAGGCCGCTCGCATCGGAAGGGAACGAAGGGACCAACGGCTGCTTCCATCGGTCTGTTTTCTGTTGCTCATACTACTGTCGGCCGAGCCTGGAGGATTTTGCACATTGTAAAGATGAAATGGATGTAATCATAGTTCACTGTGGCTTTAGACTGTGTGCAGTTAAACTATGGACTGTAAATGTACGGGGAGTTCCTATGGGACACTGAATCAGTGGGAGAGCCTGTGGGAGGTTATCATGCATGCCCAGGTTCTTTCAGACCACTGTGTAAATTTGACTTTTAGTGTACACAGCAAATTAAACTAATTTAAGAGAAAAGCTGCTGCCTCGCCTCCTTTGTGCTCCTCCTTTGTTTGTTTGGTGTGAAGTTGCTGTTTTAGGGTTCAGCTCAGGGTTTGGGGCAGAGTCAGAGCAACAAACAGTGTTTTAGTCATAAAAGCAGCTGATTTATTCGACTTCTCAATTCAGTTTCATTTATAGACGTCAAATCACAACAACAATCGCCTCAAGGTGCTCAATGTTGTAAGGTAAAGACAATAATACAGAGAAAAACCCAACAATTATATGATCCCCTGTCTGTCTCCTGAATCCAAACTGGAAGCTGGTTCCACAGAAGAGGGGCCTGAAAACTGAAGGCTCTGCCTCCCATTCTACTTTTAAATACTCTAGGAACAACAAGTAGGCCTGCAGTGTGAGAGCGAAGTGCTCTAATAGGGTGATATGGTACTACAAGGTCATTAAGATAAGATGGGGCCTGATTATTTAAGACCTTGTATGTGAGGAGCAGGATTTTGAATTCTGGATTTAACAGGAAGCCAATGAAGGGAAGCCAAAACAGGAGAAATCTGCTCTCTCTTTCTAGTCCCTGTCAGGACTCTTGCTGCAGCATTTTGGATCAGCTGAAGGCTTTTCAGCGAGTTTTTAGGACTTCCTGATAATAATGAAGAAAGAACTCAGCAGCATGTAAAATGATCTGTGAAGCCAATGACAGTTTCAGAGAGTTGAATATGCCAGGCTCTGCCCTGATGCTCACATTAACAGTGTACACATGAGGACACTGATTTTAAATTATCAGTGACATTAATGACGTTTTACTTTGACTCTCAGTTCCTGTGTGTGACACAAAGCAGTTATGCATCTGTGTATGCGTGATGACCAAAGAGTTTGAGATTATGAGGTGCTGCCAGCAACGCACTCAGTGAGAGAGACCACAGCAGGGAGGGATCTGTTCACGGAGGTAGGTGCTGTCAGCACGTCTTTATTCTTCTCTCAAAGAGGAAAACTTTCACACATGCTCAGAAGATGCTGGTTCTGTTTGGCTCTACCTTCACACGTGAACAAACATTCTCAGTGATGGAGTTTAACAACACACAGATCGTCTCTCAGGGACAGTGAAGCTGACTTTAATGCAGTTTATCAGGGTGAGATTTCTCTCACTGAACAAGAAAAAGAACAGAAACACTTCAGTTCAAGTTAAGTCTGAAATTTTGCGAACTTTATTGTTTTGTTTTGAGAAATGGTAATTACATAGTTATAAAATATCAGTGTCACTATCCCGCAGCACTTTAACAGATTAAAAGAATATTGAGCAGAACTGAGTTCAGCTTTTTACTGTGCCTCTCCACATCAGCCCCGTCTAATGTGGCCCCTGGGAACATTAAGTTGGTCATCCTGATACAGACAAACATAATCTGAATGAACTAATAACTAACAAGAAATGTACTTTTTACATGTTTACAGAGCTCTTCACTCAGAGGGAAACTGTACACCCAAAATCCTCATGCTTGTCTCACCACTCATCACCAGTTCTGGGTCGTCTAAAGATCTAATGTATCACACATCAACCTGGCAAAAACTGCCCGTATAATAATATATAATATAACAGCACACGTTAAAAAAATATATTTATACCTTTTAAGTATAACACGTCATCTTGTTTGGTGTCTTGACGACGTGTAAACGCCCATCTTCACAGAACTACACTACCCATGATTCCAATCTGCGGCGTTTCCGGGTAGGTAGTGAGACAGCCATATTTGATTCGATTATGCTGTTCTGGCTGCGACGGGCAGTTTAGCCACTCCATCAGAAAAAAACGGTGTTTTTTCTTCCCTACGAGGCCAGTTACAGATTAATCCGCGACGACCTCCAGCTGAATCCACCGCAGTGACGGTTCTGAGCCTGTAGTCAACGATGAATCCCGAATAGTAAGTGTCAGTTTGATGTCGGCTGTGACGGCTCCGGCGGAGTTGGAAGATTAGCCGAGGAGCTATGCTAAGCTAAGCTAATGAAAGCGCAGCTAGCCGGGCGGACTGAAGATGACCGTCCGCTGCTTTGTCTCTCTGTTCCGTTAACGGGCTGTGAACGCAGCGTAGACCGAGTGACAGCGCTCAGATATAACACCAAAGGGCCGCCTAACGGCACGGTTCTCCGAGCGCCGTGCGCCTGAACCGGCGGATTTTTCGATTTCGCTAACAGTTTGTCAGAGACGCTAGCAGCTAGCATGCTAACAACAGCTACGTAGCTTAACGGTCAGGGTGTGTTATTGACACACAGACTCGGCTCACTCGGTTCGTTTCCAGTGTCAGGCCCGGGGTTCGGGTTTCAGCTCCGCCAGTGAACCCGAACCGAACCGGGCTGGGTGTGACGTATGCGCCGCAAACAGGAAGTCTGCGCGTTATTGGGTAATATGTGTTACTTCACTGCAGTTGACACCAACGAACAGCTGATCCATCAGATAATCGATTAACCAATCGGGCGTTTAGACCAGTCGCCCCCACAGTGTACTTTAACCAGAATCCACAGTACTCTGATCGTTTACTCAAGTAAAAGTGCTGCTGAATATTATCACACACAAAACCTGTTTACTTAAAGTATGAACAGGAGTTTGAACGTTCCTGCTGTGTTCGTGTGTGTGAGGTACAGGACACACACACACAGGCTTCATTCATCCTGTGTTACAGCAGCTGAAACATCATCATCATTGTTGCTTCTGAGTATTTATACGAGCTTATAACTTAATAACAGACTTCTGCTGTCAGCACATCAAATATTTGAGTAACAAATAAAGTCAAAACAGAACAATGAAGTATTCTGTGTTACAGCAGGTAATGTAGTAATAATGGGAGATTAACAGAATAACATGAGTATTAGTGTTGATGACTGATTATGATGTCACTGCTTGTTTTTAATCAAAGTCAACATCTGACTCGTTATCATTAATTGAACAAAGTCTGTTCAGACTCGTTCTTCCAAACTGTGTCAGTAAAGCGTCTGCAGGTAAAAACACCTGTTAGTCCTGAGCAACACCTTATCTTGCCTCACCTGCTTTTGTGTGTGTGTGTGTGAGCGAAGCCCCGCCCACAGTAAAAGTGCAGCACGGAAGCAGCTGTGTGTTGTTGTACTTGTTCTCTTTAAAGGAGCATGCACATCAAACACACACTCATAAAGGCCTGCAGCAGCTACTGTTACTGTTATTGATTAGTTTGATATTAGTTATTTATTGAAATCTTGTCAGGAGTTTCTTGTGATTTCCTGTTGGTGGTCTAACTCTGTGCTGATTGGCTGCCCGTGTGTGATGTAATGATGATGTTTTCTGTCTTCACAGTGACTATTTATTCAAACTGCTCCTGATCGGGGACTCGGGGGTCGGAAAGTCGTGTCTCCTGCTCCGGTTTGCAGTGAGTGTTTCTTACACAATGTTGTCATGGTAACCTGCAGGTCATTTTGTAGCGCCGACTCACCTGTGTGTGTGTGTGTGTGTGTGTGTGTGTGTGTGTGTGTGTGTGTGTGTCCAGGATGACACGTACACAGAGAGCTACATCAGCACCATTGGCGTGGATTTCAAGATCAGGACTATCGAGCTGGACGGGAAGACCATAAAGCTGCAGATTGTAAGCACACAATTGGTCACACACGGTGATGATGTCACTCTGCTCTGACTGGACTGACGCTCTTGCTTTTCCTCCTCAGTGGGACACGGCGGGTCAGGAGCGCTTTCGCACCATCACGTCCAGTTACTACAGAGGAGCTCACGGCATCATTGTGGTTTACGATGTGACGGACCAGGTGAGTGCTGACGGCGCTCAAAGCGTGACGTGTGTGGTGTACAGCAGGGCTCAGCGTGGCTGATGGACAGCTGCTCCTGGTGTCGGTACCTGACAGCAGTCCTAAAACTCAGCATTCACTCACTCACTTCAAAGTGATACACAGTTATAAGAACTACGTATTAATCTGCGGCAGTCAACACCGCCGCCTCACAACAGGAAGGAATCCGTGAATCTGTGAATCCGGCGGCCGGCTGGTTCTTCCTGCATGGATTCGGTGTTTGTTCTCCGGCTCCCTCCCGCAGTCCAAACACATGCTCGTTAAGTTAAGTGACAGCAGGCTGTAGCCGTGAATGTGAACCTGAAGGATGTCTCAGAAGATGATGGACGGTTGATAAGAACAGTCTTAAGGCTCAGTGGTAATAACAGAAGCTCAACTAGCGGTGCTGATGAAGGAAATACAAAAGGCAAACAGTTCGATTCTGACCCATAACATCTGCTCAGATCCAGGAAGTGCCCATCAGCAGCGTATTTCCATAAGCTGCTGATGGTTTCAGCGACAGACGTCTGTGAGCACAAAGTTCTCCAACAGGTCCAGTCAGTCATTGATGAGCAGGGTGGGGTCCTCGTCTCTCTTTCTTTGTGTCCCTGCACCCTGAAGGAGGGATGAGCTGCTTCTCACGTGTCCAGCTTACCAAAATAAAAGCCTTTTAGTTCCTTGTTCAGAAGCTAACTGTGAGGGCCAGGATCTCGATGTTTTATGTCATTTTTGCTTTTCCTGCTCACTTGTCTTTATATTTATTATTTTTGTTAATTTCATCTGTTCAGTAGTGGAAAATGGCCAATGCTCTTATTCTGAAAGTTCAGTCTTCAGACCCTTCCGTCACGTGTTCGCTGGCTAGTACATGTTCAGCCTCGCTCGCAGCTCAAACACAACGACTGAAGAGCGGCGAGAAAACCAGCCCGACAAGTTCAGACACACAATACAGACACAGGAACACGCCCTGCAGCAGCCTCGCTGAGCGAGCAGCGGACCTGACGTGTTTCTGTTCTATTGGACGTCTCCCATCATGCGGGACGTTAAACTTCCTGTTTAATGTCAGACACACAGATTCACAAAGGTGTGCAGGCAGGAGGAGGATAGGTTTCTGTTGTGGCCTGCACCGTACATACAGGAGCTCGAAGCATCCACGCACTCTGAACACACGCAGGAAGTGAGGTGGGGACAGGGAGGGCCGGTCTGTTGGGTATTTGGCATAATCGTGTGTGATACTGTGAAATGAGTGGACTAAACACCGCCCCCTGCAGGTGGCTGTTGGTGGTGTGAAAAGCTCTGTGTTCACCGTCTCTCTGTCCTCAGGAGTCCTTCAACAACGTCAAACAGTGGCTACAGGAGATCGACCGCTACGCCAGCGAGAACGTCAACAAGCTGCTAGTAGGCAACAAGTGTGACCTCACAACGAAGAAGGTCGTGGACTACACCACAGCTAAGGTAAGAGGTCACAGTCCTCCATCAGTGGCCGACAGAAACATTCGGCAGCCGTAGGTCAGTTAGGATAGAAGAGACTGTTCTGGGGTCAGCCGTCAGCACGCCGCCGCCACGTGTCAGGAAGCAGAAGACATGAGTGGACGCGGACACAGAGTCAGCACAGGAGGAGGAAGCTGCTGTGCTGACACTCGCTGTGCCATCAGGCCTGTGCTGAGAGTTCCTCCACCTTTGACCTCTGATGATGAAGATTATGGAATGATATTTATGTCAAAGGCGGCGCGTGAGGGAGAAAAAAACACTTCGCTGGTTACACTCCACACACGTGACACACGTTAGCCCTCCGGGTAAACTCGGCCGTTTGTCACTACTTTGGATTTGACCTCTTTGACCTCTACGTTTCACTATTTTAAAGTGTTCACCTTGTTTGGTGTCATTGTTTTCAGCACAAACTCGCATGTTTGAATTTACTGTTTCATTTGGACACACTGGGTTAGCACAACTGATCTAAATCAGAGCAGAAAAAAGTTATATTTTACTGTAACAACCACAAACATTAATCATTTTCATAACTTTAAATACAAATAGAAATCGTAAATTTTAAAACCCATACACAAGTTTTGTAAACAACAAAGTTATATGTAGCTATTTAACTAAAAATGCAGCCAAGGCGTTTTTTTTATAACCATTTCAAACTATTTACAGAACGATCAGCTGTTCCGCATCAAATAAGATGCCACACAAATGATTTCTGTCCGTTATAAGATAAAGGAGAACATCACAGCCTGATACCTGCAGGCCTGAAGGTGACATTCAGCAGTCGCCTCATTGTTCTGACACACAACAAAACTATCCACTAACTACACACTCCAAACACGCCAAATCTCTCACATCTTAAAACTCTCTCTTTCGCTCGCTCCTTCTCGTCGCTGTCACTCCTAAAACTTCCCCGTCTTCCTAAACAACCAAACGCCATGTTGCTATATCATTTTTTTAAATTGGTTTTTATTTTTCCACCAATAGGAAAGCGTGGAGTTTTTTTGGGTTTTTGCTTGAAAGCAGCGAGCGCTCTCGACCGCCGTCCATAGAAAACACCGTTTTTACCGTTTCGTCCCTCCGTAAACACAAAGATAGCTGTGGAAATGCTGAACTGGCAGCAGATGACTTACTGCAGGAACCAGACGATTCATCTGTTTTATAATTGGCAAAGAAACAGGATCAAGTATAGCTTTGGTCCAAACACACAAACAACGGCGCCTGCACCCGTAAACGGCTCTGCAGCATGAGAGTGACCCACTTCAGCTCTCGGTGTTCCCACCGTGTTTGCACTCGTGGCTGCTGAGCTCTACACCTGCGACTCATGAATCTGTGTGATGAATTGAACTGTGTGTGGGTTTTGCAACTTCCTTAGAAGGAGCAGTGAGAACGCGTCAGTTTAAAAGCCGTGTTAACCCGTGTTCCAGCTGTGCGAAGGACAAATGGGGTCTGAGTCACTGCTGGAGCCTCTGCTGGACGTCAGAGGAACTGCAGCTTTCAGGCTGAACATGAACGTTCTGTGTTTATGAGGTTTTAATGTGACGCTGACAAAATGAACGTGTTTGATGGTGAAGCGATCCACTCACAGTGTGCCCCTCCTCCCTCTGCAGGAGTTTGCAGATAACCTGGGGATCCCCTTCTTGGAGACGAGCGCCAAGAGCGCCACCAACGTGGAGCAGGCCTTCATGACCATGGCGGCTGAGATCAAGAAGCGGATGGGCCCGGGCGCCACAGCCGGCGCCGCCGAGAAGTCCAACGTCAAGATCCAGAGCAAGCCAGTCAACACCTCGTCTGGGGGCTGCTGCTGAGGCCCGAAACCGTCACACGCCGAACCCGCCCCTCCCCCGACCCCGAGTCTTGATGTAACCATGGCAACCACAGAGAGAGAGAGAATGAGAGAGCACGAGTGAGAGAGATACTGAGTGGTTTGTAATTGTGTGTGCAGCTCCACCAGGCCCCGCCCTTTGTCAAAGACCCCGCCCTCGCCCCCACTCACACCGGGCTTTCTTCTAATTTCCTAAAAGTAAAGCGACGTGTCCCATTTTTAACAGTGAAGCCCCGCCCCCATCTCCTCTCACAGCTCGAGTTATTCGGCCCGTCCAGTGAAGCACATGCTTAAACCAGCGTCATGCATGCCCCGCCCCCACTGATCCAACTTCACAGGGCCGCCCTGAAAACGCCGTGCCTTCAGGCCGCAGACCCCCGTCACATTCTTGCCTTCGGCGCTCTCGTGTTGTTGGCGGAGACCCCCCCCCCCCCCCCCCAAGTAACATTCCTGTGCGCGCCCATAAGCATGTGCTGCATCTGGACAGGTTCCTCCGCCCATGTTTCTCCACCTACAGCACAACCACGCCCGGAGAAGAGCCCTGCTGAAGAAGAAGCTCCAAACTGTACATATTTATACATACATGTATGATCTGCAGAGTAGAGCAGCGGCGGCGACGCGCTGCACGTAGAAATCTCAGCACGTGATTTGTGGCTGCGGACGTGACGTTTTTGTGGCACAAATTCAAATATTAAACCATGAAGGAGATCTTTGATAACTGCTCGTGCTCCTGCTGTCTTTCTTTACTTCCTGTCAGAGCTCACACCTCGGCACGCCCAGCGCTCACTTTATTAGGCACACCTGCACGGTTTCAGGCCGCTTAAACCAGAAACAAATGAAGGTAAAACCACCTTAATGTCATTCAACATTGCCATGGTAACTGGTGCTGCACACGTGACCTGTACTGGAGCAGGCTAGAGGGTACCACCTGGTTACCAATCAGATCTCAAGAAGCTCCCTCTGCGAGGGTCTGAAGTCAGCCAGAGTGTCAGAAACCACAGGTACGTATCGTGCGCGCGCTCCCGCGGGCCTCAGTGTTACACTAAACAACATAAACGTCTCATATAAACTACTGTTTTTATTAAAGGGTCATAAACAGGAAGTTCCTGTCAAAATAAAGTGTCACACTCTGTGCTTTAACAATGTTTCCTGTTCATAAAATGTCTGGCAAGAAGTACCTCCGGTGTAGCACGAGTCGCAGAGTCAGAAGAACATGCGGCAAACCTTAGCGTACGAGCACTGAGCGAGACGACAGCGCCTCCAACAGGACGGGCGCTCAATGCCCCAAACCTCTACAGAGGAGTGTGCGTGTACGAACACTGGGGGACGTGAGGAGGAGCACAGCCAGGTGCTGCTGCAGGTTCCCTCCTGCGCCGCACGTCCCCACAGCCAAACTGCTGCAAGACGGCGAAAACATTTAAGTTACGGCAAAGTAAAAACTCTTTCTGCTTTTTAAGTTTTTCTTAAAGACGGAATATAGAAAGTAATCTTCCTCCACAAAGACCTTTAAACTCTGAGCTCTAAAAGCTGCTGTGGCACTCTCAGACCTCCGTACCTCAGCTCTCACTATTTGTCCTGTTTCTGGACTTTTATTACACTCTTGTTGAAGGTTTTGAATTTTGTGTCACTTCCTGTCTCTGATTATGTCAAACACAAAAAATACAAAATCCACAACAAGAGGAAGACACGACAACCAGGACCAGGTGATCCCGGTGAGCACTCAGCCTCAGGTAATGACAGTGATGATCCTGAGCTGATAACCAATCACTGATCAGTCCTCGTATATCATCGACTGGATGATTAGAAACGATCAGCTGTGATTTCAGAAATTTTAAAATCTTCTGCCAACTCTGAGGGTCAGTCAGCTGGTTCAGGTGCAGCAGGAGGGGAGGAGTCAGAGAGCAGGTGGGGTTGCCATGGTAACTGAGTTTCCTCAGCTGAGGACTAATGAACTTTTACTTAAACCTGGCTTCTGTAAAGAAGTAAAACTAAAATGATATTTGGATGAACTACAAATATTCTTGAATAATCAGTCTTAGAGCTGTTCACACTACTGCAGGGTTGGCAAAAGTACAGGCATCCTGTACTTACGTAGACGTACAGATACTACTGTTAGAAAATCCTCCAGTAAAAGTACTGATTCAACTTCTTTACTCAAGTAAAAGTAAAAAAGTACAGGCTCTGAAATCTACTCAGACTGAGAAAGTAAACAGCAGAACTTTGGAGGTTTTTACTTTTGTCCAAAGCTAAAACTGAGCCTTAAGTAAAATATCAGTAGATGGAAATACAAACTTTAGATTTTTTTAAATTCTAATTATACTCAGCTTGAATCAGAAGAAAAAGAAGGAAAATACAAATATTTATATTAACACTGTTTGTGCTGTCTTTATATTAGACACTATAGAGTTGGTATGAATTCAGTCAACGAGTCTCTGCTCCACTGGATGTAAGCTAACTCTGACCATGAACCCACAGCTCACCTGTTTATCCTGCACTAACCTGCAGCCTTTAAATAACATAGTTACTCTGCCTCAGTTTGTTTAGCAGCAGGTTTATGAACAAGCATAATGTGACTTGTACAGATTTAGAAACACGAGGACTTCCATGTGAGCTTTAAATGAGCATCCTTCCTTTAACCCTCCTCTTCCTCTCCTTCTTTCTTATCTTTCTCCATCTCTGAGTGAACTTAGCTCTCTGTCTGTTCTCTCCCCGTGAAATACAGCAGCTGGACCTTTAGCTGCAACACACTGAGACAAACTGCACACACAGTTTGTGTGTTTGCTGATGTTTGTTGAGCTCATAGAAACGCCACATTTCAAATTACCTGCCACATGTTAGTCCCTTTATGCTCGCTCCTCTTCTGCAAGGCTAGCTAGATGCTAAAGTACCCAACTTACTTTAGCTTACTTTAAACTTACTTTAATTTAAAGTTGCTTTAAATTTAATCATTTCACAAAGCCGAGCCTTTCCAATGAACCTGACATGGATTTGGTCCATCCGAATATTTCAGGAACTTCAAACGTGTCTTCAGCTGAGCTCCACTCCTAAGCAACAGCTACAGGAAGGAAACAGCTGCAGGAGCAGGATTTTTTAATTGATGTTTTTGTGTAAAACTGATGACGGAGGGGAGCCGAAGCCTTTCATTATTCCTGCTAAAAGGAATTTTTACTGCACATCTCACATGGTCAGGTGGGAAGTTTTTCATATTTCATAAAGGAAAGACGTTTGCACACACATGGAAACAATGTTCCCAGAGAAACTGTACGGAATGATTTTTGGGGACTTGTCCGCTCACAGCGTGCTCACACACAGGCTGATGCTTTAGGCCACTCCCACAACCTGACCGACACAGAGCGCAGACACACAGAGTGACCATCCGAGTGGTTTCCTTTCATTTCCAGATGACATTTGTGTTTATTCATCTCCTCGGCTCGCTCACATAATAGAAACAATAAAAAAATAGAACTGAAAATGTACATCATACACCTGATACATAGATTTATAAAGAATCTTTTTGTGTTTTTGTTTTTTTACATAGGTACAAATGTGAATTATATATAAAAAGACAAACTTATGAATTCACCTTATATTCTTTACACATGATTGAGTGAAACGTACATCAGCACAGGATGAAGAGGAGGCTTCAGGCACTTTCCTTTAACAAACAAAGACACTGCTTTCAGTTCACCTTCCTCGCCACAAACAGGAAAACACACGAGGAACACGTCAGCTGAGACGCAGGTCGGACAGACGGGCGATCCTCCTGACCGGCGGCGGCGTGGGATCGTATGTTTCACGTCACGGACGACAGCTACACGTCTTCTATAAAAATGAAGCTCATAATGAAATCGTTTATATTACAGGTCATTTCAGTTTTATAAAATAGACTTTTACTGTTTCACACCTGCTGTTCATATTTATTACTGGCCAACATCACGAGACTGTAATTACTGCTCTCAGCCTACAGGTGGCACCATTTAGATTCTGACGTCAGCCATAAATCGTTACTGACATGAGAGCCTGGTGGACATCACCGGGTCATGATGTCAGCAGACGGTAAGAGAGCGTGTGGGAGGGGCCAACGTGACCCATGCAAAGAGCCAACAAAGCGTCTCGGGGGATGGGAATTTAAAAAAGTGCATTGTGGGTAGTTTCTAGGCCTGTGCCATCACTGGGCGGCTGCTAAAGGTAAAACAGGTTAGGGGATATGAAGGGTCGTCTTTGTACCGACATGTGACACCAGGATCATCTTTTAGCTGCGTTTAAACATTATTCTGAGACAGTTTTAATAGTCGAGAGCTTTTGGAGAGAAACCACATCGTTCCAGATGTTCTGAATAGTAGAGCGCCAGCGGATGATCTCAATGATTCGTTACTTGTTCAGATTGAAATCTTTTCTTCTAACATCGAGCGGCACGCCCGCGTCACTAAACTTCAGACCAGCTGTTGTGTTCAGCGCAGTGTCCTCGTCTGCTGCTCGACGCAGAGCTTCCTGTGATCCAGGACCTTCGATGCATCTGGAAGGTTTTTAAAGCGAGCTGCCATCACCTGCAGCATGCAGCATGAACACCCCCACTGACAGTGCCTGGGTGTCCGTGGGGGCGTTCCCGGACCACAGACTGCACACGGACCGCACCCGAGCGCATCGGATCCTACATTTGTGATTAAAGGAAACTCATCAGGTGTGATCACACTGCAAAAACTCAAAATCTTACCAAGAGTATTTGTCTTATTTCTAGTCACAATTATCTCATTACACTTAAAATAAGACAGAATCAGCTAAAGGGCAACATTTCAGTAAGCTAAAGGAACTTATTTCAAGACAGTAAATCTTAAAACTAGAAAAAAACGACAATTTTCACTTGTTTCATTGGCAGATTTTTTTTACTTAATACAAGATATTTTAGCTTGAAACAAGTTCCTTTAGCTTACTGAAATGTTGCTCTTTAGCTGATTCTGTCTTATTTTAAGTATAATGAGATAATTGTGACTAGAAATAAGACAAATACTCTTGGTAAGATTTTGAGTTTTTGCAGTGCAGGACTGAAGAAGTGCTTCACTCATCATCATTCTGTCTCTAGAAATGGTCATCATCACACTGGTCAGACCTGCTGGGTTACCTGCTCCAGTTAAACTGAAACCAGTTAAATACCCGCTGTGAAGATCAGAAACCAGAGCTCCCAGCACAGTGAAACACGTTGCACCATCAAAATGATCAAACTCAGGAACAAACTCTGCTCTACTCTGTTGAAGCAGCTTCAGTAACAACCAATGAGAGTGAAGAACAGTGCTGATTGGCTCGCTGTGGACTAGGAAATACACTAGAGCAGGGGGTGGGCAACCTCCGGCCTCCGGGTCGTATACGGCCGGCGAGACCAAAGCAATGAAATGTTTATATTTTACATACGCACGAATGAATCAAACATATCGACAGTCAAGAGATGAAACACACGGCTGCGTATGTCCGAGTCAAAATCAGGTGATGTACGCCATCACAGGATCGGCAGATGATGAAGAGTCGTGGCAGCTGTCAAGAAAACGAAGGTGGACGCTGCGTAGTCCAGGAAATGGACTAATGACGTTTTCTTTGAAGTGAAAGGCGAGCGAGTCGATGTCGAGCGCCATTACAGCTTGAAAAATGACGAGCTGCGAGAACAAATGCGCTCTCGACTCAACATGAACGCTCTTCGTTGGAGTTTGGGAGCTCAACGAGCGGCTTTCACACGACCACAGACGGACGGCGAGAATATGACGCGTGCACGTTTTATGGTGAGTGCGTTAACCGTCACAAAGCTGAAACCTCATGAGTCTTAGTAACACAGCAGCTGTGGACTTTTGTTGGTCTCTCTTTGGTTTGTGTTGACACTATGACCCTCAGAGAACTTCACATGAAACAGGCTCCCACCCCTGCTGCAGAGGTTTACCCGACAGACATCAGCTAACAGCTTCAGACAAAAGGGGCTCGACCTCTGACCCCTTAGCTTTGAGCTAAGGTTCGGTCAGCTCAGCATCAGGAGCACCATGTTCGCTGATGCGCTGATTAACATGATTTTTCTGGTGGCGAACAGAAAAAAGCGTTTTTTCTTCACAGCAGCGACTTTGTGACGGGTGGTGCAGCGTGTGGGTGAGCGCTACAGCAACATTCATACAGACAGACACACCCACGCATCCGGGCTTTAGGACACATGAGTGTAAAAATATAACGTGCAGACATCTGTGTAAAAGTACTGATCATGTAAGACTCTTATACAGAAGCTTCTGGACGTCGAGATGCAGCTGGAGTTATGAAGACCGACGACGACAAAACGACAACAACGTAGAAATCGCAGGGACCTCCTTCTCCCCGCTTCCTGCTGCGAGTCCTAGCTGTCACTGTGGCAGCGGCGGGGCCTCCAACGCCTTAGCCCACAGCTTTGTGTTTCCCGCCGCAGCAGCGGCAGGCCACGCCGCAGCGGTAGCACGCCCTGAGGGGGGCATAGCAGCACATGCAGGGAGCCAGCAGCGACAGGCCCACCAGCGCCGTCCAGCGCAGGCAGAAACGCTCATCGGTGGTGTCGCAGGAGCACGGGTCCGAGTAATCCCCCTCTGGATCGGACATGCAGTGGTACAGAAGGCTGTCCGCGCACCACATGAAGCTCACGCGCCGGATGCACGTCTGAATGGGGTCGGGCGCCTCGTGGCAGCGGCCCCGCCCGTTGTCCTCTTGGTTGAACATGTCCTGACAGTAAACACAGCGCGAGCGCTCCCCATCTTCCTTCCGCAGTTTGCCTTTGAGCTCCGGGACTCGCGGCTGCACCGTCAGCACCGCCCTGTGGCCACCGCCCATCTCCAGGCAGCTGGGTTTTCCGTCGCAGCCTCGCTGCGTGTCGCAGCTCAGGGGGTATGGGTAGGCGTAGTCGCGTTTGGCCGGCTCGCTCTTGGTAAAGTGCACGCAGGTGTCCGGGTTGTGGAGCTGGGCGAGTTTGTCACGTGAGGAGTTGGCGTGGCGGTAGTCCTCGTAGCCGGTGAGCCAGGTCCGCTCACGGGGGTTGATGCGTACGACCTCCTCGTCCTCCAACTGGAAGCTGACGTGACGAGGAAACATATGCACCGCCTGCAAGAGGAGGTGGAGCATGTTTAAAGGCGGCGTGGGATAAAACGGTGTTTGTCTGTCACATCAGCAGAACAGTCGCTTTATCATTCTGACCAATTAGAAACAAGACTCACCTGGTCCAGGAAGTAGCGCTCAGTGGGCCGATGCTGCTCATACAAATGTCCCAGGATGCAGTGGTGACGGCGGGGTTCACAAAATGTGGGCGGGGTGAGCGCGTGCATTGCTGGCTCTCTCTTCTGGGACGAGTTGGACGAGCTGTCGGTGGCAGTCTGGAGGAGAAAAGGAGAAACGGTGTTTCCAGAGGGGGCGCTATGCAGCCTGATTAGTGTTACGAGGGAAAGTTTCCTGAATCACCATAGTAACTGTAGCATAGTAACACATCACCTGGTCAGGAGCAGGTTAAGTTCAAAGGAGCACAGCGTTTTCATTCTTATCATTCTCTGCATGTTTTATATCTTCAGTTCAATTCAGGTTTATTTATATATATATCATCAAATCACAGCATGATTTAATGACTCAATGCAGAGGTCTGTTAACACACAGAGTAAAGAAGAAACACCCAGTGCATCATGGGAATCCCTGGCAGCCTACACCTACTGCAGCATAACTAAGGGAGGATTCAGGGTCACCTGGTCCAGCCCTAACTATATGCTTTAGCAAAAAGGAAAGTTTGAAGCCTAATCTTGAAAGTAGAGATAGCAGAGATTGAATTCTGGTTTTAACAGGAAGCCAATGACGGGAAGCCAAAACAGGAGAAATCTGCTCTCTCTTTCTAGTCCCTGTCAGGACTCTTGCTGCAGCATTTTGGATTAACTGAAGGCTTTTCAGGGAGTTTTTAGGACATCCTGATAATAATGAATTACAGTTGTCCAGCCTGGAAGTAATAAATGCATGAACTAGTTTTTCATGTCCACTGCAGGACATGAAAAACTGCGTTCCATCCATCTGTAGGACAGGAAGCACTGAGACAGCTGGTGTTGGTCTACATGTCCATTGTCCTGCGAGCGCCTTCCAAGAACTATTTTCCTTAAAAACACACCCATCCTCCTGTTCCGAACTGAAACGATCTGCAGCCACGCTCCTTCCTCTGAGGTCAGCGTTGTAAACCGGCTGCTCACTGATGGATTACTGAATTGTCTCCAGCGCTGGCATCCTGCAGAAACAATACGCTGCTTTCTTTGAAGATGGACAGATGGGGCAGAAAGGTCAGGACCTGCAGAGAGTAACTGAAAGCTCCAGGAATCAAAGCATGCACACCTCACACCTGTGTGTTACTGACAGAGCTGCAAGACTGGAAGCCGTCCTCTGTTTCGTTTATACCTGCATGAACTCGAGAGCTCGGGTCCACGGTGTCGAGGCAGGTTTGCCTTTCAGCTCCTGGAGGAGGCAGGATGGGTTTATGGGTGTTTGGCTGCTCTGAGCCTGGTTCTGCCGGAGGTTTCCTTCTGTTAAACTGGAGTTCTTCCTTCCCACTATCACCAGAGTGCTTATGCTGTATCTGTGACTAATCCAAACAGGATGGGGACATGTGCCTGGCCATAAGCAGGAAACCCACCCCTTCCCGTCCATCACACTTCCTGTGTGACATTGTAGCAAAACATTTTATATTTTCATCATGCGTGTCCTCGCAGTCAGACAAAAACAAATATACCAGCTCCAGTGACTCCTCCACAGATCCTGCCACCATCATAGCGAAGGACTGGAGGGTCACGTGACTCACCGTGAAGACATCATCGTCACCGAGCTCGGCTTCATTCTGCAGCGTGGACGAGGACGTGGTCGAGCCTGCAGTGAGACGGCAGAGAAGCTGATGAGCTACAACGTGAATGCAGATGGAGGCAGAGCTCAAGCTATCACCGCCTACCTTCGGTTAGGTCCTCCAAGGCCTTCCTCACGCCGCGATCAAAGGCGCGGGCATCGGCCGGGCTCTGGAAAGTCAGGCCACACTTCTTGTTGTCCACATTCCAGTGGTGGAAAGTGGGCGTGGCCTTCGTGTAGACCAGATCCTTCTTTAAGAAGCACTCCAGAATCACCTGATTGTTTCAAAGACATTGGACAAAAGAAGACAACAGCGTTATCGAGAAAGACGTCATGGCAACAACGAGAAACACAGACAGCGTAAAACGAGTCCTCTGACCTCAACGACTGAATCTAATAATGGAAAAAAACTACTTTGGGTTCAAACGAAAGGACCCCCACGGCCACGTTCACAAATATTTTCTATCACTCCCTTAAACTGAAGCCAAACTAATCATCAAACCTTTGAGATGCTGAAATCTTAAAAAAGAACAATTTCTCCCATATCCCATAGTTCATCTCCCGAAAACCTTTTTGAAACAAATGATGGAGGTGCAGCTGAGACGGTAGTCCAATCCCTTGGAACTGTTAGTCTGCTTGCATGTCAATCCCACTTATTTGTTCTTGCACTTGTGCTACAATCAGCCGATTTCAGAGCAAAATAGGGGCGGTCTGCGGCGTGGACGTGGAGACTACTTTGATTTTTATTGGACTAAAGGACGAGATAATGATGAAACAACCGCAGTATGCTGCTAACACAACTTGAGCTCTTTGCGAGCACCTGCACAGACAGCATGCTAACGCTAAGCTAATCAGACAGCATGCTAACGCTAAGCTAGCCAAGAGCCCAGAGTGATGTTAAAGCTGAGTGTATGCAGACTCCAGCCCAGCAGCCAGAGCCTGAACTTCAACAGGTCAGAGACTGATGAGCAGTTTACCTGTTCATGTTTCTACAGTAGAATCACCATGACGACCGCTTTAAAGTGTCTTTGTGCTGGTTTCCATCTTTGCTTTGTGTTCAAACCTAAACACTAAGAGAACGATCACTGTGTCATTAGGATAGAGGAGCGTGTTGGTGTGTGGGGCTGTGACCTCCAACATGCACAAACATGTGACTCACAGCAGAAAGTCTTTGATACGCTGCCGAGTCTCAAACAGGAGCCAACGAGGAATCAATCAGTGATATTGATAATGGAATCAGAATTTCCTGTGAAACTATGAAAGATTTTACTGAACCTGAGACATTTGCAGCGTGTCTTATATACCAGAGTGAAGCTTTGAATGCTCACATTATATTAATAATAATAATAATAATAATAATTACAGAGTAAGCGGTATTTGTCTCCAGAGTCAGGGTCATGTGACGCTGTCCTCTGCAGAAGCTGAGTCCTGGTTCAGAGGTCCTGGTGCTGAGGGTGCGCGCTGAGGCTCGGGGCTCACCTGCTTGTCTTTAAGACGTTCTCCGTGGATCAGGAACATGTTACGTCCCAGCAGCTCGGTCGGCAGCAGTCTGCACACGCCCACTCTGCTCAGGCAGCCGTCCTGCGCCAACCAGCCGCCACTCGACTCGTCTCTGGTCATCACCACCGCTTTGACGCGCACTATGTAGCTATCACTGCAACAGAGAAACAGGAAGTCTCAGAAGGTTCAGGGTCTGTTTTTTAACCAATCAAAGCACTGCTGTTTGGTGGGGCACATGAAGTCCTGGACTGACAGCACAGGTCGCCTCGCACAGGTGTGTGTATTAATGATGGTAGCATAAAGCCGTCATTAGTTTATCAATGTACAGCTGGGCTCAGACACACAGGTGGGAGATCATGTGACCAGACTGAGCACACTCATGTCAGGACTGCTGTCCAATCAGAATGCATAACACTGATTACATGGCAAATGCGAGCGGTGTTGGACCGCCTCCTTCCCTCTGCAGCGACACACAGACTCCTGCAGTCAGAGCAACATCAGAGAGGCGGGGCATGAAACCTGCCAGTGGCTAACGCCCCCCCCTCAAAAAAAATAAAAAAAATAAAATAAAATAAACACGAGGGCGGGATTAAAACGAGGAAAATCAAGACTCTCTCTCCTGCTTGGCTTTGGCACTCTGACATCTCTCCTACATCCTGTTTCCACGGTCACCGTGTCGCAGCCGTCTCCATTGACGACAGGATGTCAAGATGTGCTGCTGCCGACACCACATCCTCTCACTCACACACAAACACACACACACACACACACACACACACAGGTTTCCTCTGCTTTGTGATTCAGCCTGCCTGTCAAACAGATGGTGTGTGTGTGTGTGTGTGTGTGTGTGTGTGTGTGTGTGTGTGTTACTGCTGGCAAAGCAGTGATGACTCATGCCCCACACACACACACACACACACACACACACACAGAGAGCTGGATTTCGGTCCCTCACTGACTGATTCTCCATTTTCAGACACTTTCCCCGTTTAAAGGGACGGCGCCGTCTGCGCCTCCGTCCCTTTAAACAGAATCGGTCAGTCTGACTGCAGGAAGCAGCCACATCCTCGCTGAGCTTCCTCCGCTTTCATACGTTACCTACGTGAGAGTGAGTCACACTAACCTTCTCTGACACGATGTATTTGTCCTTCTGTGCGTCCCTGCAGGAGGAAGACAAAGACAAACACGCTGGATGTCTGATCTGAACTTTGTCACTGTGGCACTCGTAGCGCTCGATCTGAGCACTCTGAGAGCTTCCTTACTACAAGCCTCATTCACACAGGTGCTTTTTTTCTCATCACTCCCAGGATGCATCGGGGCAAACAGGGATGCAAACTTTGACATGCAGGCTGGAGCAGCTGGGAGTCAAACCCACGACCTTCTGATTGGTAGATGACCCGCTGCACCTCCTGTACCATCCCAGCTGTGCCCAAAGACAGTTCTGGTTCTCACCAACTGCACTGTGCTGCAGCAGAACCTGATTGGCCGCCTCGGTTAACTCAGAGATACCCACATTCTGCACAGGAAGTGAGGACATTAACCTGCAGCTGCAGTCACTGCTAACATCAACCACCGTGCAAGATGGGGTGAGGATGATCATGAGCAAGGTGGTGGGAGGAGCTTGTTAATGAAGACAGTGGGGACCACCGTCACCAAGACCACTGATCTGTCGTATTTGGAGAAAGGGAAACACGACTATGACCCAAAGAACATGTAAATCAATTGATACATTTTATGTTTATGATTTTATGTTTGTTTGATCGTCTCCATTAAAATGAAAGTACCATAAAAATGAGTCTGTTTCTTACTTTGTAAGTAAGCAAACTTACAAATTAAATGTTGAGCAGCATGACGAGGTGCCAAAGACTTTGGATCAGACTGTCAGGTCACAGCTGACTGAAGGCTTCAGCTCTTTGTTGGCTGGTTTGGAGCATCAGTTGATAAAAGAAAATAGTCCCTCACATAACCTGGTGAAACGGGGAAGAGTTTCAGAGCTGAACAGCAGGACTGGAGGTTTGAGCATGACACCATCACAGACAAGAAGACAGCACTCTATCAGGGGATCAATACATCGAGCTCTGCTGACGACTGTTAGCGACCCACATCTGCACATCAAGCTGACATCTACACCACCCAGAACCAGGAAGGTACAGACCTTCGTGTCTTCTGTTAGCCGTCAAACACATTTTCCACTGACTGAGCCAAAAGTAGCCCAGATGAGACCCAAACGAGCCGACTGTCGTCCCCGAGAACGCCGCTGATCATCGAACATCAGAGTGCTAATCAGGAAACGTCCTGTCAGAAGAAGGCTGTGTGGTCATGACCTCAGAGGGTCTCCAAGGAGACACAAACACGTGCCAGCATTTCAGAGCAACGGCTGGAGAAAGGTCAAAGGTCACCATTAGTAACACACGAGTATTTTTTATTTCATTTTTAAGCACACCACTTTGCTGCCTGTCTGCACTCTTCACCTGTTTCAGGTAAACCAGGGCCATCATAGGTGACTCCGCCCACCACCCACACCTCCAGACCCACTACCAGCCTCGTCCTCTGGGCCACTCGGACTGTTAACAGAACCGCAGGCCGACTTCATTGAAGTACCAATAACACACCTGACTGAGTGGGACGTGGTTAACTGTCAACACTTACAGGGAGGTTTTAATCTGAAAGTACTCCGCCTGCACCTGCTCAACTTCCTGTTTTATGGACATGGTCAGAGCTGCTGTCCTCTCTCCATCACCATCATCATCATCATCACAGCTTTCCTTTCTAATGTTACCAAGTTATTAACAACTTTTTCAAACTCCATCTCGTCTACGTCACACATGATGGCCGAGGCGGTTAGCAAGAGGAGACTCAACCCTCACCGTGCGAGGCTAAATCACTGATGCTGATTACTTGCTATGGTTAGCTGTGTTTCCATACCAAGCTCGGCTACTACCTGACCAGGTGAAATAACAGCAGCTTTCAGCAACAACAGCCGACTGCAGTGACGGCTAGGGCTGCACGGTTTTACATAAAATGAGAATCAGGATTTTTTTGCTTAGAATTGAGATCACGATTCTCTCACGATTTTCTTTTCCAGTATAAATATTTATTGCACTTATTAACTGCACATCAACTTTGTAACAGTTGAGACTGAACATAAAAACAATAAATGTCTCACATTTTGTCGTTGCCGCAAAATGTTGTGCTGCTTGTAATTCCGTCTCCACCGTTGCTCGACACTGCGTGTACAGAGCAGGTAGTGCAACGTTTGAAAAATAGTTGCGTGACGGCACTGTGTAGCGTTTGTCTAGGGTGTTGATCATTTTCCTAAATCCCTCGTTTCACAGTGTTGATGGGAGCCATGTCTTTAGCTAGTGATAAGTGATCGCCTCCGTAATTTCTTTGTGCCTGCGGGAGTTCGACGGGTATGGGGAAGCGCTGTATAAGGTTCCCGTTATTGATGTTTGGGTGGTTGACCGGGACGGATTTTCTCCTGTCACTTTCTTGGCCTTCACAGCTTCATCATCTCTCACGTGCTCTCCGTTGTTTTTTCCCTGCCAGCTGGCTTCGGTATTACGTGGTATCAGGCTCCGCCCTTGTCATTTGTTGAGCAGGAAGATCGTTAAATCATTGTCATTTGGAAATGAGATCGCACATAAGTATGAATTGAGATTGCGATTTTCTAACGATTAATTGTGCAGCCCTAGTGACGGCTGGATGCACGTATTACTTGACAGGCGAGGAGCTTTGTGACAGCGCTGTCTAAGGTGAAAGATGCTTTACTTTTATATGTTTTTGTTTATGTCCGTCTGACTTGTTCTCCAGCAAGTTCAGGTTCACCCCAGTGTCGGCTCCCAGTTGGCTTCCCTGACAAACCTCCCGAACATCCTCAGCACGATCCAAACCAAAGAGCCAAGCTAGGTTTGTCTCCGTCAGGTTCAAACAGCAGTATTTGGTTTGTTTGTACTGTGAAACACTGCAGATGGTTCTGGAGTGATTACAGGAAGTTACAGCTAGCTCTAAACACCAATGAAGCAAAGAGAGCAAAGAGACAGAGCCCGTTTGTTCCAGGAGAAACCCGTTCACTGACTCTTCACCTTCCAGTCAGCTCCATCAGCTAGCATAAAACTGAAAGCTGCTATGTGGTAGGACGACTACCAAGATGAAGGATTTGCGAGCATGTGAATGATCGAGGAGGCGTAACGAGCAGAAAGCAAAGACACAGTCAGAATACGAGTGCCGGACATCCTTCAGCCTTCTGTTTCATATTCAGGGTCTGACTGTTCTCCATCAGGTGGGTGGATGTGGCACCTGATTGGTCAAAGCTGTGAGGGTTATGCTGTTCTTTTGTCTCAGAGGAAAATGAGTGGCTCTCTTATTTTGAAAATTTCAGTGTTACCCAGCTGGCTCCAGCTCTTTCCGGAGCCAGCTGGGTAACAGTTCTGTAATGCTTGCTTCATGGCACTGTGGTGGTGTCGGCCAACAGACAGTTTACAGTCGTCCAAAACCTCCAACAGCATGTAGCTGGGATGGGCGCAAGGTGAATGCTGATTGGCTACAAGTGGCGGGAACAGGAGGTAGAGAAGCACGAAAACCATGAAAAACAGCACGCCAAGCTCAGACCTGCAGCTCATTGGATGACGGGACCGTCGTGGCGGACACCACCCTCACCTGGCAGCAGAGCCTCTCTGCCTGTACGGTTCAGCCCAGAACTTGCGTTAAGGCAGTAAATGAATCACAGGGCTGTAAAAGGGACCAATCACATTTGGCTCCGCCCTCCAAAGGGTCAAAAGTCAGACCAATTGGAGCAGGAGAGTCGTGCTGTGTTGCACCTGTGAGCACAGACTATTAACTCCTGACTATCAAATATAGATTATCAAATATGAGGCCCCCCCCAGACACACACACACAAACACCACCCTGATGCTGAGCACACTGTGGGTGGCTCACAGTGACTTTCAGTGCTCAGGATCCCACACCTTCAGCCTGAGTCCTGATTGATAATCAGCCTGTGTGTGTGTGTGTGTGTGTGTGTGTGTGTGTGTGTGTGTGCGCGCGCGCGCCCGTGTGAAATCAGCGGGCCTCGGAGTCACACTGAGCCACCCTGCGCCTGCCCAGATGAGGCTGAGCACGTGCAGCCTCTGAGGATGACTCATGTGATGATGGAGCTGCTGAGCTCCTGCAGCTCCATCTGAGGAGGAGGATGAAGATGAGCCCGTTTGTTCTCGTGGGTACTCACTCGTCCGGGCGCGTGTCCTCGCTCATGTTTCCCATTTCACCTCCGGTAATAAGGAGCTCCCACCGCGGCGGCGCGCGCGGTGCTCATGTTTCCTCAGCAGGAGCAGCGGCCCGGTCCTCCCCCGCTCCCTCCGCGCCTCCTCGGCGTTAATCCCGGTGAGTGTTCTCCCCCAACACCTCCTCCTCCTCCTCTCAGTCCTCAGTCAGTGGAGCGCATCCAGTCTCCTTCACCTCCTTAACCTCCGCCTTTTTTGCCTTCTCGGTCACCTCCTCCTCCTCCCCCACCGGAGCGGGCTGGAATGCGGTGACCGAAAATGGAGCGCTGGTGTCGGTGCGGATGGCCCCGGACGAGCCCCATCTCCTCATTTCTCCATGTTGGATTCAGAGTCAGACGGAGAGGACTGGGAGGGGGCGGGGGAGGGGTGACGTCAGACCCGAAGGACCGCAGAGTCACGTGGCGTCACCATTTATTATTATTAATAATATTAATAATAATTGTTTACATGTTTTATGTGTTTAACGGTCTGTTAGAGTCGTTCTTTCCTTGTTTTAAGTGCAGATATTTCACTTTAAAAGCTGAGTTACTCTTCAAAATAAGAGCCCCAGTCTGCTTCCAGCTTGTGGGCACATTAATAGAAGTCTGTGCTCCAGTGCCACCAGGTGGCCGAACTGTGCAACTGCAGCTGTGTGTGTGTTAATTAGGATTAATCTGGAGCTGATTAATGAAGCAAGCGCTGAAGAGCCAAACCTGCAGTTCCTCTGACGTCCAGCAGAGGCAGCAGTGAGTCGGTCCTCATAGACTTCATGTTAAAACAATCCTGATACTCAAACTGTTTGGTCTCTGTAAATCATTTCTACCTCTACACCTGAGGATGTTTTTACAACTAACCTGTTTCTATTATTAGGGGCGTGGCTTCTTTGACTCACAGGTGAATGGTGACACAGGCGGCTGTAGCTGCTCGCTGTCTGCTGGCTTCACCTGAGCTGGAGCCTTTTGGAGCCTTTTTAATGACATCATGTGACCAATAACATGGCTGCTGTGAGGTTACTGTAATAACAGAGCGTCTGGGGAAGCGGAGCTACAGTTTGGGTACTCAGAGGCTACGGCCACACGTACCGGGGTATTTTTGAAAACGCAGATTTTTCTATGCATTTGCACCTTTCGTCCACACATAAACAGCGTTTTCGGTCACTGAAAATGGAGATTTTTAAAAACTTCTGCCAGGGTGGAGATTTTCGAAAACTCCGTTTTTGCATTTACGTGTGGACGAAGAAAACGGAGAAAACACAGCGTCAAAGGTGTGCGCCTTTTTTAACGTCACACTTTATTGTTTCGGTGAAATGAATTTCTACAATGGCGGACTTAGACAAAATACCGTTACTGTTAATTTTACTCTCTGCAGTGTTTAAATGCTTACATATACACACAGTTACTGTCCCTCCACACACAGGACTCAGTTCTGCTTCTATGCGCCAACTTTATTTACTCTTTCCCACCGAGGCTTCTAGACTTCTGATTGGCCAACATTTCTACACGGTTAGGAATATATCGCCACCTGCTGCTTTGGCATGTTCCTAGCAGCGCTTTCTTTAGTTTTTGGCTTTTACGTGTGGGCGGGATTTTTTTTAAAAACGAAAACGGAAAATCTCCGTTTTCAAAAATACCCGTGTATGTGTGGACGTAGCCAGAGATTTAGGTGGACATTTTTCACAGTTCCGGGAACATTTTTTCTGGGCTAACAGGCAGCTGTGTGATCTTTGCAGCACATTTCTGTTTGTAATAGCTCTAAAAAATGTAAATTCATTTAATAAAAGCAGCTGGGTCATTTTAAAATGTTCACAGATCAATGTATTATTTTTATTCTGAATAAACATCAGTTTTAAACCCGACTGAGGAAAACCTGAGTGTTTGGTAAGGTGGTCGGAAATAAACGAAGCTGTGATGACGGACGGTGAACAGCAGAGGGCGCAGTGGACCAGCAGGTGAAGCTTGGGGTTGCTTTGTTTTGACGCATGCTCAATCATCCAGGTAAATAAATCCCAAAAGTTTGAACGTGTTCACCTGGACGTTTCGTCATCATCACGTCACTCTTCAGAGTCAGCTGACTGCAGGTTTCCGCCATATAAACAGGACACAATGAAACTAGGATTTCTTTAGTTTTAAACTTAAAACCGTTTTAATGACGTCAGAACGTCACACAGGCAGCAGGCCCCGAGCGCGCAAAGTCTGACGTCAGTAGAGTCGCGCACGTGTGAGCGCACGGACGTGCACGGTCTGTCTGTTTCACTTCAGAACTGCTCCAGTGACGCGCGTCCCCGTATCTGTTTGACAGCCTCGGGCACGCGCAGGGAGTCTGCTCCTTTTAGTGGGGGGAGCGGCCCTCCCTCCTCCCTGCTCGGCCTCATCGCGGAGCTGCGATGAGGATTTGAAGGCTCGGAGCTCCGCGGGCGGCTCGGCGTCACCTCAGCGCCGCTTTGGAGTCACTGGATCGGACCGGCCGCTCACCGACCCGCCGCTCGGTCTGCTGGAGCCGGAGGCCCGGAGCAGGACCGCGTGTGTCCGCGGAGGGACCCCGCTCCTGCTCGGGCTTGCGCTGGGAGGCTCGCGGACGGGATTCGGAATCCGGGACCGGGACCGGGACTTGGATGCGTGTTTGGCCCCGCGGGAGGCAGCGGGAGTCCGCGAGGAGAGCCGGGGCCGATGGCGCAACGGGTGGGTAAAAACGGAGCGCGGAGGCACGCGCTGCTTTCAAGAAAACCCCGCGCGACACTTTTCATCAAAGTCGTCGAAAAACAAAGAAAAAGTTTCAGAAAGTAAAAAAGTTTCACTGCGAGAAACGTGACCGTGGAAAAGGTCACGAGGAAATAAAAATACCGTTTTATTTTTACACATTTAAAGTTTTGTTTTATTTTGTTTTTAAAGATTTAAAGTCTCATTTTAATTTAATTTAGTTTTTAAAGCAGAACTAAGAAGTGCGGCGAAAATAAGAACCAGCGGATTAATAAAAGCGGTAAATCCGGATGTTTTCATTGAGCTGCTGCTTTATGGAGATAAATCTGATATCCGAGATTATTCTAAAAAAAACAAATTAATTCTTTTCTTTTATTATTTTTTTTTTTTTTGAACGAACGAGAATTTCGTTTCGTTTTGTCTTTTTCTCAAACTCGGTAAATTAAAAAACGGAAACTATTTAAAACTAAAAAAGGTTTTTAATAGTTTATTTTAATATTCTTCTATTTTTAACATTAAAAAACAACAACTGCAACAACAACAATAATAATATAATATAATAATATGATAATAATGTAACAATAATAATAATAATAATAGTCCTTTAATTCGAGAAAATGGTAACTTTGGTGTGTTTGATTAAATTATTTTAACGCTGAATCATAAACAGATTCTTGCTGACAAACTTTGGTGAAACTTTATAAATTGAATCTTTTGCTCAGGATTATTTTTATTTTTACGATTTGTAATTTTTTCGTGATCTGAAGTTTTTTGTGATTCAGAAACTTTCAAACCTTTTTTCAGCTGAGTGTTTGTATTCATAATATTTTGGCCACAGCCTGTGCACGTGCACGTGTGCGCGCACGAGTTGTTGCAGTTTTGATGCACGTAAACGGGGGTGGACAGAATAATAGGAACACCTGCTGAGTCAAATCTGACGTGACTCAAACTTTGAGTTTTGGGGCTGAAGCGTCTCCAACATCTGGAAAAACGTCTGGATCGGAGCAGGGGGGTGGACAAAAAAACAGGAACACCTGCAGTTGCTGTTTTTCAGCGTTTCTGATTGTTCTGTCTGACTGGACGGAGGAGGAGGTCAAAGGTCACACCTCTCTTATCTGTGTTTTAGTATGAAGAGCTCGCCCACTACGGGCTGGAGGTGGTGGGTGGGGTGTATGGAGACCCTCCCCACCACCACCCTCACGCCGCTGCAGCTGCACGTTCCCTGCAAGCGGTTCACCTGGCCACCGCCGCCGCCGCCACCTACCCTCCACACCAGTACGCCCAGTCCACTCACAGCAGTGGCGGCAACATGGCCACCACAGCCGGGGACGCCGTCAAGAGGGACAAAGACGCTATTTACGGGTAAGGACATGTTCACGGTTTAACCACACAGGAGCTCATTCAGCAAGTACACACACACACACACACACACACACACACACACACACACACACACACACACACACACACACACACACACTCTGACACACCGACACTGACCCACTAAGGATCCATCGTCTCTGCTGTGCTGCAGCGTTTCTGTTTGTGTGTCTAAATAAACTGGTGCCTGAAGCAGCATGTGTGTGAGAGAGAGAGGGAGTGTGTGTGTGTGTGTGTGTGTGTGTGTGTGTGTGTGTGTTTCTCTCACCAACACTGTAATAACTCACAGACGTTTCACTGTGAGACAGTAAAGTCCGAATGTTTCCTCAGCCTTTACTCACAAAACTAAATTCATATTTTTATAAAAACATATAAAAGTTTTTTGCGCGGCTCAGATTGAGAACATTTCAGCCTCACTCGCCCAGACGTCTGCGTCTGCACGCCGAACCCCAAAAATCTTACAGCACTGCCATCAGAGTGTGTGTGTGTGTGTGTGTGTGTGTGTGTGTCCCAGCATGTTCCTGATATTTTTGAGAGTTTTCATAATAAATAATAAAATAATAAAATGAATTTCTAACAAACGCGTTCGTCACAGCTTTGCTGTTAGTGGAGGTGAAAAAGTTCAGAGGTCGTTTTCAGCTGGAGTAAAAATCCACGAGGAGTTTGGACGATGACCAAATGAACGCAGCACACACGACGTGTTTGGAGTTTATGAGCGCCTCGTGTTTCTCAGCTGCATTTGTATTAATGACCCTGCACGGGACGGCTGCAGCTGGCTCTTTGATTTCTTTAGATTTATTACATCAGTTTGTCTTCACAATGAAAAAAAACATATATATGTGTGTGTGTAAAATGTAGGCACTTAAATATCTTCTAATCTGTAGAAACGAGTTTTTAAAATGTTAAATATTATTTTGTTTAATTAAAGTTTTAAAAACAATAATTAAACAATTGTAAAACATTTTAATAAGTTAAATAATAAATTATGAGAATCACTGTTTTTATATTTTTATATTTTTACATTATATTTAAAGCATCTGTCCAACATATTTTCATAGTCTGAGGTTGAGCGCTCGAGTTTGATCCTGTCACAAACGTCTTCACTGCACTATTTAAATATGTTCATGATCAGCTGTTATTTTGTACCTAAAATGCCACAAAACTAAAACTTTCAAATCTAATTTTAATCAGCTGTTATAAATGACAAATTAATAGTTCAAAATTAATAATTAATTTTGCTGTTAAAAAACAATTCAATTACGTTTTGTACTAAAATATAACGTCATGATTTGTGTGTTTGACTTTGTTTTAATGTTGTGTGTTATGACCTGTATTGATTACTAAGTGCTGCTGTTTCAGTGTTGATCAGTGACCTGTTTTCCTTCCTCGTGTATCACATGTCAGCGTTGAGCTGTAGAGATGATGATGAAGCTGTGGCAGCAATAATGAGACGGCTCCTTCTGTTTTAACCACAGATGGTATCAAAGGTGTGAATTTTAAACCTGCAGGAGCTGACCCGTTTGGACTCTGCAGACTCTCCTAGTCTGGGCGCCTGCGGCACTTTTGTTTAACTGAGTTTTTTCTTTGTTTTGTGTTGTAGGTTAGTGGGAATCATTAAAATATCTGTCTGTCTGAAACAGCTAACAGATCATCTGCAGAGGAATGGCTTATTTGAAGAGTTTCAGTCAGGTTTCAGAGCTCATCACAGCACAGAAACAGCTTTAGTGAAGGTTACAAATGATCTTCTTATGGCCTCTGACAGTGGACTCATCTCTGTGCTTGTCCTGCTAGACCTCAGTGCTGCATTCGATACTGTTGACCATAATATCCTATTAGAGCGATTAGAACATGCTGTAGGTATTACAGGTACTGCACTGCAGTGGTTTGTATCATATCTATCTAATAGACTCCAATTTGTACATGTAAATGGAGAGTCCTCTTCACACACTAAGGTCAATTATGGTGTTCCACAGGGTTCAGTGCTAGGACCAATTGTGTTTACATTATACATGCTTCCCTTAGGCAGCATCATTAGAAGACATAACATACATTTTCACTGCTATGCAGATGACACGCAGCTCTATCTATCCATGAAGCCAGGTAACACACACCAATTAGTTAAACTGCAGGAATGTCTTAAAGACATAAAGACCTGGATGGCCGCTAACTTTCTGCTTCTTAATTCAGATCAAACTGAGGTTATTGTACTCGGCCCTGAAAATCTTAGAAATATGGTATCTAAGCAGATTCTTACTCTGGATGGCATTACCTTGGCCTCCAGTAACACTGTGAGGAACCTTGGAGTCATTTTTGACCAGGACATGTCCTTCAACGCACATATTAAACAAATATGTAAGACTGCTTTCTTCCATTTGCGCAACATCTCTAAAATTAGAAATATCCTGTCTCAGAGTGACGCTGAAAAACTAGTTCATGCATTCATTACTTCCAGGCTGGACTACTGTAATTCTTTATTATCAGGATGTCCTAAAAACTCCCTGAAAAGCCTTCAGCTGATCCAAAATCCTGCAGCAAGAGTCCTGACAGGGACTAGAAAGAGAGAGCAGATTTCTCCAGACTGAATCTGTTGATGACATCAGATTTTTACAGTTTGTAGATGCAGTTTTGTGTTGACTCTCCACTATAGAGGTCGGCTAACTTCAGTTAGGTTGGTAAGAAGAAGTTTCATAAAAGTATATTTGAGCAGTTCATCGCCCACAGACCATTCCTGATTGTAAAACTCTGAAATGAATCTTAGAGTTTGGTCTTGTCTGTCTTACATTTTTCGCACAGTCACATGTTTCCTTGTGTGAATTTCCTGCCACCTAAAAGCCGTTACTCCGTTTGTGCTCGCTCCTCTCCTGTAGCTAGCTACATGCTAGCACTGCGACAGCAGAGAGCTTTAGAAGTTATCATTAAAATATTAAAATCTGCCTTCTGCTGATGGATGAGCGGTTTGGGTCGACATTGTCCAGTCCCTTTTTCAAAGTCCCACTCCTCCTCTGCTGTTTGAGCTCCTTGTTTTACTTCTGTGGGAGATTCAGTCACGCAAAGATTCATGCCTCCCCCAAACAGCGAGGCTGCACTGCTGTAAAGTTTTCAGTGTGCTCGGCTAAAGAGGCCATGGTATTCCTGAGTGCAGCGTAAGCAAACACAAACACACAGAAAGTCTGAAGAAGGCCGAGCAGCTCCTGCAGGCAGCCTCCTCGGTCTGCTTCCTGCAGCCGAAGCGAGCTCACAGGGATCCTGGAAAAAGCTGAAGAATGAGATGAAAAAGCCGCGGTGAGCTTGAAGACTGGAAGGAGAAAAATGGACTAACTTCCTGTGAAGAAGACACGTTTAAAGTGAAACCGTGCACAGCAGTGTGTGACAGATTTGTCTGATAGAGTTTCAGCAGCAGGAAACATGTTGGAGCTCCGTCTGACCTCCTCCTCCTCCTCCTCTGTTCCTCCTGCAGACATCCTTTATTCCCGCTGCTCGCACTCATCTTTGAGAAATGTGAACTGGCAACCTGCACGCCGAGGGAGAGCGCCGTGGCCGGGGGAGACGTCTGCTCCTCCGACTCCTTCAGCGAGGACATCGCCGTCTTCTCCAAACAGGTGAACAGGAAGCGGTGGTTCATGTCTGAACATGCACATCAGGGTGGAGGGTTCGTGGAGAAGAAGCTAAAGCTCCAGCAGCAGTGTGGCTGAAGCTTTAGCTTCTGCCACCTGAGAAAGTCTCATTCATCCCACCTGCTGTGACTTTTTAGTCTATGGAGACAAAATAGGACGTTTAAACACTTCAGAGGATTTTTTAAGCCAAACGTGATGAGCGTGCGTCACCGGGATGAGCTCTGCAGGTTTCCCATAATCATCCTCGTATGTCTGTGTGTGCAGATCCGCTCGGAGAAGCCGCTGTTTTCATCCAACCCAGAGCTCGATAACTTGGTGAGTCATTTAAAGTGAGACTGAAGTAGCTGCAGGTAGCACACTTTCAGCCAAACTGGCCTCTGAGCTCCTATAAAGCCCAGTCATGTAGTCCCGGGGGGAATACCAGCATTTCAGAGGTAATGGGATCATGCTGGAACATCTGGGATTTAATGTCATGTATCTGACAGTACAGGAGAGCAGCGGTGCAGTGCGTATGCTCTGTATGTGTGCATTTATGAATCTGTGTTTCTCGCAGATGATTCAGGCGATCCAGGTGCTGCGTTTCCACCTCCTGGAGCTGGAGAAGGTCGGTCTAACTAACCAACATCTGCTGCTATTAGAGCGTGCCGCTAATCCCGGCTTAATCCTGCCGTCGTCACTGTGTTTCATTTAAACTTGACAGGTTTTGTTTGCTTATTGTGGTTTTTTGGTGGTGAAAGCATCTCCACGTCAGGCCCGCCTCTGCATTTTATTTCCAGGTTCACGAGCTCTGCGATAACTTCTGCCATCGATACATCAGCTGTCTGAAAGGCAAAATGCCGATCGACCTGATTATAGACGACAGAGACGGGAACAAGTCAGATGGCGAGGACTTTGTCAGGTCGTCGGCGAACCTCGTGGATCGGGTGAGCTCGCTCAACTTGTGAGGCACAACATACGTCGTCTTCTCCCGCTTTATTCAGATGTTATTGTACAGATGTGGAGGTTTGGGGATAGTTTCACCTTAAATTTACTGAATTTTAAAGATCAAATGCTGATTTTGTTGTAGCTCATGTAGAGTTTAGGGTGGAGTCAGAAATATTCCTGTACGTCCTGTTATGGACGCATGAAGTGAAGGCGGTGATTTTCCCTTTAATGTCGCACACATCCGAGCTCTGAGGGATTTCCACAGCACAGGAAATGATTTCAGACGCTCACAAAACTTAAAGCATCTTCATTCATCCTCACGCTTTTTCATAAGACGCAGAGGAACAAAAGGCTTCGAGCTTACGACCGATTTCGTTCCCACCTGAAAGATCAGATCAGTCCTCTGTTGGTGCCTTTGTCAAGGATCCTTGGAAGCAGTGACTGTACATAGAGCAGTGTTTTCAGGGAGGCCGAGGTGGCTCAGTCTCACCAACATTTGATTAGTGTCGACACCAAACGTGTCGAGCGGCACTTCAACTCTTTAGCCCTTCAGGCTACGTCCACACTAATGCGTTTTCGTTTGAAAATGCATCGTTTTCTCTGCGTTTTGGCCTCCCGTCCACACTGAAGCGGCGTTTTCTCTCAAGGAAAACGCTGCGTTTTGAAAACGCTCTCGAAAATGCATACATTTGAAAACGGTGTTTTCGCGTCGCAGTGTGGACAGCGAAAACGGTACTTTTTGAAAACGATAACATATGTTAGTCATGTGATGCAGTCATGTGACCAATTAAACTAAGCTAGCGGAGAGCATTATACAGCATTGTTTTGTTTGACAGCCCTATCAAAGATTAATATCAGTCTGTACGTGCTCCAGACAGCTTTTCTTCAAATTCTTTAACTCTCACTCGCTTTTGCAACTTTGTACTTTTGTGTTACTCGCAGCAACAACTCCACCTCATTGTTAGTCCATTTAAAAAACTCGGTGCTTTTCCGCCACATTTTGCCGCGACGTTTCAAAGAGCTGGAAAGTAAATAAAGGGCAGACAGAAACAGGAAGGTTGAATCTTCTTGCGTTTCACGCATGTGCAGAACTGGAACGTAAGCGTTTTCGGCCGTTTCAATGTGGACGCGCACCTCTGTGAAAACGACTAAAAACGATAAATGATAAATGGCCTGTATTTGTATAGCGCTTTACTCAGTCCCTAAGGACCCCAAAGCGCTTTACACATCCAGTCATCCACCCGTTCACACACACGTTCACACACTGGTGATGGCAAGCTACATTGTAGCCACAGCCACCCTGGGGCGCACTGACAGAGGCGAGGCTGCCGGACACTGGCGCCACCGGGCCCTCTGACCAAGTATGTCAGTGTGGACGCGGAGATGAAAACGCCGTTTTCAAATCTATCTGGGCTAGTGTGGACGTAGCCTCAAACTCAGAGAACAAAGCTCCACTTTCCTTGTGAAGTTCCTCGCCTCCTTGTTTCCTTCCCTTCTGTTTGATCCTTCCTGTTTCCCAGACTCATGTTCATGTTTAGTATGTTTTAGTACTTGCATGTTTCAGCCTTAAGGTTTCACTTGAATAGTTTTTGCTGGTTTTCTTCTCTGTCTTCAGTCCTCTGTGTGTATAAATAGTCCAGGCTTCCCGATACTCTGAGTCTTAAACCCTCGCACGAACCTGACGGCGTGAAATATCTTAACCATGACGAGTGCGTGTTAAAGCAGCAGCTCCAAATGGACAGCTTGCGTCATTGGCAGAGGTGAAGGTGTTTGCGGGAGCGTCGGATCCAGGTGGAAACAGACCTGATGAATGTTTGTAGTTTCTCGCTTCGGCAGGTTTCATGGAGCAGAGATCACGACAACTCTGCGTCAATCAGGTCGACCGGGACGCCGGGACCAGCCAGCGGAGGACACGCGTCCCATAGCGACGACAACAGCAGCGAGCCAGGTACACGTGGAGACCAAAGACACACCCCATCGTCAGACGCGGTTCAGGAAGGCCTCTGTGTCTTCCTGAAAAACCTCAAACTGAGCGTAGCGTTCAAGCACGTCTCTGCAAGCTCTTTTACAACCCATTCCAGCTCCTCCCCCTCATGATGTCACTGAGGCTGCTCCGCCTCTGGTGTCCACAGGAATGACTGTGAGTGGAAGAAAAGCGCTTTTCTGGGACGTTTAACCGTAATCCTGACAGTAAAATACAAACCGCGGTTATTTGCAGTTGGAGGTGTTTTGAAGAGTAGAGATAAACGATCCTGGTGTCGCAGGCTGACTAATCAGCTGCTGCTTCATTCATGATAAAATATTTTGTGGGCAGTGAAACATGAAGAAAAGCACACTGGGCTCCAGCAGCTCTGGCTTCGAGCCGCTGGTCTCGGTCCAGCTGGAGCGGGTCCCGCGGTTTCTCTGTCCACGCCTACGTTTACACGTTAACACCGCCACAGTCCACCCGCAGCTCTGACCTCCAGTCCACGTCTTGGTCGGGGTGGGATTTTTAAAAGCTGCTGCCGTACGCAGTGTGGTCGCCTGCCCATGATGATGGTTTTTATGAATTTATACTGGACGGGCGTCACTTTCATTTCTCATCACGTGCCTGAGCAGGAGACGACAAACACTCTTTTCTTTATTTCAAACCAAACGTTCGCCGTTCTGTCAGCTTAATGTTCGTTTTTATTCCCTCCCATCAGATCTGGTTGCTGATTGGTTGCAGCCATATTTGCATGAGCTTTCTGGATGTCTGTTTGTGGGACACGTTAAACATCCCTGACTCTGGGAGGAGCAGCCTTCTGAGACACACCTGTAAAGCACTGTGGTGCCGGCTGACAGATGGAGCTGAAAATCAGCTCATTTGCAAATCAAACATTTGCATGTTTCCTGCCTCACCTGAGCAGTAACTCAGCTTTGGAAGTTACTGACTCGGAAATCCTCCCGTGGATGGGAGGAGTCACTGGAGTCACAGGTAAACATTTGTGTGCCGGATCTCCGATGTTCTTTGACATGGAAGCCATAGCCTGTATAAAAAGATGGCAGTACCCGCCGTGACTTCACTCACTGGTTTCCACATTATCTTGTTGTTGGCACTTTAGCAGCCACCATGTTGGGTTTGGGTCAGGTGTGGCCAATCACAGGTGACCGCATCTAGATTAGTTATCAGCCAATGCTAGCTAGCATAGTTAGCATGCTCAGACTTCCTGGACGGTCTGTTACTACAGTAACCTCACAGGAGCCGTGTCATTGGTCAGATAATGTTATTGAAATGTCCCAAAAGGCTGCAGCATCACAGACATGGCCCACTGAGCGTGCACAGCTGTGGTGTTTCCTCCTGTAGCCCTGGAGGCTGATGGAGACGTCAGCTGCTTCTGTGCTGACAAAGCAAAGATGAGTGAACTCTTTGATGCATCGATACAGGAACCTCCAGTTCCTGATCATCATCGCTGACACAAGCCACAGACGGACACAAGAATCAGTTTAAGGCATAGGTGTCAAACTCTGGCCCGCGGGCCAATTTTGGCCCGCAGCCTAATTACATTTGGCCCGTGAAGTCATACCACATTATTATTAGAGCTGGCCTACTGGTATTATACAGCTAATATATATATATTGTTTAGTATTAAGCTTTGCTTGTTCCATATTCAGTTTTTCAGCAAAACTTGTTTGAGTCCATAAGAAAAGATTCATTCTTATATCTGGAGGAAGATTTTTTTTTTCAATAAATATTAATGTTGGCCCGCGACTTTGTTCCAGTTTTGAATTTTGGCCCACCGTGTATTTGAGTTTGACACCCCTGGTTTAAGGTGTCAGAGAGGATGTGATGATGTCACTGCGTGCTCAGTGTCAGCATGACCGACAGACGCACTGACAGGAAGACTGAGACTGAGTGAAATGACCCATCTTTGCCACAGACGGCCGGTTTCCTGTCTGAGGTGGGAGAGCTCGTGTCCACAGCCTGTGGTGGTTTTAGTGTCTCAGCGGGATACGTCGGCTTCGGTCTCAGTTTTTTCTGCTCCTGCGATGACCTCAGCAGTGAGGTCACTTTTATTAGAGCCTCGGATTGGCTGTTAGTGACAAGGCCCCGCCCACCACTGCCAGCTGAGAGGAAATGGTCCGTGTGGTGGAAAATAAAGACTTTGCTGGCCTGTGAGCGAGCGCGCCGCCAGCAGACCACGGCGAATAAAATGCTGGACAAACAGTTCTTACAGCACACGGCGGGGGGGGGGGGGCACACGGGAGGATGTGTCTGTTTTAATCTGCTGCCCTGAGTGAAGCTCTGTGCGCTGCAGGTTTGATTCCCAGCCTGACTGCCGAGCAGCCGACGTTTGGGTGGAGTGGGTGTTTCTGAGCAGGTTTCTTCGTGGGTCCTCCTCCCCCGCTGCACTCTGCAGGTTGTTGTGAAGTCGTGTTGTCACAAGCCATTAGCAGGTCGGGCTGGACCTGTTTCTCCTCGGGGAGCTGAGGTGGAGGAGGTGGGAGGTGTAAATCAGCCTCGAGGCGCTGGTGTTCGGCCTAATGAGGCTGAGAGCTTGTTTATGGAGTTACGCATCATTTTTATGATTATTTCCACCTTTTTGGGCTCCGGCGCTGCTCTGCCCCTCCCCCGGCTGCGGCGGGGACCGTCGCCCCGACCTCGGCCCGGTGCCGTTAAAGAGCAGAGAGAGTGCAGTAAAAACAGGCCGTGCACACGCGTGTGTGTGTGTGTGTGTGTGTGTGAGTGTGTGTGTGAGTGAGTGTGCGAGTGTGTGTGTGTGTGTGTGAGTGAGTGTGCGAGTGTGTGTGTGTGTGTGTGTGCGAGTGTGTGTGTGTGCAAGTGTGTGTGTGTGTGTGTGTGCGAGTGTGTGTGTGTGTGTGCGAGTGTGTGTGTGTGTGTGTGTGCGAGTGTGTGTGTGTGTGTGCGAGTGTGTGTGTGTGTGTGTGTGTGCGAGTGTGTGTGTGAGTGTGTGTGTGTGTGTGTGTGTGTGAGTGAGTGTGCGAGTGTGTGTGTGTGTGTGCGAGTGTGTGTGTGTGTGTGTGTGTGTGTGTGAGTGTGCGAGTGTGTGTGTGTGTGTGTGTGTGTGTGTGTGTGTGTGTGTGTGTGTGTGTGCGAGTGTGTGTGTGTGTGTCATTCACTGCTCTGATACTCTTAACCACGATCACATATCCTCATCACCTGCTTGTGTTTTTTTTCGTTTCTCTCGCCGTGTCCTGGTCAGGTGACTGCCTGGATAACGGCGTGGCGTCTCCCAGCACGGGTGATGAAGACGACCCCGACAGGGACAAGTCGCACAACAAGAAGAGAGGAATCTTCCCCAAAGTGGCCACCAACATCCTGAGAGCCTGGCTGTTCCAGCACCTGACGGTGAGTCACCTCAGGCCGCGTGGTCACTTCCTGTTCCACCTCCTCTCTCACCTGTCACGTTTTGCTCAGACGTCACATTGACCTTCCCACCCTTCATATCCCTGCTCCCTACCTGGGGCGGTGACCTCTGACCTCTGCTGGAGTCCAGGTGTTTCACCTGCTCGGAGGCCTCCGGGACACGTCCCCTGGTTTCCTGATTGCGTCCTGACCTGACTGTTACAGAGTTGTGCCGTTTGCTAACAGGTTAAACCGGAGCTGTGAGCCCTCATCTGTACTTCCAGGTGTGTCTGGATTTTTCCAGATTATCCGTCTGTTGGTCCTGTAACGTACCCGTGTTGTCATGAAGCTCAAAGAAGTGGGAGGAGCTAAGCCCGGGCTTAGAGCTGAAAATCCCCGTCCTGACTGACTCATCGCTTTTGGCTGCAGCCTGCAGAAAAACCAACCCTTACACACACACACACACACACACACACAAACACCTTCAAACATGGCCGGGCTAACTCGGGTCCCACTCAGCGAGGGTCGGGGCTGCTGCCAGGACTCTGACAGATGGGAGGTAGGAAGAAAAATGGCGGGGTGGCACCTGAGTGAGGGAGATGGCAGAAAAGAGGCGTTGGCTGTGGAAGGTCACGGTCGTGCGAAGAGTGAGGCAAACAAACCTGCAGAGCGCACCGACTCTTCTGACACGGAGAGGCGCAGGAATCATCGTCCTGAAAAGTCAAACAGCGGTTTTGTTGGAGTCACGTGTCCTCCCGGGATCATGTCCACACACAGAGGCGGATCTCGGAGGTTTCAAGTCCTGCGAGCTGGATTCATCAAGTTATCAATAGCAGGTTGTGATTACTGTGCTGAGTGTGACTGACAGCTGGACACGCCGCGATGGCTCCTGATGTTTGAACACACAAACAGCTGTAAGTGCGTCACTCAGACAGGACAGAATCTGTAATCCTGTGAAAGTGAGGCGAGCTCGTTAAATCAGCGAGTTTAACGCTGCAGGTTTACAGTCGTGTTTCCCACAGGTGAGACCGACGGTTCTGCCCCTTACATCGATCGGCGAGGGGCGTTAGAGATCTGTGGGCCCCGCAGCCATTGCAGGAGACGGCCGCCGCCTCAGTCCTGCCGCCGCCTCAGTCCTGCTTCCTGTGTTTGTTTTCTCTACCCTGACTGCCCCTGCTGAGGGGTGATGTCACCGAGTGCCCCTCGTGAGCGACCTCGCAGCCCTCGATCCTCGATCGCTGCTGTTACGCTGTCGAGGCCTAAAGGCGAAGGCACCCTTGGTCCAGCCATCAGGACCCGTGACCTTTGACCCGCCTGATGCTCACAGAATCACTTCCTTTAATTCACTTCTAAAGAGTTTGAGTTTACGGCGTGACGGGTTTACGGTCTGTCAGGACTCTGAGTGACGGCGAAGAGACGCGTGGAGTCGGTGTGGACGTTTCCGAGCTAATATCCGTTAGACTGAGGGTCGTTTACGGCCACCATCTTTAATTGTAGTGCTTTCTCAGAGGCGTGCGTGTGTTGGAGGCTGTTCGTCTTCCCCTGAAGTCAAACATGGACTCCAGTGAGCCAAAGCTCATAAACGCCAAACCGCAGGCCGAGCTGTGTTTACAGCACACACACCGACCCGTTTACAAGTGTGAGTGTAACACTCGGCTGTTAATGAGTGTGTAATTCGCCTCCCTCCTGCTTTTACAAACTCGAGCAGAAGCTTTGTGTGCTGTCGCTTGTTTACGGTCGCCGGCTCATTAAAACGCCGCGTCCGCCCGCAGACTGCAGCGAGGCTCCGATGCAGCAGCTGGAACGACTTTCCGGGTCCGAGAGGAAAGACTTGGAGACTTCAAAGCAGCACTGCAATTACAGAGAGGAGCTCCGAGGGCCTCCGCGGTTCAGCAGGAAGCCCTGACGCTGACCCCCCCGGCTTCCGACTGTCAGGGGTCAGAGGGCGGCGGGACACCTCCACCCATCCATCAGCATCAGCAGCTGTTTACAGCCTCAGAGCTGCAGATGTGGGTGGAAGAACGCAGCTAACCAGCAAAGCAACACGTGTGCAGCTCCCCCCTCCCCCCCCCCCCACACACACACACACAATCGGAGCCACACCGAACAGGAAGTCTCTCTAATAACGCCATCAGACATCAAACGCCCCTGAATGGAAATCTACCTTCGCCTCCATCTGGTCCTGGCGTCTCCTCCCAGACTCCGTCCATCATCGTGTCGCCCCCTCCCCCCGCCCTGAGTATACAGTCTGATGTTCGGCGCCACAGAGTGAACAAATGGAGAGCATTAACGTGAGCGTGATTGTGTTTACGGCCTCAGACCGCACAGAGAAACGCTCCGTGTACATGTGAATGCGGCCTCATCATCATCATCATCATCTGTATTAACAGGTTTATCCATCATCGATATCTGACTGAGCTCATCATGTAGGTCAGCATCAGCAGATGAAATCCTGACTCCTTCATCTGATGACATCATCAGCTAGCTGACCTGCCGCGGGGCTAACTTCCAGCTAGCAGGTTGGTCGTCATCCTCGCTATATGAACCTATAACACGGAGGAGCAGGAGGAAACGTCCTGCGTCCAATCACAGGAGAGCTTAGAAGGACCCTCAGATAAACTTATTGCACTTCCTGTCCTTCAGCACAGGATGCAGCAGCTCCTTCAAACACATTTTATCCACATGAAGCCGCTTTGGCTCCAAAGGCTCCGCCCTCCAACGCTCAGAGCAACAATCGGGGAGCGTTTGCTTCTGACTGCCTCCGACAGCAGACTCACTTCGTACTGAGCTGACACTTTGAGTCTTTTCAGAGCAAAGAAGGCGGGACCAGCCCGGCTTGTTTTTCTCTGTGAGGGTGGAGGCGTGTGCAGATGCAGATCTGGGGTCAGCGTTCGTTAGGGAACCTTTTGTGATCAGAGGCGCTCCGTCACCGGCGGGGCTCTGGGGCTTTGCTCAAAAAGAAAGGCCTCTGTGCGGGAAGGCCGCCTCACCCTGCAGTGAAAACATCATCCATTACCTCTGTGACAGGCTCTCCGGGGGCCCCGGGGCCCCGCCCTCTGCAGGGGTCGCCTTTACTGACCTCTCACCCCCCGCCCGCCTCGAGCACACCCAGAAATGGTGCCGCATGTGTCCACATGCATCACACGGCGTCCTTTCTTCCCTGACAGCGTGAATGATCAAGCGATGAGAAGAACGGGGTCACGTTGGGGCCAAAAACATGGCCGCAGCCACACACTCGCAGACCGCCGTGTAAAACCCAGAGTGGAGCTCAGGCCTGTCCATCTGTTAGTGACATCACAGCAGCCACGTTACTGGTCACATGATGTCATCGAGAAACAGCACAAACACAAAATGTGTTTAGTGAGAACGACACGAGACTCGTAGGATTGATGTAACGTGACAGCGCTGACGTGGACGACCATCATCAACCTGAAGAACGTCTGTTTGTTTCCTGTGATGATGATGATGATGATATGGCTGCTGCAGCCGTCATGCTGAGTGTTGGACAGAGTTTGGCAGACGCGCTGGGATGTAAAAAAACTCCAATCACAGATCAACACTTTGTTTTTCTCCCAGAAGCACCGAAGCATCAATAATTGATTTTATTTATTCCAGAATGAAGATTTCATCTGTCAGGATCACACACACACACACACACACAGACACACACACACACACACACAGACACACACACAGACACACACACACAGACAGACACACACACACACACACACACACACACACACACACACAGACAGACACAGACAGACACACACACACAGACAGACACAGACAGACAACATGCTGTGTGTGTGTGTGTGTGTGTGTGTGAATATTTACACACATGTATAAACATGTAAACATTTATTTATTTAACATTACCATAAATATTTATGTGAGCCGTGTGAACACTCACAGTGTCCATCAGGCTCTGAGTGCTGCCCCTCAGCTGGCTTCCACAGGTTGTCCAATCAGAATCCACCCCTGCAGTCTCAGCAGCAGTGCAGTTCAGAGGAAGAAGCTTCTTGATGAAGATGAGGAATAGAGATGAGTGGTTGTTAGCTACATTTCTTTTGCACAGTTACAGAGTCGTGTTGGCGTTGTGTTAATAATTGGGCTGACTCCGCCCTCTGACAGGGGCGACTGTGGTTTCAGAGCTGCGATGAGCTCCGTCTGTCTGTAAACAGCCCGGGGTCTCTGCTCTCCTTTATCTCATCCAGTTTGTGATGAAACCTTCCCCGGAGACACGTTAGCAGCCTTCCCCTGGAGAACGCCGCTCAAACGTGACGAAACGGCGTGCTGATTGTGGCCAGTTAGATGCTGTTTAGGACAATTACCTGCTATCAGATCACAGAGCTTTGGCAGGAGGACGGGACGTTTCCCTGCTCGCCACATGAAGGGAGGAGGTGGTGAAACCTTAAATGGGTTTTTAGTCAAAGCAGGAGGTGCTGAAAGAAACCTGCCAGCTTCTCCTGTCTGCCGTCACAGGACGAGCCTTCCAGCCTCTCGCAGCTCCACTCTCTCTATTTATGCCTCCACCGCGCCCTCAGAGACATTTTTAATACCACCATAAATTTATCCACCTTTAAACAAAACCTTGATTAGAGCCCAGAGAGACGGCCTGGCTGAGAGGGAGTCCTGCAGAGTCCTGCAGAGTCCTTACTCTGCTACAAACCTGCCTGTCACTCAGTCGGCCTCCTCTCTGGATGAAAGTCCAGCTTTACGTCAGTGACAGTGTGGGGCTCCATCTCAGTATGAGTCTGACCTGGAACTGAGCGTGCTGTCCACGTTGGCCTGCACATCTGGGTGTCTGCAGACTGGACCGAGGGTGGTGTTAGCTCAGTGTGGAGGTGCTGCTCTGTGGGGCCGGGCGGCGGCCTGCCGTGGACGACCGGCAGCAGCTGGTTTCAGTCAGCGCACCAACAAACTCAAGACATTATTTATTGTTCACGGCGCTGCTGAACGTCGTTAACATGAACTTTACATGAACTCCCACACACCCACCCCTGACCCCCACCCGAACCCCCAGTGCTTTATTTAAAGTGCTGTTTTCCACAAATGCTGCTTTGAGACATTTGGCACGAAGTGAGCTGCAGACAGCCGGGACGCCGTAACGTCTCAAAGATACATTTTTCACTCACAGCATAGAGAACAAAAGAAATATTAAAACTGAAAAAACACTTCATATGTCACCGTCCACAGCATGCAGCCGCAGGTTAGAGAAACACACACTTTACATAACAGTCACTGAATCTTCAGAGGATTCAGAATCTGCAGGCTCAAACACCGGCCGGCCGTCTCAGGGATTATTTTCTGTCATGTTTATAAGTTTATCTGCAGACGTCATGTGTTTAAATCCAGATGATCAGCTGTGATCAGAGCGTTCGCTCAAATGAAACAGTGACTGTTAAACTGCAAACGTACACGGCAGTTACACCACCACGTCACCGGTGTTTTAGTAAAAATGACACACCTACACAGTGTGTGTGTGTGTGTGTGTGTGTGTGTGCTGATTAGGCACACATTAACAGGAGTCCCAGGATGCTTCCTTCTCTAATTGGCTCACTGCTTCCTTTGTTATTTGCAGCACCCGTACCCGTCGGAGGAGCAGAAGAAGCAGCTGGCTCAGGACACCGGCCTCACCATCCTGCAGGTCAACAACTGGTGAGTCACCAAGCAGTCGCAGGTATTTATGGGAAGGCCCCACCCCCACGCCGAGCCTAATGAGCGGGGTGCGGGTGAATTCCTGCGGGGTTTCTTCGTCTCCACTCTCAGGAGGACGGAGGTGCTTAGTTAGAGAGCTAATTGGAGCTCTGAGGTGGAGACCTGAGGGATGCTCTGCTGGGAGTGTGTGTCACCTGCACCTCACCTGTGCTAATGTTGCCAGTAGAGTGAATAAATGTCCGTATCCATGTCTGACTGTGTTTCTCCAGCACAGCTGCCCTGTGCCCAAATAAACTCGTCACTAACGGTAAAAGTCTGAGTGTCGAGGAGGCAAACACAGGAGGCTAGGAGAAGGAAGCAAGGAGAGGAGAAGAAAGTGAAGTGCACGGCCGTGAGGTCAAACTGCCTCCGGTCCCGTTACCATGGCAACAGTTTAACATTTTTCAGGAGAACGACTCGTTAATGACTTCAGAATCTGACACAGCGAGCGTGAAAGCTTCAGTTTAATAAAAGAACGTCTTCTCACCGGGCTTCAGCGATCCTCGCGTCAAAAACAGGAAGTCGAAAATATCCGATTACTGTAGAAAAACAAAACTATCCCCCGCCACCTCCGCCTGTGTCGCCATCCCTCCAGTCAGAGAGGCCACGCCCCACACAAGCGAGTTATGTACACGTCCTCGCCCCGCACAGGGTGTGAGTCTGTGGGGCTGGCTCACTGCTGCCTCTGCTGGTCGTCAGAGGAACTGCAGGCTTTCATTTTTCAGCCTGTCAGGTCGGCGTGTGTATTCATGTTTTATGAAACAAAAGATAGAAAGAGGGTCTTTTCTCTGATTCGCTGCCTATCACTGTGACATCTCGCTGCTCGCCGCCTCACTGATCCAGGAACCTCGTACGTCCTCTGGGAGAACACACCATGGCGAGGTTGGGCACGCTCAGACCGATCACGTCTGTTTTGTTTGGCAGCTTGTTGCCTAGCTTCACGTGTCACTCGTTTGTCTGCTGACGTGGCGACTAACTCGTGAACTTGTGACACGAATGCTGCGGCGAACGTGAACACCCCGACTGGACGCACTTCCCGCCTGTTTTGCATGTGTTTGTTATGAAAAGCCTGTGAGTGATGGCGGGGATTAAGGTCGCCACTTCCTGGGCCGCTGTGATTGGACGGTTTGTGAAAGCGTCCGACATCAAGGTGAATTCATTCGCTCGATGATTCGTGTGAACGAGAGGAGGAAGTTTATTATTCAGACATGAGACGACACGTTAAACTCTGTGTGTGCGTGTGTGTGTGCGTGTGTGTGTGTGTGGGGGGGGGGTGCAGTTGGTGTAAATGGCATTTTCATGGCAAACAGCTGGACTGGTTTATTTAAACACGCCTGTGGTGGAGAGTGAGGGGGTGCTGACCTGAGAATGACTCTCTAAGTGGGCGGAGCTTCTACATGTTTTACAAGCAGGCGGATGGGGAGTGTGTGTGTGATTAATAGATCTGCTTTGTTTAAACACTGACTGTACAGAGCGGCGCGAGCCCGCCCCTCCCCGCCGGGTCGTGGGGGGTCAGGAGGCCGATCGTCCTTTGAAGCTACGCCTGAAGTTTTCATTATTTCAGAGAAATCAGGTTCTGGTCGCGTTGTTTTCCTCTGGCCTTAAATGTGTTGGAGGCAAGAAACAAAATGGCGGCCTAGTGCTCCAGAGGGATCGTGACCACGGCCTTGCACGCGGTCCCAGATGTAGGACTTTCAGTCGTCCCGGCAGGTCGGTTCTGGAGGTCTGAGGAGGAGGCTCCACTCTGTGACTCCGGGTGTTTCCTGTTACTGTCTGAGACTTGGAAACGGTTCCTCAGAGGTTTTTGAGTGTGCCGGTTCCAGGGGTGACACCTTTGCGGTGATGGGGCTCGCGGTTCCTGTGATGCCCTTTGGCGGGTAGGTTTAGTGGGAGCGTACGTCTTCTCTGCAGTGGACCTCTGCAGAGCAACCATTTGACCTCCATAAGAGGCCGACCACGCCATTGGACCATTAAACGCTGGGACTTTCCCTCCTGGGTCGTCGCTCTGTGCTGGGGTCGGGTTTTCAGCACATTTTTGTCCCTACATTCTTTCCTGCCTCCCTCCTGATGGATGATTTTTCCCTGTAGGATTCAGTAAGCTGGGATAAGGGGCTAACGGGCTGATGGCAGAGAGTTACTGAGAGCTTTACTCTGACTCACCTCATGACCATCTCACCCTTCCTCCTCCCCCCTGTACCTTTTTCAGTCCCCCGGAGGTCAGCTGTGGCCTTTGTTTTTCTGAAAAGAACCCCCCCACCCTCCTGTTGAAATGGTCCTTTCCCCACCCGGGGCTCAGTATGTAGGAGGACATAAATCAAGTAGGAAACCATAGAGCTTTCACTTGAGGCCGGGGGGGGGGAGGGCTACATAGGTCTTTAAGTTGAGGAAGGCCAGAATGGGGGGGGGGGTGACTAATGGGAGTAACTGGCGAGGTCACAGGAGGTGCCGGGTCGGAGGTCACGCATAGCAGGATGATGGCTTTAGAAGCGTATTTAGGAGATGTGGCCAGTGCTCACCAACGGCTTCCCATTGGTTAATCTCCAGGAAGTGATCTGATTGATTTGTGCTGATCATGTTAAACATCTAACAGTTTCTGTTCTGCCATTAAAAAAATGTCCAAACTGGATTGTAGACATTTATTTAGTAGTAGGTCAGATGGACCTGAGTTCCAATAAGCTGATTCTGTAACACGCCTGCATCAGGGCGCTCTCCTACACCGAGGCCTCGATGTTTGCGTAAATGACGGTAAAATTTAAACCAGTGAGCTGAACGAGTTTCCAGTGAAGCCAGTTTGAGCTGCTCGGTGTTTAAACTGAACCTGAAGCAATTTATTATTAACGAATAAAATCAAAGATTTCTCCAGAATAACTGTGAATGCTGTTGGTGACCTGAGGTGGCTGCCACGTGGCCAGACCTCCAACCAAAGTGTACCTAATGAACTGGTCCAAAGTGGGTTAGCGAGGAAACGTCAGAGGTAACGCTAGCTTCGGTAACGGGGTCGACACCACGCAGTAAAGCTATGCAGCAGCTCGTTCTCTCCTGTTTGAACGAGTTTATTGTCGTTGTTAAAAAACAAACTGTTGACTTTTTTTCTTTGACTTTCAGGTTCATCAACGCAAGGCGGCGGATTGTTCAGCCCATGATCGATCAATCCAACAGAGCAGGTGAGGTCTCACAGGTGTATTAGCGGCTGACGAAACCGGACGATGTTGGAGCTCAGCGGCTGATTTATGGCAAATAATCTGGAACGTTTCCATAAAATCAGAAACTCCTCTAGTATCCGTGCTCCTCCAGCGTGTCTGCACGAGTTTTCCAAACGCCCGGCTGGGACCGAAACGCCAGTGTTCATGGGAACTCGGTCCGAATGTAAGGCGAGCTGAAAAAGCGGCGTCTCGCTCGGTTCCTCGGAGCGTTGGAGCGAGTGGAGAGGCTTAAACTCTGAATAGCTTCTAAACCCTGGCGGGATTAGCTCCAGACAAAGACGCTAATCGCTTTGACTGACCACTCCATTCAACGTTTGAAGCAGAGATTAAAACAAATAGGAGCCCCGGCTAAAGTGGAGCTAAAATCCTGTTAGCCTTTTGGCCCTTGAACTTTCTTAGCATTAACCCCGCAGCTGACTTCCTCACAAAGGTTTGGAAACGCCGCTGAAAGACGGCGGTGAGAAACAGCTTCAGGGAACGAGGCCGATTCCACCACGAGGAACCAAACCTCTCCGTTCATGTCCGACCGATGGCCCCCACCACTGCGAGAACATCACAGCTGCTTTAACAGATGTGACGTTATTCCAAAGGTATTCGAACACGTAATGCAGTGATGTGATGTTATATTTCTTTTACGTTTTGCTTCTTTTCCTGCTGCGTTTTCATAACACAGCACGCGTGAAAACAGCCGATCGTTTGATATTTGGAAGCAGTCGTTTTCTATCGATTCGTGTTTTTACCCAACAGCAGAGTGAGGGAGGCTTTCATGTGAAGCCAGCTTTTATTAGAAGCAGGCGCTAACCTCCGATTCCCATCGCTCTAATTGGAGCGCAACGCAGGAGCTAACGCAGCTGGCCTCAGACAGATGAACTGAGGGGTGGCACTCGGAATCACGTAAAGGAGGATTATTTTGGACTGTGAATCATGCACAGTTATTCTGCACAGACTGTAAGTGTCAGAAAAAAACTAAACAAGAAGCTGGGCGGGAAAAAGATCACGGACGGACCTGATTGGTGTGGATCTGAACACGCCTTTGTGTGTGGCTGTAACATGGAGGCTGTGGCGGTGTCAGTGCAGGCCGGCCGACGGCCTCGGGTCCCGACTCCATGCGTCCTCCACCATTAAAACGAGCTGTCGTCTCTCTCCCCAGTGAGCCAAGCACCGCCGTATGGCCCAGATGGCCAGCCAATGGGAAGCTTCACGGTGGACGGTCAGACGCCCATGGGAATCAGACCGCCTGGTAAACACACACACACACACACACACACACACAGCTTATGCTGCTGTGGGCTCGATTGTGTTTCATTATTGCAGAATCTGCACATTGAAATCAAAGTTTAGATTTAACACAGAGAGGACGGCTTATTGTGAACTGAGCTTCATGCAAAGCTACAGTCCAGGAGATCACAGTCGTGGCTGATTTCATAGTTTTATTTCCAGAGGAGCTGAAGGAAGGGGGCAGTGCTTTCATCTGTGTGTGTGTGTGTGTGTGTGTGTGTGTGTGTGTGTGTGACAGGTCCGATGGGTGGTGTAGGGATGGGGATGGGCGTGGAGGGACAGTGGCACTACATGTAGCACCACCGCCTGCACCCTGCAGCCAGAGGAGCCGCCCGGCGTAGCAGGAAACCACCGTGAGTGACGCCACACAGAGCCAGCACTTCCTGCATTCTCTTCAAATTAAAGGCGTTCTAGTGTTTTCAGTGGACCCTTTGCTGCTTAAAAGGGCTTTTAATTTGAAAGAGATCTTTAGACTTTCTTGTAATCTGGCTGTTTGAAGTGAATCTGCTGCTATAAAGACGTGACAGAAACGCCCGCGGCCTCTGCGCTGGTGGCACTCAGCCAATGTCAGTATGTCGCGCACTTTGGATTGATCCTGAACGGCTCCAACAGCCTGAGCTTCAGCACCTCCTCACTAATTAAAACCAGTTCCCTCTGATTTAAAGGTCAATGAATCCTCTGAGAGCCGCTCCACGTTCAGTCTAATGAACTGATCGTTAGCGAGAGGCACGCTCATCTCTTTATTTGATTACACAGAGTCCAATTACTCTGTAAGCAGTTTTTATTATTAAGGAGGAGGAGGAGGGAGGGAGGGTGAAGTCAGTGGAGACGGCAGGTCGACGAGTTTTTCTTCTCAGCTTTTACTGAACGATGCTCTCTCTCTCTCACACACACTCTCTCTCTCTCTCTCTCTCTCTCTCTCTCACACACTCTCTCTCTCTCTCTCTCTCTCTCACACACTCTCTCACACACACACACACACTCTCTCTCTCTCTCTCTCTCTCTCTCTCTCTCTCACACACTCTCTCTCTCTCTCTCTCACACACTCTCTCTCTCTCTCTCTCACTCACACACTCTCTCTCTCTCACACACACTCTCTCTCACTCACACACACACACACACACACACACACTCTCTCTCTCTCTCTCTCTCTCTCTCTCTCTCTCTCACACACACACACACACACACACACACACACACACACACACTCTCTCTCTCTCTCTCTCTCTCTCTCTCTCTCTCTCTCACTCACACACACACACACACACACACACACACACACACACACACACACACACACTCTCTCTCTCTCTCTCTCTCTCTCTCTCTCTCTCTCTCTCTCACTCACACACACACACACACACACACACACTGGTTCCTGAGGCTACATCGGGCCTTCCTCCTGATCTCGACCCTCTGTGTTTCCTCTGCAGGACTATGATCAGGTCTGCAGACCTCCATAGCGTGGAGCGGGACCCCACGCCTCTTCACCCCCACCCATCAGCTCTCCGCCCTGTGGGCGTGGCCTGATGAGGAAACACCTGAGCTTGCCTCTGTTCTCGGCGGGCCTTCTCAGAGCGCTCCACGGACTAAAAAGAGAAACGTGAGGACAGACGGCGATCGTAAAGGCAAAGACGAACGCCGTCCACCGCGCGTTTCTGGATTTGATCACTTCCTGTGATGTAACCGCCCAGAACGGACAGATCTGCAGCTCGCTAATGGACTCCTGAAGCCGTTTGCTCTGCAGACAGAGCGAACCTGTGACGTGGACGGACAGTTTTGGACCGTAGACCCCCTCAGACCTCCCACTCCGTAAATAAAACTGATTCTGTGGATTTCTGAGTCTGATTTTTGACTCTTGCTGCGTTTGGTGCTTCACTGAAATAAAACGTCAGCACTTCAGTTTATTGTTCAGCTCAGCTGTGACACGTTTCTATCCAAGAGTTAAAAAATCCACTCTGGAAAAAAACTTAAGTAAAAAACTAAATAAAGTGAGAATGAGACTTCTTTTAAGGTTGAATTAAAACTTATTTTGAACTGCGGGCATCATTCAGCTCCCGTGGATCAGGTAAACAGTGCAAAGATGTTTAACTGCACATTTAATCCTGAAATATGATCATGTGATTCCTGCTGTTACGGGTTCAAAATATTGGGGATGGATACATGATTCTAATGTAATGATAAAATAACAGTAAAATATCTCTTCTCACTGCAGCACATCTGGTTGTCTGCATGATGAAGGAGGCTTGTTTAAAAATGTGTGAGTGTGTAAAAGACCGCCTGTAAACAACAACAACAACAACAACATGGAACATACATTTCAACAGTTGATGGTCAAAATCAGGAACTCTCATTTAGTCCTGTGTTATTGGATCGCTCGGGTGTCGCGAGGAGTTTTTATTGGCAGGAAAACAGATTAAAGTCCGAACTTTCTGCCTTCGTCCGACGCCTCAGTGAGCCTTATGTTTCACACCCCTGCCATAACACAGACAGTCCCACCGTGTGCTCTGCGACCCCCTGGTGGGCTGTGATGGTACTGCAGGTGAACCCCATCACTCATTTACAATAAATGAATTTAAATTAAATTGAGTTAAAATTCTTAATTTTCCTTAATTTAAGTGGAAAGAAACAGAATTTCAAATTTATGCTTTTGTGATGTTTGTTCATGTTGTAGCATAAACACATCAGCTGCTCCACATTTAGCCTGAATCACACAGACTCACTGGGATTGGCTCCAGAATCAAAACACTCAAATATTTTTGACTTTATTGATATTTTAACTGGAACTAGTGACACAAAGGCAGCGGGTTTAAAACAGACTGACTTCCTGCTATTCTTCATCTCTGTCCTGTTTGGTTTTTAATGCTGAACTCGTTCTTTAATGATCCAAATGCATCACAGCGAGACGTCCACAACAAGCTCCAATCAGCCCGATTTATGACTTCATTCAAGTTTCATTCACTATAAAGTTATAAGTTATGTTTCGGACGAGCATCACACAGTTTCTGTCTTTAAACTGGTCTCAGACCAGCCTTCAGTGTCCCGACTCTACTGCGTCATTTTGGCTCCACGTTTCTCTTTAAACTCGATTTTTAAGTGAAAACGCTCCAGAAATAAAAACTCATCATGTTTACAGCTCATGCAGATATTTGAAAGATTAGCTGTGCAAGTGAGCCCCGCCCTTCACCCTACGACAGCTGGGATAGGCTCCACCCCTCTGTGACCTCGTAGAAGTGCTTCTGACCTCGATTAAACGTGAAGTCTGTGCTGTTTGGTTTCTGTGCACAGAGCTTGGGTTGATCTGTTGGTGTCCCAGAGGTGGAGCCTTTCCTTGGCTGCAGTCACAGTGTGAAGCTCCGAGTCTTGCTAAATTCTTCCTTCGTGTCTTGTTTGCGGGTGTCGGAAGGGAAGCTCAGCTCAGTCATTGCGTTCGAATCGACGCTCCGGGGGGTTCAGCGGCGACGCCTTCAGCAGGCCTGATGGGAAAGATCGGCCCGTCTGCCATGGAGAGATTTGTCCCCCTCAGAGGATCTGCTGTCCCAGTCCTCTGGGAGTTTTCTACATGCACCTCATTTCAAAGGCGGCGGACACAAAAAACAAAATCATTAATCTACTTTGGATCCTCAGCGGAGGTTTGATTTCAGATGACTTGTGACTGACAGGCTCCATGGCGCGCCCATGTTTGACTGCCCTCTTTAGGGGATTGTGGAAACTGCCTTCATCTCTGCTTTTAAAGAGAAATGAATGATTAGTTGGCAGCTGTCGAGCGTCCGTCTGAGGAGCCAGACTCGCTGTCAGATGCACAAAGAAGAGCCGGGACACGACGAGCTGACGGCTGCTAGGAGCACAGCTGGTGACAACGGCGAGAGTTTTATTGTTTACCGGTGACATTTCCCACAGACGAAGAAGACAGTGAATGCATCATGTCAGATGTGTGACAATGTTCAGAAAGTTCAGAGTTCACGTTTGTGGTGACAGCCAGAGTCAGCAGGGAGATGGTGAGTAACAGGTCATGTGACCACACGACACAGGCCACAGCGTCAAAGCTGCAGTTCCTCTGATGTCCAGCAGAGGCAGCAGTGAGCACAAATAAACATGTTTGCAACCTGCATATTATGGGCGTGGCCTCTTTGACAGGTGAATGGTGACACAGATGGCTGCGCTAGCTTCACCTGAGCTGGACCTCTGGGCCGTGTTTGTGCTGTTGGAGCCTTTTAATGACATCATGTGACCAATAATATAGCTGCCATGAGGTCACTGTACTAACAGACCGTCCAAGAAGGCGGAGCTCCGGGATTGGTGTAGACTTAGACTGTAGGATTCTGATTGGATATTACTGATTGGCCAGTATCTGTGTGTGTGGATGATAACCAAGCTTCCTGGCATTAACTGCGTCAACCTTTGGTCCAAATATGGTCACCAAAGACTGACGTCACAGCTACCGCCATTGTTTATATACAGTTTATGGTTCTGGTATGCTCCACTACGAGCACACAAACATAAATATGTCGTGTGCTCAGATGGGGACGAACCGGCGTACTAACGAGGTTCCTCCAAACACAACTGCTCCTAATTCAGGCGTCAGTCCGAGGAGACGTGAATCTTCCTCCCTCAGCAGCCTCCCCCACCCTAAAACCCTACCCCCTCCCTCCAGCTTCCTCTGAGCGAGCCGACCTCACAGTTGGATAATTTATTGCCTTTAATTAAGCGGCTGCTTCAGGAAGGATGAAATGCGTTCCTCTGTGTTTGGGGCAAAAGGGGGAAGGTATTCAGTGTCTCGCAGAGGAACCAGAAACTCATGGATCATGGTTACTGTGAGAAGTGGGGAGGGAGGGGTCGGTTTACCCCGGCTGGACAGGAAGTCGCTTATTAGAGACAATCGACCGTTCACCTGAGAGCGTGCGTTTAGAGTTAGAGCACACATCCTGCAGTCTGTGAGGTCAAAGGTCACTGACACAGCTGAAAATACTCATTATAAAAAGTAACTAAAAATTCTGCTGATTAACTCATCACAGTCTGCTGTCAGGAGACAGTGAGGAGGAACTCAGAACAAAAAGCGCTCAGATCCACCTGTGCTGAGGTTCTGCTCTGTGGTCTGTTACATTCAGGGATGAGCAGGTGAGGATTTGGGGGCGGGGCTACACAGTGATGGACAAGTTATGTATGGGTGTGGCGGATCCACCTGCTTTTCACGTCAGCCGGAGGTCGCTGGGACTCGGGTGATGTCATCTTTTCGGACCCACCCCGACACAGCTGGATGACATCAGCGACCACAGTCGAGCTCGAGTTTTCACCTTTAATACCGAGATGTTCACGCTGAGGGAAAGCCGCCATCTTTGATGAACCTTTAGGTTTATTTCCAGGTTTTATTCCCCCCTCGTGTCTCCTTCTTGAGCCTGCTGGAACTTTATGGGCCAACTTTAAATTTTTTAGCTTAACTGGAGCGAAACAGGACGTTTCCCAAAGCGCTTCATTAAACTGTCGTTTCCCAAAACAAGAATCATGTTGTTTCTCGCAGTGACTGGAGGGAAGCAGAAGGAGAGGACTCGATGCTCTTCACTGTCAGACCCACAGTCCTCTGCTTCTCACTGTGTGGGCAGAACAGGACGACGTTTGGACCGACACTACAGCGACGGCGCCGTCTCCAACTTCTTGTATTTCAGTCTTTGATGGAGGTAATGAAAGTTCGACTGAACCCTTCAATCAGCGCGTCCCGTCTGTTCCACTAGTCCCACGGGTCGATTTCCATTCATGTTTCCCCGTGACCTCACGTAGCTCCTCTGGTCTGAGAGCGCAGCAGATGGAGGATGTGGTGGCGTCGGGTTTTCATGTCCTGACTCAGGTCAGCCAGTTACAGCCAAGGCAGAACGAGCTCAGGGCTTCCCACAGGTCCGTCCAACATTCCCTGTTTCTGGAACAGCGCCGGATGTTTGGCATGAGGACTTTGGCTCAAAGGAGGCTTCAAGAGAGGGTCAGCCGGCGAGGAAAGAAGCCTCGTTGCTTGGTTTCGTGTTCAGTTGGAGCTCGCTGAACTGGAACCACGGCACATGCTCAGACTCTGCTCTCAGGAAGTCTCGGCTCGGCCTCTCTGCAGCTGGCTCTCAGGGACCGAGAGTCCAGGACTCTGCACTGCTTCATGGTCTCGTGGCTTAGAGCAGCTTTTTAGTCCACGGAGGGCGTGCTCATCGCTCAGGTGGTCCCTGTTATCTCCACCAGGACCGCCTGTCCTCTGACCACCAGGTATGAAGCATGTGTTTACTGTGGAACAATGCATCAGACCACGAGCGGTACACGCAAATGTCAAAATGAAACAGGAAACATAAAGACGCAGAAACGGGAGACATAACTAAGGAACAGAGGACACGACGGCCTGGAGAGACATGGAACGAAACACGGAAACGGGAAGGGGACACGAGACCTCGACAAGACAACACGGAGACAGAAACATGACTAAAACCCTGCAAACATCATCCCTGTCACAACATCTTACAAACACTGGGAACGATTTACCTGCTGAGGGCTCAGGTGACTGTCTCATATGAACATCTGTCTCAGCATCTGGATGCAGACAGGAGGGACCACATCAGAATAAAAACCCGTCCTCGTCCACCAGAGCGTCTCCTACAGAGAAACTTTCAGCACACTCGGAAACCCACAGAACCCGACCTCTGACCTCTGTCGGGTTAGTCACAGGTGCTTGGTGCATGTTTAATATGTGACATGTTTGAATCGGTTCTATTACTGTGATGGGAGGGGCCACGATACAGAACCAAATCCAAAGTTTTTCCTGCCTGTTTCTGGAAGCTTTTTATTTAAAGACGGAGCGGGGGCTTCATCAGAAACCCCTCTGCTGTGACCTTTGACCTGGAACAAATGTCTGCTCCTCCTGGACTGTCTGACACCAGCCTGTGGGCCGGACGCCACAGCGGGCCCTCTGTGGCCGACATCTTGGATGGCGTTGAGGTGTGATGGAGCCGCTCTACGTAGCGCTTACAGACGTTAGTTAAAGCATAACCAGGGTCGTGTGCACTCTTTAAAGTGAGTGCTGAAGAGGAAACATGGCGGCGTGGGGGGGTTGGAGGACAAGAGACTGCCAAAAACGAGTCCAGCTCACATCGGAGGAGCGGTTCGTCCTGTCTGCGGCGCTGGTCCGGTTCTGTTGGGTTTTACATGAATCCCGCCCGCTGAGCTGCATCTGTCTGCAGTCGCTTTGATATTTTGGTGCCAGTTTTCAAAGGAAAGTATGAAGAAATCTTTTTCTTATTGTTGGGAAGAACACAAAGTTCCACCCTCCCCCGGGAATGTCTAAAATCTCGTCTTCTGTTTGCATGGACACATCAGACAGGAAATGCCAAATCCATATTCATAAATCCACACCCTGAACTCTGAGGGTACAGGCGGCGACCGGCGGGCCCTGCAGCAGGTTTGTGCCTGCAGCTGAGAGCTGCTGGACGTGTTAAAGAAGCACCAGGTTCTCTGAGCGTCGGCCTGCCGACCTTCAGCTCGCAGACCTGTGAGCTTTGAATCAGTCTGTCCAAAGATTATCACTGAATCATCAGTTATTATTAACCTCTGGCTCTCTTCAGGAAATGTCCTGCACTCTTCTGCTGATCGAGCTGAGCCGTTTATTCTGGTCTCTGAACCGTTAGAATGAACAGTCTTCGCGTCAAAGCCTCGAACACGTTTGATCCAAAACAAGCAGGAAGCTTGCTGAGTCCGTTTTTTTTTAACATGAGAGTTTTATGGTCTGCAGATCTCTCACAGAGTTTTAAAGCAAAGCCGCAGCCCCTCTTTTCTCTGAGGTCTTCGTCAGGATCGAGCTCACTGTGACCCTGCAGAACATTTCCTCACAGCTGCACGCCGCCTCAGGTCAGAGCTGACACTGCAGGCCTGGGCCGGGGAGACATCGGTCCAAGCAGACAGTGATCGATGGCTGAGATTAGAGAGCAGCATATCTGGCAGTGCCCTCTGAAAGCCCCTCCGGCGGCCCGGCTCACGTTTCAAAGCGCCGGCTCAGGCCAGAGAGCCTTTGAGGGCACGCTGATGGTAAAAGCAGGTAGAGCGCTGCTTCCTGCCGGCCTCAGCTCATTGAAACGCAGTGTTTTCTTTGCAGCAGCAGGGTTTTCTAATCACACACATGAAATATGGCGCGTATGTGAGTGTGGCTGTGGGCCAGGCGGAGGGCGAGCCGCCGCTCGGGTTTCACCTCCGTCTACAGCTGCCGAGCTGGAAACAGCCTCAGACTCAGTGTGCTCTTTTTACACGCTTCACCCAAAAATAATCCCTGATGGAGACATTTTAGCTTTGAAGGTGACCCCTTGGACTCAGCACAGCAGCTTTGCACGAGTCACCGTTCAGAAATAATCCTCGTTAGTGTGATTAACTTCGTCATGCTGAGCATGTGTCCCTGCAGACGGAGTAGCAGCAACTCAGTGTTCGTGTTCCCTGTAACAATGAACTTTGTGCGGCGGAGGCCTAGTGCTCACCTTAAGCTCCTGCACCGCGCCAGCTCGTCCCGCTCCAGTTGGGGTTCCACTTTTCTGGATGTGCGAGGTGTTTCCTGTGTTTCATGTCTCCTGCTGTGATCACAAACCTGACACCCATAACTTCACACATAACAGCCTGAGTTATTACTAAAGTTGTACCATTCACAATCTCTAAGCTACGTTTGGCCATTACACGAGCCCTGAACCTTTCACCACCAGAGGGCGACGTTTTACACGCCGCTGAGTTGAAATTCTTTTCATATTTCTGTCGTCCCCTCGTTTCCTCAGCAGCACTTTCCTCTTCTCATCCTAAATTAGAGCGTCTCCTTAACTTTGAGCTGTCTGGTTGAATGAGGCTTGCGGAGACTGGTTACACAATCTTGTGGTAAAAAGTGGTACTGCATGAAAGTACAGCCCAGCCCTGTTCGCCTTCTGATTTGGCTGATATCGCTCCAACATGTTTGTTCACAGTCTGCTGAGGTTTTAATTTTTGACTCTTTGAAACTGTTTTTAAACTCAGGATTTAAAATGTTTATCTTTATATTCACCTTCATTCATTCATTTAATTACTTTTTAAAATGAAATCCCATTTATAAAATGTTTCTGTGCATGCTTCGCCATACTCAAACAGAAGCAGACCCCAATGGTGGAGGTGGAGGATCCATCAGTGCTGCTGGAACAAACCTCCACCCTCCTCTGCCGTGACTCCCAGCTGCTCCGTGTGTAGGTAGGTGGGTTTTATGCAGAGTCTGAATTCTGATTCATCACAGAGAGCAGCATAGCAGGGGGTGATGCACTAATTCTTCCTCTGGGGAATCCGAGGAGGAGAAGGAGGAGAGCTGCAACTGCAGACGAAAACACACACAAGTCTATCTAACTCTGATTTAATGAAGATGTACGGCTCCTTTGCCTGTCTGAGAGAGGGGCCCTCTGCACCTGAACGCCCGGCACTGGTGTGCGGTGGTGTTGGAGTAATAAAGGCCGTGAAACGTGCAGTGATGCGATGGTTCATCTCACCTCTGCTGCTTTAGAGCTGATTCAGAAACATGAGCGTCACTTAATCTCTCATTTCCAGACTTCTGATTTCAGAGCTGTTCGAGGCAGGAATGAAGAAAAAACTAACTGCCTGCACGTCTTCATCGCAGGTGAATGGTGACGTCATTCAACGAGTCCAGGTTCATGCAGGGTCAAATTTCAACGTGTTATTATATCATATAACCCAAAAATAAAAGATACATCTACAAGAGTCTAAAGTCACTCTTTCATGTTTTTACTTTAATAAGGGATAAAATGTAGCATTAATTCAAATATACGTATAACTCTGCTACTCAAATTAAAATCTGAATATTTAAAAAAGTTTTAAAATACTACTTAAGCCTATCTATGTAAAAATGTAAAAAATTAAAAAACAAAACAAACATAAAATAAAAGTAAACACCGGAGTGACCCGTTTCCGCATTGCATTGTTGCTCTTGAACGCACCACCGCAGGGAACTCTGGGAAGGAGAAAAGATGGCGGGACGTTCAAAAGTTCGGCGGAGCGTCCGAATTTACAGCCTGAGAAAGTGAAGCTCAAAGAGCCATCCGGCGACACGAACCGTGGCTGCCCCGGCTCTCACCCGGAGCTCGGCCGCTGGCCATGAGTGGGGGCCGGCCTAAGCTCGGCCCTTTGGCCGCTCTGATGGGCACCCCGCTGGAGGAGCAACAGGCGGCTAAACCGAGAGCAAACCGCCTGAGCAGGAGCTCCAGACAGAGGCTGGGATCTGAGCAGGACTCCCCGATGAGCCAGCGGGCAGGTGAGCAGCACCTTTCTGTGCCTTTAGTGTCGGTTTAGCTCCTCGAAGCCGTTTTCTGTGACCGAACAACCGCTCTCCTGTTTGGACAGCGCGACACGCCAAACTACATTCAAATAGCTTCAGATTTAAGGTTTTCTGAAACATTTCACTAAAAATCGTTTTCTCATTCGTGACAAAACGTGTGTACAGCCCGGAGAGCTCACACTCTGCAGTTTGGCTTGGAACAAGTTCCTCAGCCTGCAGCTGTGTGGCTAAAAACCAAACTAATATAGTTTTTACTTAACCAACCTCTGTCTAAACATTTGTGTTAGATATGGTTATTACATTGACCTGCAGTTTTCTAAAAACACATTAAAAGCTTTGTCTGCAGGCACACACAGTGAAACTCCACCATCACACTAACAGACAGCTAACGGTCCCCTCACAGTGTCAGTATCCATCACTGCCCCTTGGACCAGGTTAACAGACGCTACTTTAAACTTCAAATGTGAGATGTTTACAAAGCTGACAGAAATGATTTTCTTCCTTTGGTCCAGAGTTTAAGACCCCCACCAGAATCCCCAGGTTCAGACCAGCAGGAAGGGTCTGCGGCGAGTCTCCGCACAACGACTCCGACTTTCAGCAGGACATCATCTGGGACGCCACCTCCCCTTCGCCAAACAGACGCGGTAACGTGGAGTCAAATTTGCTGCGCTTGTCTGTGTTTAATGCACTTTGTTCCACGCTGAAGGCGTGTGTGCACCTGCCTGTGATTCTCTCGTTGTCTGCAGGTAAAAGAGGAAAAACGCGCCCAGCCGGAGCCGTGAGCATCTCGGAGATTGTCAGCAGGATCGCTCCGAAGGTCAGAAACCCCAAAAACAAACACACCAGGCACAGGTCGCAGCAAAAAGCATCTTGCTGTTAAAGCTAATGATCGACTATACTGATTCTGCAGCACGGCAGACCCAAGGATGCGGACCCGACGTTACAGCAGTGGATCGGAGACAGCGCCTCCATCCCCTGCACACCAGACGTTCAGCCGCCCAAACCCAAGAAGAAGTCCCCGAGGTGGGTTCAGCTCAGGAGACTGGCGGGAACGAGCCTCAGATGGCACGCTCTACACCGCCGATGTAGACTCGGTGTGCCAAAAGAGGAATTACATCTGTTTTTATTCTTTACTGAAAGTAGAAAATCAAAGAGAGACTTTTTCCCCCAAGGTTCAAAACTTCCAGCAACTAAAGTGAAAGAACGTCACATGAGACAAAATTAAAGACAAACGTAATGAGAAAAAATAAAAAAGTTAATTTAATGTTTGTAATAATAATCTGCAGGCTTCCTTAAGTTGGCCAGTCAAAAGAAGGGCCTTAGAGAGACAGTAGCTGAAAGAGACGGTTTCAGACAAAGGAGGATTATTTTGAATGGTGGGTCATGCAAAGCTTCTCCAGACTCAAAGTGGGAAATGAAATTTGGCAGGAAGTGTTAAAATGATTTGGCTGCAGGTGACATCATCTCCCAGTTTAATCAGAGAAGGTGTGAACTGCATCATAACACAGAACCAAACAGGAAACGGTGCTTTGCTAACACTGCAGCTGTTTCTGCCTCGTGGGTCGATCATGCTCACGGCCCGAGACTACTGGACACGGCCGCTACAGATGGAGCCGTGCTCGGATCAGATTAGATTATTGACAGTGATCATTAACCTCACAAATACTACAACAGGCTTATTTACAGAGGTCCTCGATAACAGCAGAGGTTCAGGTGCACAGGTGTGAGGAGCTCTGACGTTGGTCTAACACGTCCATCGTCAGCACATTTACTGCATGTGTGTCTGGTTCCGACTCTCGCTGTTCTCTCGGTGAGCTGACGTTTCGTTCTGTTGCAGACCGAACGCCGTCGACGACCTGCTGAAGCTCGCCAAGCAGTTTGACTGCAACATGTTTCGTCAGGATGAGGAGGAGGCGGAGGACATGCACCAGCAGAGCCTGGAGCTCCTGTCCGAGGACATCCTGAATTTCGAGAACGGCGTTGAGATTGAAGTTTCTCCCTCAGTTCCTGGAAGCCGTCTGCCTGCTGCGAGCGTTGTGGCGGCGATGGGCATGCAGCTTCTTCCAGATCAACGCACGGACAACGATCTGGATTTCCTCTTTGATGGGCCGACTCAGTACATGAGCGGGAACCTGAGCCAGGCCTCCTCAGCTCAGTCACAGGTTGAACCTCCCAGAGAGGCTTCTTGGAAACCGTCCGCCTCGTCACACGGCCCCACTTCAGCTGTTTCCGCGCCGCACGGCAACGGCACATCAGCTGGCAACGACTTCGAGGACGACTGGGGAGACGACAATCTGCTAAACGACTCTTTGGTGTTAGAGATGACGCAAAATCCTCTGAAGTTCGCTTCTCCAAAGTTCTGCTCGACCCAGACACCTGCCGGCCAGGCAAGTTATCAGAGGGAAGCTCCGGCTGCTGCCGGTGTCGCTGTTGGGCTCGGCCAATCGGCGGCACCCAAAGCGGAAAAGGAAAACATCAGGCCGAGAGCGACTTTCCTCCTGGAGCCTAATCCTGCTTTCTCTGTGGAAAGGATCCAGAACGCACACCGGCAGGTGGGCTACAGCTCGTATCCCGCCGGTAGAGACTCTGACCAGAGCGAGTCTTCATCCTGGCGTGCCCGGGAGACCTGTAAGTCCAACCCGGTGAAGCCGGATCTGCAGAAACCACCGTCTGACCTAAAAAGGACTTCTGCGGGGATCTGCCGGTCTGCGGTGTCACAGACCACAAACGCTCCAAACTTCCCACAGAAAGCTGGAGTTTCCTCCCACAGCGAGCCGCCCGCTGATGCCGACTTCCTGAATGATGACCTGGATGCTTTCTTCCTGTCAGAGCCGGTCTGGGACGACCCAGCAGATGATGAGCTGCTGTGTGAAATGTGTGAGGACCTGGAGCGCCAGATCCTGGGTGTGGCTGAAAAACAGGCTCCTTTGATTGGTCAGATTCCCAGCCAGAGCGCAGCTCTGCGGCTGACCGGCAGAACCGGACAAGACGACAGGATCCGGCAGCCGGCAGCTCCTCCCCCCACAGGTACGGGCAGAGCAGCTGGCAGCTCATTGGCCGGTGGTTCTGCCTCCAGTGTCACCGTAAAGGTGAACGAGACTCTGAGGTTCACGGGGAAAAAAATGGCGTCAGGATTCATGGTCGAGTCGGCGTGTCTGCAGGAGAGCAGCAGGGTCCAGGGGGTTGCCGCGCCGCAGAGAGCGCCGCAGCAACATGCCACCAAAGACCAATTCACCTTCAAGAGGCCGACCGACCCGGTGTCCATGGCAACCAACAACGGTAAGAGCACAATCAGTTGAGGTGAAGTGAGCTGCGTGTTTGTACTAGAGATGGCACGATACCACTTTTTTATGTCCGATACCGATATGAATCCAATATTGTGTGTTTTAATCAATAAAACTGTTTTTTAATATCTTGCTGCATTTTGTATAAGTTCATACTCAAGTTTAAATAAACAACAACACTAAAGCTATTCTGTTATACCTGTATGTAAAAAATACACTGCGCCCAAAATATTTCATAGTTCAGCAACACTGATCAATCTAATAAACTTAAACCTGCTCCATCCTCCCTATTCTGGTATTTTAAAGAGTACTTAGCAGAAATATTAAGCAGCCTAACTAATAGGGTTGCAAACTCCCAGCAAAAGAAAAATAGGGAACCACCCCCCCCCCCACCTCATGATGCTTAATCGATGTAATCAACTTTAATTTGATGCAGGGTGAAAAAAAATGCACAGAAATAAATTATTTTTCAAGAATAATTAAATAGATTCAACATCTTTCTTCAACAGAATTGCAGACTGCACAGATGGTACCTTCCCAAAGGAAAAAGTACTATAGCTTACTAGGGTATATTAGACTTAACAGTTACTATATACAGTAATGGACTTCTATACATTTTACATCAGATTAAAACTTTGGGTGTAAGATTCAGATAATTATTTATTAAAAGCTCGACATTTTAAATGAGAATAAGAAAGAAAAGTATGTCTCTGTGCCCCCTTTTCCCTGTTCATGCCCTATCGGCCCCCCTGGCTACACTTTGCTAGATCCGCCCCTGCACAGTTACCAGCCGTCAGCTACGTAGAAAAGGATCCTGGTGTAGAAAGTAATATTAAATACATTCTAACAACAGCTTATCAAGCTTAAACGTGCTGCTGTTGTTCAGCCGCTGGTTTCCTCTTTCTGGTGCAAAGTGGGCCAAAAACAAAGAAGAGAGACGGACTCGCCACAGAAAAGCCGATCAGCTGATCATTGATCAGTTTCATGATTGAAGTAGCAGCAGGAAGGTGAGAGAGAGAGAGAGAGGCAGTCGCTCCATATATCGGTTGTTAAGCTTAACGTGGGAACGCTTTACAAACATTCAGAGATGAACTTACACACTTGCTTTACTTCTCTCTGGGATAACTTCCTCGGAGATGAAATGCTGGTTTGGTAGCGAGGCTACAAATACACACAGCCGCTCTATCACCTGACGCACACTGCTCCGACGTGCTACGGTTATGAGCCGAGTTACGCCGTGTGGCAAGTTTTGTGAGGTGCTTTTTTGATATTTAATGGATCGGATTACATTTTTTTATTTCTCTCCGATATCCGATCCAGTAATTTGGGTCAGTATCAGACCGATACCGATACGTAATATCGGATCGGTCCATCTCTAGTTTGTACGTGTGAAGCGGTTCTGTGGTTTCGGTGCTGTTTGCGTGACTCTGACCGATTTCTCGCTTTCTGCAGTTCGGGGGAAATGTTCGGCCGCGGAGATCGAGCGGAAGAAGCAGCAGGCGATGGAGAGGAGACGGCAGCGGCTGCAGGCCGCTCAGAACCTCCGAGATGTGACGTGACCGACCTGCGGGGCTGGGCGGCGGGTCGCCTGCCCGAGGATGAAAGCTGGCGGACACGTGGGCAGCTGCGCTCTGATTGGTCCGCTGAAGTGTGACTGATGGTCTTCTGTGTTGGCGTGTAGCTGATGTCACTGCTGTGTTTTTAATCGTTTCTGTATTTTTGGTTCACAGTAAAATATCTGATGAACTTTGGCGTCCTCTCTGTAAAACTAAAGGCTTAAAAAGCATGTAGGTTGTCTGCACGCCAGTGCCTGAGGCTCGCGCTGCATCACAGCCCTGCCAGGCTTCTCTCGCTCGCCGTGTTTTTACCTGCGCAGGAAAACATCGTGTGGACGATCGTTATCACAGACTCGGAGAGAAGATTCCACCTGCGCTGAAAACTGAAAACATCCGGCTCATTCCTACCTGCTGAACTCGAAGTCGGACTCACACCTGTAAACGCACCAGTGTGAGCAGGTGATGCTCAGGTGGAGGCCCGAGACTCAGCTTCCTCCTCCACCTCTCTGAATGCTAACAGACGAACAGCCAGCAGTAGATGTATGAAACATTAAAGTGTCAGCAGGAAGTGACACGCGAGGGGAAGTACAGCTGTCTGGGGTCGGGATAACGAGGCCCGGGAAGCTGACCGGGTCACAGAGAGTCTTAAAACCCTGGAAATTCAGTTCCGTCGACTTCAGCTTTTAACATTTGTTCACATTTTATTAAAACACTGAAACATCTTTCCTTCGCAGACGGACTGACGTGTCGTGTACGCGCTGCAGGTTTGACCTACAGATTAAACTGGAGTCCATTTTTAATGTTCCTGTTTCTGTGTGAGCTCTGGTCTGTTCTCAGTTTCATATCAAACGATATTCAGATCTAAAACTGTACAAGTGCAAAATAATAAAAAATAAAATAAATTGAAATGAGCAAAGCTGCTCTTCTTTTAAAGATGAATGGATGTGATAAATGTTTCAGAACAATATCAATGAACTGAATCTGTGTTTCTTCCATCACTGATCGATTAATCGATTATAATTATGAAGTAATTAAACACTTCATGGGTAGTTTGTAGAACGTTTATGGACCCTGCTGGGTTTTTAATATGATTAGAAGTTATTAATGAATTCAGTGAAATTAAAAGCTTTTATTTTGGTAGGCGCTGCAGTCCCCAGAATAAACTTCCTCCTGCTGAAACGTTGGAGTCCGACTCGCTCAGCGTTAAACTGAAACCTGCTCCATGCAGCGGTTTAGCTCGTGTCTGACTCTGAGAAATGATGAACAAGCGTGACGTGAAGAGGGACGAAGCTCCTCCAGGTTTCCTGTTTGTGAGCATTACATTTCCTTGTACGACAGCTCACCACCTCCTCTCCCAGCATCCACCTCTGTCACTCCAACCCTTCACTACATCCATGAACCTCCCCTGAGCCCTTCCTCCTCTTCTGTCTGCAGCTCCATCACACAGCGGGCCTCACCTCCATCTTTAAACCTTCCCTTTTACTCTTGCTGTTTTCCTTCTGCCACACTTGTCTCCACCCTCTCTGCGGTCAGCCCGTGCGCTCGGGCTCGTCGGGTCTCTTCATTACCGGCGTGGCAGCTGTCTGATGGAGCTGATACCGTCCGGCAGGTAAGCTGAGCCTTGTTATCAGCAGACAGGTGTGTAACTGTAGTCGTGCAAATCGCAGGCTTACAGACCTGTAATCTGCCTCGCTGCAGTCACATGACCTTTGCTCTCACTACTCTGTAAGGGGAGCTGACCACAGGCTGTGCTGGACATGTACAAAGTTTAATTATAAAGACTTTCCATATGAAAGGTGTCCGGCTGTGTCAACGCTCTCTGTTTAAACTGCACAGTTAGAATGGCTCATGTCGCCTGTGGTCTTCTTCGGCCCGTTCATTGGACAGAGCGGGTTTTACCTGCTGATGGCTGGATCTGCACACAGTGATCAGTCTGATGAGAGCCCTTTCCCTACCAGGAAGAGCTCTCCCTTAAAGACTTCGGGGCAGACGTAGTAACACTGGGAGCAAACTGCAGAGCTATCTGGTCTGGGAACACCCCACTCCCTCCGGGAGGAGCTGGAAAAGCTGTCGATTCTCACTTTGGTGTTTCCCAAAGTTTAGTGTGGATGCAGAGCTGCCACGTGACGCTCCGGACTCCTACAATGACATACAGCGGATCCTCTTCCCGCTGCAGCCGACACAGACCTGCAGGTGAAATAAAGTTACCTGAGAAAGACTCTGAACTCTGGGTGACCCCCTCCTCCTCTCCCCCGCCTCTCTCCATTAATTATTCCCATTGAGTCAGAGAGGATGGAGACAGGTGAGAGGAGCTCCAGGCTGATAAAGAGCGGGGCAGGTTTCACTTTAAAGACGCTTCCTGGTGTCAAACAAACAAGTACTGCGTCACTAAAACCGTCGAACAGCGGCAAAGTCTCTGAGATCGAGTGAATACAGTCAGCTGATTCAGCTTGGCTCTTTGTGAAACAGAACTGACTTAGATCTTTAACACAGCTCACTTTTATTTACACGGTGCTTTACAATAAAAACGAGAGAAAACAGAAGGTTCACACCTGAGCTCACAGTGACACTGCAGACTGTCCTCATAATCCCTGTGATTTATCAGCAGACTATTGGCCGAACTATCAATATCGACATACGATGGTGGCTTCATGGATCGTTGGGAAACCTCTGGTCTCGTTAGGAGCAGCAGCTTCCATCACAGTTTGGATGGAGCCGCTCTCATTTCTAGAAACCTGACTGAACCTTTTAAACCCCCCAAACGACGAAGCAGAGATGAGTGCAGATGTGCAGGTTCTTACACACATGTCGACTGCTTCCTGATAATGAAATCTAACAGTGGGCGTTATGTGATGTAATCATAATAAACCGTCTTTAACTGAAGATTCGAAGAGATTTCATATAATCGCTGAACACAGACACACACTTTGGTTTGTGGAGGAGAGGCATGAAGTCTCGAGGTCTTCATCACAAAAATCTGCATCATGCGCTGTTTGAAAGGTACAAAGTCCAAAGAGCTGCTAATTATCACAAACATGCAAAATTCATATTTGAATTTCACCTTTAAAATGAGAAAAAGAAAAAAGAAGTGTTGCTCGACCGTCTGGTGCATAAATGCCGACATGATAACATCATAATATAATGATCATCATACGTATGTCCCTGTGTCCACGAGGGGACCAGTCCTGACGCATCTTTATGGTGTACACAAATGTTTTATACAAATCTCACAGTCGTTTATATTTTGTTACAGAGATCAAACAGTTTGTGTATCAGGCTGTAAACATGTTGATTCTTTAACATGGGAGTCTATGGGGACTGACTCACTGCTGCCTCTGCTGGACGTCAGAAGAACTGCTTTATTTTTTAGCTCAGATTGGTGGGCGTGGCTTTACTTTGGTTCCACCTACACAGTAGTAACCAGTAACAACAACACATATGTTGACACTTCCTTTCTGTCTTGTGAAGAACAAAAGCTCATTTCAGTGAACTTTGACACGTTGACATAAAGAAGCTGATTCTGCTCATCTGCACGATTGTCCAGACAAACAGAATCAGCTTCTTAAGCTTCCTCAGCTGGATGATTGAGCACCATGGAGACGCTGGCTGTGTCCCGTGTCAGTCTGATCTTCATTCTATCAGAAACAGTTATCACAGCTCGTACATTTTCTTTTTACACATATATATAAGCATTGAGCCATATTTAGTAATGCCAACATATTAAAAGAACAATGTTTGTCTCTTATATATAATACATCTGTATATACACTGTCAGAGATACTTGTCTTTGAGTGAAGATTTAAGGTGATAGGAAATATAAATAACTGCAACTTGAATCTTTGACACAGAGTTCAAGCTCATATATATATATAATCTGACAATACATATAATATTGTCCATATTATATTAACATTACCACAGTGAGATGACTTTAGTCTCATGAACAACATTAGCTAATTATCATTTACTAACTAATCTTAAATGACTGTTCAGTACAGAAATGAAGCCCAACTATCATGTTTTACAGTCCTGTGGTCTCAACTAATCAAAGTGATGTCATGACAAAAATGAATGAACAACAAAACATTTTTCTCCTTCATTTCTGTCACACAAAGCTGTATGAAACATTTCTCGCGGTTAGTATCATGGTTGCTAGGCAACCTGAACAGCGCGACGAAGGCTAGACCGTCCCATTTCACAAGCCTCTCACTTCCGCACTTCCCGTACTTGTAGTACGCACCGTACGTAGTACGCGTAGTGTGCGTACTTCAAGCGTGCATACCTTGAATTGGGACACAGCCGCTGACTGTAGGAGCTGCTCTGACTCATACATGGGGCTGCAATGCCCCCTTGAGGACAGACGGTGCTCTCACAGTTTATCACAGAGAGTCTCTATCGTGTTCGTACTGAAGAGTGAAAGCTGTTAAAGTCTTTATGATTATAAAAGGCTTCAGGAAATGTTGTTGATCCTTTTCAGAGGTTTTTGTCTTCCTTCAGTGTGTCCATCCGTCCGTCCGTCCGTCCGTCTGTCTTTTTAAAAGCGCTGTTAAAAAAACTCACAGATTTTATTGTAATGCTGTTTAAACCCAGCAGAAGCAGCTGTGGGTTCAGTGGAGTTTCAACCAGAGGTGTGGACTCGAGTCACATGACTTGGACTCGAGTCAGACTCGAGTCATTAATTTTATGACTTTAGACTTGACTTGAAAAAAGGTTGTAAGACTTGTGACTTGACTTGGACTTTTACACCAGTGACTCGGGACTTGAATTGGACTTGAACCTGTTTACTTGAAAAGACTTGATATTTTACCCAAATCTAAAATTTAACATACATATTATATAAAAAGTGCGGACCATTAATTCACTTTATTCATTCATTCATTCTTACCACACTCCGTATGTACGTGAGCGTGGGCTGTAGCACAGCCAATCAAATTAACCAGATTTAAAAAAAAAACAAAAAAAAAACGCTCGAGCCAAAAATGCTCCCAAAAGTAATTTCTTTCGGCTACACAAACTACGAAGTAGTCGAAAAAAACCGAAATGCAATATGCAAAACATGCAAGAAGAGAATCACAGACGGAGATGGAACAACTTCCAACTTTGTCCGACATTTGAAGTTGCATAAAGAACGGTAGGTGCTGCCTTTTTTTGCTACGATGAGATAGCGACTTAGCTAACTTCATCTTATTAGCAAATGTTCTCCGGGCTACGTTGATGATACTGTTTGGCTTTAACAGGTATGATATGTTTGTCATGCTATTTTAAATCCGGTCCTACAAGCACATCCAAGAATAACATGCAACTTGTTAGCTCAGAATTGTCGGTGAATGGTGAGCAGGGTCCGTTTCAGAAAGTGGGTTCTGTAGCTGTACTCAGGGAAGAGTTTCTCTCCGTCTCCTCCTCATCATTAACCCCGTAGAGCTACATGTTTATTTTTGTAAGAAAACCAATTACCCCCTTATTTTTTGTTTATTATTGTGAATTATTTTGACATTGTTATGTGTTGCCAGACCATGGTTATATTTCATTATGCCAGTGGATGGTGCTCTTGCATTGCCGTGGAACTACCAGAGAGACTCTAGCTATAGGCTCTGTGCACGCGCAGCTCAGAAATAAATGAGCTCCGGCCTGAGCAAGATGCTAACTTCGGTGTCCTCTCTATTAATCAACAGTTTGCTCATATTTGGCTACGCAGTGCTCTCTAGCCTGTGTGCCGCTTGCTGCCGGTGTTGTGCCCAAAAGTGATCGTCTGCCAGAAACTGATTGCCGTCCGCGGGAGCGCGCACAGCTGCTTAAAGCTGCAGCGCCCGGATTAAGTGCGTTGCCAGCTACTTCCGTGCAACTGACATAACGTGGGGGAAACAACCCAAAGACATTAATGCCTTTCTTATTAGGCAAAGGTCTGCATTTATGGAACTTTAACGTTTATATAACCGAATTATGACGTTTATCAGAAGGTTGTTTTCAGTGTGTAGCGCAGTCACGAATGACTACACGCATCACGATGGAATAATTAATGCCTACAGGTTCAGTATCTCTACTCTCGTTGTTCATATTTGATATAAGACTGTCGAATAGTAGTTAAAACAATAAAGACCTATTGTGCCAGTATCACCATGACTCTGTCTTGTTTGTTCAGAATAACGACTGAGAACATGGCATTTTAGCGCTACCGAAAAGTCATTGTGGCCTATAACTTGTCACTGAAACAATATTTCAGCTTCAAACTTGTTGGATATATTCCCGAATGGTTACACGTGATATATTATATCCCAAAAACTCTCCAAGAACTGCTGAATACCTTTTAAAAGAACATTAATACCAATAATATGTAATTTTCAACCTGCCAAAAAGTGATTGTGGCCTATAACTTGTCACTGAAACAATATTTCTGCTTCAAACCTGTTGGATATAATCCAAAAGGATCATATGTGACACATTATATCCCAATCAGTCTCTAAGAAATGCAGAATAACTTTTAAAGGAACAATAATACTCATAATGTGCCATTTTCGACCTGCCAAAAAGTGATTGTGGCCTATATCTTGTCACTGAAACAATATTTCTGCTTCACAATTGTTGGGTATCATCCGAAAGGATCATATGTGGCACATCATATCCCAAACAGTCTCTAAGAAATGCAGAATAACTTTTAAAGGAACAATAATACCGATAATATGCCATTTTTGACTTGCCAAAAAGTGATTGCTGCCTATATCTTGTCACTGAAACAATATATCTATTTCAAACTTGCAGGATTTCATTCAGAAGTGTTAAATGTGACATATTATATCCCACACAGTCTCTAAGAAATGCACAATAACTTTTAAAATAACATTAATACCGATAATATGCAATTTCCAACCTGCCAAAAAGTGATTGTGGCCTATATGTTGTCATTGAAACAATATTTCTGCTTCAAACCTGTTGGATATAATCCAAAAGGATCATATGTGACACATTATATCCCAGTCAGTCTCTAAGAAATGCAGAATAACTTTTAAAGGAACAATAATACTCATAATGTGCCATTTTCGACCTGCCAAAAAGTGATTGTGGCCTATATCTTGTCACTGAAACAATATTTCTGCTTCAAACCTGTTGGATATCATCCAAAAGGATCATCTGTGACACATTATATCCCAATCAGTCTCTAAGAAATGCAGAATAACTTTTAAAATAACATTAATACCGATAATATGTCATTTTCGACCTGCCAAAAAGTGATTGTGGCCTATATCTTGTCACTCAAACAATATTTCTGCATCAAACTTGTTGGGTATCATCCAAAAGGGTCATATGTGACACATTATATCTCAAACAGTCTCAAAGGACTGTTGAATAACTTTTAAAGGATCAGTAATACCCATAATATGCCATTTTCGACCTGCCAAAAAGTGATTGTGGACCATAACTTGTCACTGAAATACTATTTCTGCTTCAAACTTGGTGAATGTCATTCAAAAGGGTCCTCTGTGACATATTATATGTCAAACAGCCCCTTAGGACCGCTGGATAACCTTTAAAGGAACATTAACATTGATAATATGCCATTTTCAGCCTGCCAAAAAGTGATTGCCGCCTATATCTTGTCACTGAAATACTATTTCTGCTTCACACTTGACTGATATCATTCAGAAGGATCATATGTGACATATTATATCTCCATCAGTCCCTTAGAACTGTTGAATAACTTTTAAAGGAACATTAATACCCATAATATGCCATTTTCGACCTGCCAAAAAGTGATTGTGGCCTATATCTTGTCACTGAAACAATATTTCTGCTTCAAACTTGCTGGAAGTCATTCAAAAGGGTCATATGTGACATGTTATAACTCAAACAGTCCCATAGAATTGCTGAATAACCTTTAAGGGAACAATAAAACCGATAAAATGCCATTTTCAGCCTGCCAAAAAGTGATTGCCGCCTATATCTTGTCACTGAAACAATATTTCTGCTTCAAACTTGACTGATATCATTCAGAAGGATCATATGTGACACATTATATCCCAATCAGTCTCTAAGAAATGCTGAATAACTGTTAAAGGAACATTACTACCCATAATATGCCATTTTCGACCTGCCAAAAAGTGATTGTGGACTATAACTTGTCACTGAAACAATATTTATGCTTCAAACTTGTTGGGTATCATCCAAAAGGATCATATGTGGCACATCATATCTCAAACAGTCTCTAGGAAATCCTGAATAACCTTTAAGGGAACAATAAAACTAATAATATGCAATTTTCAACCTGCCAAAAAGTGATTGTGGCCTATATCTTGTCACTGAAATAATATTTCTCCTTCAAACTTGTTTGATATCATCCAGAAGGGCTATATGTGACATATTACATCCCAAACAGTCCATTAGAACTGCTGAATAACTTTTAAAAGAACATCAATACCGATAATAGTCATGTTCAAGCTGCCAAAAAGTGATTGCCGCCTATATCTTGTCACTGAAACAATATTTCTGCTTCAAATTTTATGGACATCATTCCCAAAAGTTTTATGTGACACATTTTGCTGCAAATTTAAATCAAGCCTTTATTGGACAGTGCATAAAACGTCAAATTTCAAAAATGTTGTAATTCAAAAATAATACAAAACAAGGATAATGGCCAAATGGAAACAGGTGGGAGGAGATCTGCTTAAACACATTAGGAACACTAAGTCATAGGAAAGAGAAAACAAAAGGTAATAAAAATTCCATTCCATTACAGCACTTATTAATTGAAACGAAAACCAAAAACGAATAACAATTACATCCAATTAAAGAAGAAACCACCAGTTAAAATAAACTAACAAATAGACCAGAAACAGGGGGTACAGCGGAAGCTGAACACGAGTAAACCATGGAACAACATATATATTAATTCTTTGCCTACAGTAACTATAATGCTAACATGTTAGGAAACACAAAATAATTGAATAATCCTACAAACAAATTGCAATCACACCTGAACTCTAATGTATTGAACAATACAGAAACACACACAGTTTGTAGTTTACCATTTAATTTATATTTGTAATGATACCTATATTCTCAAGAAGACATATTGCAATCTGTTGTCTCAGACTTGCAATACTTGAAGCAGAGTCCTCAAACTCTATTGGAACATCTTTTAAGATGCACTCTGCAAACTGTGAATAAAATATATAACAATGCAGTCATTATTTGAAGTAACATTTGCTATTCAAAAAATTTGAATCATATTTATTTTTAGAAAAATCATAGTAATTGCTTGTGTTGAACAAGAACGAGGACACAAATGGAGACACTGGAGGAGACAGAGCAGAGACTAGAACCAAAAGCAAGTGATTTTATTAAGGCAGGTAAACATGAACAAAACGCCAGCAAAGATGGAACAGGAGTAACAACTAAAGTGGGAAAATAATTAGGAAAACTGTTATGAAACTATGATAAATATGAACCAATTTAGACAACTATCACAGCTCCTTCCTGAAACATCCTTGCTGCAGGAAAGAGTGCTTTCCCAGATCATTCATTCCAACAGCAGTTAGACTCTACAACTCCTCAATCACGATGTCATAATTCACTGGACTTTGTGGACATCCATGGTCACCATTCATGCACAATGCACCTTCTATGTTTATGGACGTGCAGGTATACAGTATATGTATGTATATGTATAAATATGTATATTTAGTGTGTACATATGTGTGTTCGTGTACATATCTATACGTATAGATATCTATTGCTTCATAGGAACAGTAGTGGTAGAATGGTTATGTTAAGATATGTTTTTGAAATGTTGTTTTGTATCGTTGTCTCCTATAATATTTATTGTTTGTGTATTTATTTATTAATTCATTCATTTATGTTCATGTTGCTGTGTGTGTTTCTGTATTGTTCAATACATTAGAGTTCAGGTGTGATTGCAATTTGTTTGTAGGATTATTCAATTATTTTGTGTTTCCTAACATGTTAGCATTATAGTTACTGTAGGCAAAGAATTAATATATATGTTGTTCCATGGTTTACTCGTGTTCAGCTTCCGCTGTACCCCCTGTTTCTGGTCTATTTGTTAGTTTATTTTAACTGGTGGTTTCTTCTTTAATTGGATGTAATTGTTATTCGTTTTTGGTTTTCGTTTCAATTAATAAGTGCTGTAATGGAATGGAATTTTTATTACCTTTTGTTTTCTCTTTCCTATGACTTAGTGTTCCTAATGTGTTTAAGCAGATCTCCTCCCACCTGTTTCCATTTGGCCATTATCCTTGTTTTGTATTATTTTTGAATTACAACATTTTTGAAATTTGACGTTTTATGCACTGTCCAATAAAGGCTTGATTTAAATTTGCAGCAAAATGTGTCACATAAAACTTTTGGGAATGATGTCCATAAAATTTGAAGCAGAAATATTGTTTCAGTGACAAGATATAGGCGGCAATCACTTTTTGGCAGCTTGAACATGACTATTATCGGTATTGATGTTCTTTTAAAAGTTATTCAGCAGTTCTAATGGACTGTTTGGGATGTAATATGTCACATATAGCCCTTCTGGATGATATCAAACAAGTTTGAAGGAGAAATATTATTTCAGTGACAAGATATAGGCCACAATCACTTTTTGGCAGGTTGAAAATTGCATATTATTAGTTTTATTGTTCCCTTAAAGGTTATTCAGGATTTCCTAGAGACTGTTTGAGATATGATGTGCCACATATGATCCTTTTGGATGATACCCAACAAGTTTGAAGCATAAATATTGTTTCAGTGACAAGTTATAGTCCACAATCACTTTTTGGCAGGTCGAAAATGGCATATTATGGGTAGTAATGTTCCTTTAACAGTTATTCAGCATTTCTTAGAGACTGATTGGGATATAATGTGTCACATATGATCCTTCTGAATGATATCAGTCAAGTTTGAAGCAGAAATATTGTTTCAGTGACAAGATATAGGCGGCAATCACTTTTTGGCAGGCTGAAAATGGCATTTTATCGGTTTTATTGTTCCCTTAAAGGTTATTCAGCAATTCTATGGGACTGTTTGAGTTATAACATGTCACATATGACCCTTTTGAATGACTTCCAGCAAGTTTGAAGCAGAAATATTGTTTCAGTGACAAGATATAGGCCACAATCACTTTTTGGCAGGTCGAAAATGGCATATTATGGGTATTAATGTTCCTTTAAAAGTTATTCAACAGTTCTAAGGGACTGATGGAGATATAATATGTCACATATGATCCTTCTGAATGATATCAGTCAAGTGTGAAGCAGAAATAGTATTTCAGTGACAAGATATAGGCGGCAATCACTTTTTGGCAGGCTGAAAATGGCATATTATCAATGTTAATGTTCCTTTAAAGGTTATCCAGCGGTCCTAAGGGGCTGTTTGACATATAATATGTCACAGAGGACCCTTTTGAATGACATTCACCAAGTTTGAAGCAGAAATAGTATTTCAGTGACAAGTTATGGTCCACAATCACTTTTTGGCAGGTCGAAAATGGCATATTATGGGTATTACTGATCCTTTAAAAGTTATTCAACAGTCCTTTGAGACTGTTTGAGATATAATGTGTCACATATGACCCTTTTGGATGATACCCAACAAGTTTGATGCAGAAATATTGTTTGAGTGACAAGATATAGGCCACAATCACTTTTTGGCAGGTCGAAAATGACATATTATCGGTATTAATGTTATTTTAAAAGTTATTCTGCATTTCTTAGAGACTGATTGGGATATAATGTGTCACAGATGATCCTTTTGGATGATATCCAACAGGTTTGAAGCAGAAATATTGTTTCAGTGACAAGATATAGGCCACAATCACTTTTTGGCAGGTCGAAAATGGCACATTATGAGTATTATTGTTCCTTTAAAAGTTATTCTGCATTTCTTAGAGACTGACTGGGATATAATGTGTCACATATGATCCTTTTGGATTATATCCAACAGGTTTGAAGCAGAAATATTGTTTCAATGACAACATATAGGCCACAATCACTTTTTGGCAGGTTGGAAATTGCATATTATCGGTATTAATGTTATTTTAAAAGTTATTGTGCATTTCTTAGAGACTGTGTGGGATATAATATGTCACATTTAACACTTCTGAATGAAATCCTGCAAGTTTGAAATAGATATATTGTTTCAGTGACAAGATATAGGCAGCAATCACTTTTTGGCAAGTCAAAAATGGCATATTATCGGTATTATTGTTCCTTTAAAAGTTATTCTGCATTTCTTAGAGACTGTTTGGGATATGATGTGCCACATATGATCCTTTCGGATGATACCCAACAATTGTGAAGCAGAAATATTGTTTCAGTGACAAGATATAGGCCACAATCACTTTTTGGCAGGTCGAAAATGGCACATTATGAGTATTATTGTTCCTTTAAAAGTTATTCTGCATTTCTTAGAGACTGTTTGGGATATGATGTGTCACATATGATCCTTTTGGATTATATCCAACAGGTTTGAAGCAGAAATATTGTTTCAGTGACAAGTTATAGGCCACAATCACTTTTTGGCAGGTTGAAAATTACATATTATTGGTATTAATGTTCTTTTAAAAGGTATTCAGCAGTTCTTGGAGAGTTTTTGGGATATAATATATCACGTGTAACCATTCGGGAATATATCCAACAAGTTTGAAGCTGAAATATTGTTTCAGTGACAAGTTATAGGCCACAATGACTTTTCGGTAGCGCTAAAATGCCATGTTCTCAGTCGTTATTCTGAACAAACAAGACAGAGTCATGGTGATACTGGCACAATAGGTCTTTATTGTTTTAACTACTATTCGACAGTCTTATATCAAATATGAACAACGAGAGTAGAGATACTGAACCTGTAGGCATTAATTATTCCATCGTCATGCGTGTAGTCATTCGTGACTGCGCTACACACTGAAAACAACCTTCTGATAAACGTCATAATTCGGTTATATAAACGTTAAAGTTCCATAAATGCAGACCTTTGCCTAATAAGAAAGGCATTAATGTCTTTGGGTTGTTTCCCCCACGTTATGTCAGTTGCACGGAAGTAGCTGGCAACGCACTTAATCCGGGCGCTGCAGCTTTAAGCAGCTGTGCGCGCTCCCGCGGACGGCAATCAGTTTCTGGCAGACGATCACTTTTGGGCACAACACCGGTCTAGATTCCCCTAGGTTTGGTGCCGGTAACATATGGTCGTGTTTAACTTTTGCATGTCTGAGCCAGGGAAAAAAATTTTGGTTAGAAAATCTGGCCCACCTTAGTGTGTAATTGAGTAGTCCTGCTATATATGGCCTTTTTCTTCTGTCATTTATGTCAATACATCAAATAAAATACTTATGTTATTAGCTGTTGTTTATTTGCAAAGGTCAGTTATTCTTAACAGGGATGCTAAACATTGCTTATTAGAACTGTATGCAGAGTTTTGAGAAAAGTGTTTTAATAAATATTGTTTATATATTTTTCATTTATATTTTTTATTGTCTGAAAACTATGAGGGTTTAAGTGTTAACAGTTATTTAGGATTATTAGGATCAACTTAAAGTCAAATGCAATTCATGAATGGCTGTAATGGAATTTCTGACATGAGTCTAATATGCTTACCTCTATCAGATTTGAAGAATACCAGATGAAAAAGAGGATCACAAATGAACCTCAACAGCCTTCCATATCACAGTTTATGGACACTTGTGCCGGACAGTACAGCATGACTCATCCACAGCAGAAAGCTATCCCGAATGCATTATTAAGTGACTTGATTATTGGTTGCAACCTGCCCCTTTCTATTGTGGAAAACAAGAATTTTCGGCACTTTCTGACGGTAGTTGACAGAAAATACAGCCCGGTATGTCGCAGAACAATTATATCAAAAACAGAGAACCTCGCTGCTGAGAAACGTTCAATGTTAAAAACTCAGTTGAGCGAGACTGATCATGTTTCAGTCACTGTGGACATTTGGTCAGACCGAAGGATGAGGGGTTTCCTTGGTATCACTGTGCACTGGATACAGAGAGAGACAGAGAGGATGCAGCTAAAATCCAAACTGCTGGCCTTTGACCGCTTCAAAGGATTACACACTAGTGAAAGAATCTGTGAGAAATTTGAAGCTATATGTGACGAATACAACATCAAAGATAAACTAGACTATATTATTAGTGACAATGCTGCCAATATGCGGAAAGCATTCACTGTGTGCTTCCCCACTGAGCAAGGTGAGGAACATGATGATGATGATGGTGATCATCTTGACGACCCAGAGCTCTGGCACGACTTAACCTTGGAAGATCAGGAAACAGTAGGTGCTGCTATGGCAAAGACACAGCGCCTGCAGTGTTTTGCGCACACACTTCAGCTGGTGGTGAAAGATGGTTTGTCAGAGACCAAAGTGGCATCTCCTTCACTTTCAAAGTTATCTAAGCTCAGCTCTCTACTGCACACAAGCACAACATTCAAAGATGTGTTTGAAGCTGAATTTGGTGAACAGAAAGCGATCCCTGCTGCTGTAATCACAAGATGGAATTCAACACTGAGACAAGTGAAGGCAGTTCTCCAATGTGAACATCTAAAACTCTGTGCTGTTCTTGAAATGGCTGGGCACAAGGAGTTATTATTCACAACACGAGAGTGGAACCTGTTGAAGGAGATGGTGGACATATTGAAGCCTTTTGGAGAAGCAACAGATTTGACACAAGGTGAGAAAATAGTCACGATTAGTGCTGTTGTTCCATCTGTGCTGTCCCTCAATCACCACCTTGAGAAACTGAAGCCTCAAGTCTGTTTCCTGAATGGTCTGGTCAGGAGCCTCCAAGCATCTTTGAACAAAAGATTTCTTGGAATCTTTATCAGTGTGCGAATGGCTAGAGCAGAAGATGGGATCACTGCCCCCTTTTCAGATCCAGTGTACCTTAAAGCAGCTGCTTTGGATCCAGCATTTTCTCTGTTGTGGGTGGAACACCATGTGTTGGGCAGTTGTGACATAAAGGCAGAGGTGACACAAAAAGTTAAAGGTAAAGATTGAATATAGTTTATATTTTTTCTTTTTTTCTTTTTTTTTTTGTCTAAAATTGTAATAAAGGCTCTTTTGCTGTTGTTAATTTGTTTTGCCAGATCTGATCCTGCAAGATGCGGCAGATCCTGCAAAGTCAGAGCAACCTGTGACTCCTGGTGAGGAACATCAAGAGGACTCTGAAGATGGAGGACTCTTTGCTGCTTACTGTAAGAGGCAGAAGAAGGATGTGGGGAAGAGTCCAGCTCTACAGCTAAGTCACTACCTGGATATTGCCGATGGACAGAACGCCCTCTTGTTCTGGGCAATGAACATGCAGACTCTTCCTTCTCTGTTTCATGTGGCCACCAGAGTTTTGGCAGTACCTGCATGTAGTGCTCCTGTGGAGCGAGTTTTCAGCTATGGTGGCATCATTCTACGGCCTCATCGTGCACAAATGACTCACAGACTTTTGGCCAATTTGGTCTTTTGCAAATGCAATGCAGAATAGTTAATAGTTAACTGAAATAACTTAAAGTGCACATTCTTGTTCATTGTTCATATATATATATATATATATTTGTTTTGTACATAAGGAAATGGTTTTGTACATAAGGAAATCTCAGCAGTTTTTGTTTCAACAGGAAGTTCTGCTTTTGCATTTTTCGCTGAATGTTTATTCTGTGAATTTGTAATTTAGAGGAAGACTATTCTTGCAGCAAAGTTTAATTGAGCTGTGCAAGGTGCAATTTCAGAATTAGTTTGTGCATATTTTGTAAGTTACTTGTTTCATCAGGTGATGAGATTAATACAGATTTTTAAAAAAGAACACATGGTCTATTATTTACACCTAACATATAACTGCAACATTGTTTTTAAAAAAAAGACTTGAAAGGACTTGAAATTCAAAGTGTGCGACTTGGGACTTGACTTGAAAGTTGTCTGTCTTGACTTACGACTTGACTCGGACTTGCTTGACTTTACTTGAGACTTGACTCTGACTTGAGGATAAAGACTTGAGACTTACTTGAGACTTGCAAAACAATGACTTGGTCCCACCTCTGGTTTCAACAGCTCTTCAACATGTTTGAATGTTTGTGCCAAACTCGGGGCTTCTTCACTTCCATCCTCAGAATAAAAACCAGCTGTCACAGTTTCTTGATCAGCTCACGTGTCAGGTGTTAAGGGTCCGATATTGAGGAGGAGTAGAAAAACAACGATGGTCCAGAAGAGCTTGGTCAAACAATTGATTTTAATGAACACACGCAGCGTGGGGAGATGTACACTGCAAAACATCAGCTGTAGATCTCCGCCCAAAAATACACAAGACAATCGTTTTATAGCATCAGGGTTTGTTTTCTGACGGCCCCTCATACGTCATCACATGCATGAGTTTCAAAACCACAAATGTTCTGTTAGCAACTTTTAACACAGTTTGAAAAGAACATCGCCTCCATCTCCATCCCAGGTGTCTTCCTGTAGCTCGCCTTCGCTCGCTTATCTCAGAACATCAGCAGCATGTCTTAAGGCACACTGTCACTTGTGCAGACACAATTTTGCAGTTGCAAACTTTTACAAAATATTATTTGAACCTTCGCCTACCCCTGAGTCTAACTGCTGTGTAAGTGTGTGTATGTATGTGTGTCGACCTTAAATGCTCTCTCATCTCACCCGTTGTACTTCTGACCTTTCACCAGAACAGAGGCTCATCCTTATATGTAATAACCTAACTGAAACTATATATATGTAATATGTTGAATAAATGTTTTAATCAAGAACCACTACTAAAAAGCTTAATCAAAAAATATAAATGAATAAAAAGATAATAATGAATAACCTGGTTATTCAAATAGCATCATCCAAACAGCTCCTCAAAATAACTTACACTCAGACTCTGCTTTAGTTTCACTTTCACAAGCACGCTCTGCAAAAGCATGCGTTTCCTGTCAGCCTGCAACCTTTCACACTGAAGTCTGGGCTTCTCCCATACAAACCAACATAATCAGCATATAAACATTTAAGATTATAAAAAGCATTCAAAAGCATTTAAGATTATACATTCAACTCAACAGTTTAAAATGGTTATCACTGCACCTGCAATAAAGGTTAATATGATGCCAGTATGTTTAACCATCTGAATGCAATATCAGTGCTGTAGATTATGTTATTAATGCAATGGTAATGATGATGATTATGAACAATAGCAGCAAAATATTTCCCTGATCCCCACACAGGCCAGCCGTCATTAAAACGGGATCAGATGCAGAGATCCATCCAGGACGGATCCTTACTTAAGACTTTAGGAGGAACAGAGCACTTTTGAAAAACACAGTTCACAGCTTTGACACACAGCCTGATGAAAAGTGAAGAGCTTCTTATCTAAAAGTGTTGACGACCCTGACGTTCACCCTGCAGCACTAAATATTTAACAATCAGAAAATCCGGATGTTGCAGGTGGAGGACTCTTCAGTCGTGTGTCAAAGTCAGCCGAGGTGTGAGCACATTTCACACTGGCCTTATAATCCACAGTCTTCCTCTTCCTGCCGTCTTTCACGGCTGCTCGGATTAGGAACGCTCTACGGCAGCATCAGCGCTCCTGTTTCCGTGTAGGACTCAAACATATTCCCAACTCCTGCTCGTGGCTTTAACCGACCTGACGAGAGTTTCACAGTCAGCGCTGTCTGAGGGACCAGAGACACTTCTGGGTGATTTCTTTGTTTAGCACAGCCACAAACGTGCCTGAACCATTACTGACACGACGAATCTGCTTTTATGGGGAATCAAACACACTTCATCAGATTTACTGCAAACAAATACGTTTAAGTCCAGGAAGTTCCCGTCAGCTGTGACCTCAGAGCAGCAAGTCCTGTTATTATTATTATTATTATTAATACACCAGCTGGTATATTAATATTTGACTTTTTTTAACCAGGAAGTTATTTCAGAATAAAAGGCTGATCATTACAAACTTATTAAATAAACACGACATGAAGCAATGAAGCGTCAACAAAGAAAACACGTGATGGGCAGCGTGTCCAGGTCACAGCTTACAGCGGAGGGTGTGGGGGCCATACTGAGTTAGACTGAAGCTCCTCTTTATTACCCCCCCCTTTGACGATAATTCACTTTTTATTAATTTAATAAGAGCAACAATAGTAATTAATAATATAATTCTTAGCATCACTTTGTTACACACAGAAATTATGGCAGTTACAGAGTTAAAATGTTAGTATTTTAGATATTATTGTTATAGAAGTGAGAAAAACTCCAATCTCAGCCATTCAGTAGCTCTCAGCTCTCTTCATTCAGCTGTGATGATGTCAGAGGACCTGTTAAACACTCTGGAACATCTGGGAGATGAAGAGTTTGATGGTCAGGAGTTTGTCCTCCTGACCATCACACCGTGGTTTGAGTAGGTTTGGTGTGGTCTCTGCCTCTGCTGCACTGGAGGGGTGGCTGGCAGGGCAGTGTTAAGGTTCTGATATTGAGGCGGAATCCAAAAATAACCACTGATCCAGCCGGGTGCAATTAGACGACATTTTAATGAATTACACATGTGTGAGTCCGAACACTGTGCAGATTTCAGCGTCGAACTGTCTTACAATAGTCAGAACAAAGACTTTATAGGGTTGGCAGTCTGCCTGTTGCCAGGCAGACTCAAACAAAGCATACGTCACTCCAAAACCACAAACGTTCAGTTAACTTTGAACACAGTTTTTAACAAAGAACATTGTCTTCGGCTCGACCCCAGGTGCTTCCTGTCACCATCCTGCCCAGGCTTATCTTCTGGAACATCAGGTCCACGTTCTGCACAAACCGTCACTCATGCAGGCAGTTTTGCAGTCGCAAGCAAAACGTAATTAAACTCTTACCTATATAAATGAGTCTAATACTGTGTCTGTCTGTGCGTGCACAGAGTGTGCATCTGCTCTCTGCACCTTAGTTAACCTCAACTTAGGCAACCAAGCTAAGGCCATCCTGTGTGTAATGATCTTAACTTCTATGTAAAATGTATAAAACAAATGTTTCAATCTAATACAACTACTTAAAGCTTAATCAAAGATAAATGCATCAAAGATGATAATAGCATCATCCAAACTGCTCCTCAGAATTACTTGCACTGAGACTGTGCTTTCGGTTTCACTTCTGCAGAAGCATGCAGTTTCCTGTCTTATTTTGAGGATACTCAGCGTTAGGCCTTTTCTTTCACAATGCAGTCTGCCCATAAACTTTTAAGATTATAGATTCAAAAGCATTTCGGGTTATAGATTCAACTCAACAATTTAAAGTGGTTCTTCCTGGACCTGTAATAAAGACTAATATGATACCAATATATTTGAACATCTGAATGCATCTGAGTGCAACATCACTATTAATAATGAAATGGTAATGATGATTATAGAAATAGCAGCAAATAATAGCAGTAAAATATTTCTACTCTTCACAGCAGTAATCAGGTTCTCCCCTTTTTCAGTGATGCTGGACCTGAGAGGAGAGACATGTGGAGTGGGGAAGCAGCATGAAAGCTGACAAAAGAGAATGTTGTTGTGCGTGGGGTCCCGATCGTTCCACACAGTGCATTTGTCTCTGCCCGTCGAGGACCTTAAGCATAAACTTAGATCAAGAACTACCCTCAGTGTCCTAATGTGCATATATTTGATAACCTTAGCTCCATATGCTGTAGCATATCATTTTACGTCAACTAGACGTTAGTAATTAATTTTCTTTGTTTCTGTCCAAAGTTGAGGCAGTGCTGTAAGGTTTTAAGAAATACTTCAGTTAAAACCCTCCCATGGAGCAGAGGGGCAGAAACTCGGTGGAGCTTGATTTTCCATGCTAACACAGATTATATGAACAGAACCTGGCGATCCTTCTGATTTTTTGGGTTTTCACTAGATTTCACCAGTGTCCATGTCTCAGTTTGTCTGTTGGATCTGGAGTTACCCACGGCTGGTGGCACGACACAGCTGAATGACATGTGTCTTTTGAGGGACTGGAAACATTTTAAGGCCTTTCATGTCCTTCATTAACGACTGTTTTAAAGTGGACAGCAGAGTCTGAAACCTGGTGTGAGGAAGTGTTAGTGTGTGTTCACTTTTGTGACATTGTCTCCATCAGTCTGATTATAAAGCAGCATGTCATGGTCCGGAGTCTGTGGACTCCGTGTTTATGTTTAAGTTTATTAATATTCTGTGGTTTTGTTTATTTGGGGTTGTTTTTTATGATTATCCCGAGCGTTTTGTGTCCTTTGTACTCTCCTGTTCCACGGTTCACGTTCCTATGTTCTGTCACTGCAGTCTGTGTTAAGTTTGTATGTGTAGAGCTCAGTCGGTGTGTTTCCTGTTTTATTTTGAAGGTCCGTGTCTCTTGTCAGTGTTTCTAAGGGGTGTCCAAATTCATGGGCTGCATCCTCCTGAGGCCGCATTTGTAGGCCGATTACATCACAGCGACGCGATGAAGGTTTGGCTTTTTTCAGTGTTTTATTTGTTCGTGAGTAAATCAGTTTGGCTGAGATTAAAGTTATTAGATTAGATTAGATTAGATTAATAAAAACTTTATTAATCCGCCGGGTGGTTTTCACACAGCTGAATAAACGTCAAACAGAAAACTGATTAAACAGAAGTGTGAGATGGTTGAGAAGTTACGCCAGCGTCCTGTTATATTGTAGACAGCAAGCAGCACATGGCCGAGTTGATTAAACTCCACCGAGACAGCAAATCAGAAGGCTAGACCATCTAATTTCACAGCCATTTACTTCCGGCATACCCGACCTTCTGAGGACCCGGCCCACGTAGACCGCAAAGGCCGGGTCCTCAGGAGGATGCAGCCCATGAATTTGGACACGGCTCTAGTTTCGCTTCCCCTTGTCTTGCTATATCCAATTAATCCCAGCCGCCTGTCTCCCATTCCCTGATTGCCCTGTGTGTATTTAACTCCTGTGTTTTCTTGTCTGTGTTGCTGGTTCTTCTACGTAATCTCCCTCCATCATTCTGTGTTTTTTCCCTGCGGCTCCCTGCATCGCTGTTTCAGGTTTCAGTTCTGTGTTTTGTTAGCTTTTTCCAGTTTAAGTTTTGCTTAGTTTCCATCCTCACCTTTGCCATTTCTGTTTGTATCACTGCTTTATGAATAAACTCACTTGCATCTCAGCTGCCTGCATCTTGGGTCCTAATTCTCCACCTCCACACGTCTGCCACAGTGGAAGTGACACAGCAGCTGAAGCCTTCAGGTGATAAACTGCTGTTGCAGTTTCTTCTCTCTCCGTCGGATTAAACTCAGTGCACATACAACTCAAACTGAACAATGAGAGTAGCAACAGCCTTATCCTCACAGCCTGACTGGTCGCTGTTACTGGGAGGTCGAGTGGAGAGGAGATGAGGCCCACTCTGATGATTAAATCATCGATGTATCCAAATCCATTTTTTTTTATTATTGTTATTATTCTAATGTCAATTCAATTCAATTCAATTTTATTTATATAGCGCCAAATCACAACAGCAGTCGCCTCAAGGCGCTTTATATTGTACAGTAGATTGCACAATAATACATACAGAGAAAAACCCAACAATCATATGACCCCCTATGAGCAAGCACTTTGGCGACAGTGGGAACGAAAAACTCCCTTTTAACAGGAAGAAACCTCCGGCAGAACCAGGCTCAGGGAGGGGCGGGGCCATCTGCTGCGACCGGTTGGGGTGAGAGAAGGAAAACAGGATAAAGACATGCTGTGGAAGAGAGACAGAGATTAATAACAGATATGATTCGATGCAGAGAGGTCTATTAACACATAGTGAGTGAGAAAGGTGACTGGAAAGGAAAAACTCAATGCATCATGGGAATCCCCGGCAGCCTACGTCTATTGCAGCATAACTAAGGGAGGATTCAGGGTCACCTGGTCCAGCCCTAACTATATGCTTTAGCAAAAAGGAAAGTTTGAAGCCTAATCTTGAAAGTAGAGATAGTGTCTGTCTCCCGAATCCAAACTGGAAGCTGGTTCCACAGAAGAGGGGCCTGAAAACTGAAGGCTCTGCCTCCCATTCTACTTTTAAATACTCTAGGAACAACAAGTAGGCCTGCAGTGTGAGAGCGAAGTGCTCTAATAGGGTGATATGGTACTACAAGGTCATTAAGATAAGATGGGGCCTGATTATTTAAGACCTTGTATGTGAGGAGCAGGATTTTGAATTCTGGATTTAACAGGAAGCCAATGAAGAGAAGCCAAAACAGGAGAAATCTGCTCTCTCTTTCTAGTCCCTGTCAGGACTCTTGCTGCAGCATTTTGGATCAGCTGAAGACTTTTCAGGGAGTTTTTAGGACATCCTGATAATAATGAATTACAGTAGTCCAGCCTGGAAGTAATGAATGCATGAACTAGTTTTTCAGCGTCACTCTGAGACAGGATATTTCTAACTTTAGAGATGTTGCACAAATGGAAGAAAGCAGTCTTACATATTTGTTTAATATGTGCGTTGAAGGACATGTCCTGGTCAAAAATGACTCCAAGGTTCCTCACAGCATTACTGGAGGCCAAGGTAATGCCATCCAGAGTAAGAATCTGCTTAGATACCATATTTCTAAGATTTTCAGGGCCGAGTACAATAACCTCAGTTTGATCTGAATTAAGAAGCAGAAAGTTAGCGGCCATCCAGGTCTTTATGTCTTTAAGACATTCCTGCAGTTTAACTAATTGGTGTGTGTTACCTGGCTTCATGGACAGATAGAGCTGCGTGTCATCTGCATAGCAGTGAAAATGTATGCTATGTCTTCTAATGATGCTGCCTAAGGGAAGCATGTATAATGTAAACAGAATTGGTCCTAGCACTGAACCCTGTGGAACACCATAATTGACCTTAGTGTCTGAAGAGGACTCTCCATTTACATGAACAAATTGGAGTCTATTAGATAGATATGATACAAACCACTGCAGTGCAGTACCTGTAATACCTACAGCATGTTCTAATCGCTCTAATAGGATATTATGGTCAACAGTATCGAACGCTGCACTGAGGTCTAGCAGGACAAGCACAGAGATGAGTCCACTGTCAGAGGCCATAAGAAGATCATTTGTAACCTTCACTAAAGCTGTTTCTGTGCTGTGCTGAGCTCTGAAACCTGACTGAAACGCTTCAAATAAGCCATTCCTCTGCAGATGATCTGTTAGCTGTTTGACAACTACTCTTTCAAGGATGTTTGATATGAAAGGAAGGTTGGAGATTGGCCTATAATTAGCTAAGACTGCTGGGTCTAGAGATGGCTTTTTAAGTAAAGGTTTAACTACAGCCAGCTTGAAGGCCTGTGGTACATAGCCGATTATTAGAGATAAGTTGATCATATTTAAGATCGAAGAATTAATTAATGGCAGGACTTCTTTGAGCAGTTTTGTAGGAATGGGGTCTAAAAGACACGTTGATGGTTTGGAGGAAGTAATTATTGAAATTAACTCAGAAAGATCAATTGGAGAAAAAGAGTCTAACTTAACATCGATGGTACTAAAAGTAGCTGTAGATAATATTACATCTGTGGGATGATTATTGGTAATTTTTTCTCTAATGATAAAAATTTTATTTGTGAAGAAGTTCATGAAGTCATTACTAGTTAACGTTAAAGGGATTGTTGGCTCAGTAGAGCTCTGACTGTTTGTCAGCCTGGCTACAGTGCTGAAGAGAAACCTGGGGTTGTTCTTATTTTCTTCAATCAGTGACGAATAGTAAGATGTTCTGGCTTTGCGGAGGGCTTTCTTATAAAGCAGCAAACTATTTCTCCAGGCTAAATGATGATCCTCTAAATTTGTGACACGCCATTTCCTCTCCAGCTTACGAGTTATCTGCTTTAGGCTACGTGTTTGAGAATTATACCACGGAGTCAGGTACTTCTGATTTGAGGCCTTAGTTTTCACAGGAGCTACAGTATCCAGAGTCGTACGTAGTGAGGATGTAAAATTATTAACAAGATAATCGACCTCTGTTGGAGTAGCGTTCAGGTAGCTGCTCTGCTCTATGTTGGTACAGGGCATTGAAGATGATAACAGTGGGTGGATTATATTCTTAAACTTAGTTACAGCACTTTCAGAAAGACATCTACTGTGATAAAGTCTACTCTCCACTGCTGTGTAATCAATTATTGTAAATGTAAATGTTATCAGGAAATGATCAGACAGCAGAGGGTTTTCAGGAAACACTGTTAAATGTTCAGTTTCTATGCCATATGTTAAAACAGGATCTAGAGTGTGATTAAAGTGGTGGGTGGGTTCTTTTACATTTTGAGAGAAGCCAATTGAGTCTAATAACAGATTAAATGCGATGTTGAGGCTGTCATTTTTAGCATCTACATGGATGTTAAAATCACCCACAATAATTATTTTATCTGAGCTGAGCACTAAATCAGATAAAAAGTCTGAGAAATCAGAGAGAAACTCTGTGTAAGGCCCAGGTGGACGATAGATGATAACAAGTAAGACTGGTTTCTGAGTTTTACAGCTGGGGTGGACGAGGCTAAGCATCAGGTTTCTGTAAGGCAGAGTAAATCGATTTGTTGATCAATTATTAAGTCATGTACTAACAGAGACTTGGAGGAGAGAGACCTAATATTTAATAATCCACATTTCACTGTTTTACTCTTTGGTTCAGATGTGGATACTGTATTGTTCTTTCTTTGTGATTTTTTATGTTTAAGTTGTTTATTGCTGGTTTTTGGTTTGTTTTTTGTCTGTTTGGGAGCTGACACAGTCTCAATGGAGATGGGTTTTTGGGGGGGTAGCAGGAGGAGAGAAGCTGCAGAGAGGCGTGTAGGACTGCAACTCTGCTTCCTGGTCCCAACTCTGGATAGTCATATTTTGGGGGGTTTAATAAATTGGTCCATATTTCTAGAAATGAGAGCTGCTCCATCCAAAGTGGGATGGATGCCGTCTCTCCTAACAAGACCAGGTTTCCTCCAGAAGGTTTGCCAATTATCTATGAAGCCCACATCGTTTCTGGGACACCACTCAGACAGCCAGCAATTTAAGGAGAACATGCGGCTAAACATGTCACTCCTGGTCTGATTGGGGAGGGGACCAGAGAAAACTACAGAGTCCCACATTGTTTTGGCAAAGTTACACACCGATTCAATATTGATTTTAGTGACCTCCGATTGGCGTAACCGGGTGTCATTACTGCCGACGTGAATTATGATCTTACTGTATTTACGTTTACCCTTAGCCAGCAGTTTTAAATTTCCTTCAATGTCGCCTGCTCTGGCCCCTGGAAGACAATTGACTATGGTTGCCGGTGTCTCTAGCTTCCCATGTCTGAGAACAGAATCACCAGTTACCAGAGTTTGACCCCCGGCGGGTGTGTCGCCGAGTGGGGAAAAACGGTTAGACACATGAACAGGTTGGTGGTGTACCTGGGGCTTCAGTTTAAGACTATGCTTCCTCCTCACCGTCACCCAGCCGCCGTCTTTCCCCAGCTGCTTGGGGTCTAGTGATGTTTGATTCGTGAACGAATCGTTCAATACTCAAGAATCACTTTACTGACTCGTGAACCATGATTCACAAGCGCAACTGACTCACTGACTCATCCATGTTGCTGTTAGCAAGCTAATTCCATTAGTAGAAATATATCTAGCTTATAATTAAGCTATAATAAGTGGGGAAAAAAACAACAGCCAGTTTCTCAACAAAAACATTTCTGCTCTGAACTGGAAGAAAAAACCCTGAGTAGAAGCTCACATCAAGACAATAGCTCCTCGGTTCACAGTAGCATCGCTCAGCTAGCATGCTAACAGCACATTTGAGTTACTCACCCCCTCCCTTGCTGTGCTGAATCATATGCCGTTTCTCAATTCTCAAGTACGTGAGTATGTACTCGCATTCTCGGCGAGTACGTACTCACGTACTGGCCAAGAACGCACGGGAGTACGTACTCGCCGAGAACGCGAGTACGTACTCACGTACTTGAGAATTGAGAAACGGCCTTTGTCTGAGTTTCGGACGAAATGCATTCTGGGATATTTAGCTGTACCAAGTCCACACAAGTCACCACCGATGCATGCTCGATAAAACGGGCGGAGCGAGAACACATCCGGGACTTTTTCGTGTTCTCGGTTTGATGCGTACTTTGAAATGGAACACTTGGTCTCCGACTGATGACGTATCACGAGTACACGAGAACGCAAGTACGCACAAGTACGCATATTGAGAAACGGCCATAGTGTAAGGCGAATCACTCACTCACTCACCCCCTCCCTCCTGGCTCACAGCTTCTTCTTCTTCTTGGTTGGGAACCAATGTTAAGGCGCTTTACCGCCCCCTGGCTCACAGCTCAGTGGACATTTAGATTAGATATATTTGACACATTTAAGGAAAATACCAATAAAATAAAATAAAAATAAATAAATATTCCCTTTAGAATTTTTTTTGCTCTTTTTTGCTGTAAAAAAAATAGTTGTTTTCTTTTACAATCATTCATCTTAGCAGTAGGATTTACATTAAAAAGAGAAACAAATTAAGTTTGAGTGAAAATATACATTTTTGCACTCTGTAGTCAACTGACTCAGTGACTCAAATGACTCAAGAAACCCGATTCACTTTGGTGAGTGACTCATTAAAACTCGATTCAGTAAAAAGAATCGAATTTACCATCACTATTGGGGTCTGCCAGGGAACAGCTAGCGGGGCCTACGCTATCTTCAGCTGCACCAGCTACAGGGGCCTGGCTAGCTACGGGTGAATGAAGGGTGCGAAGCCGAATCTCCAATTCAGTAATCCTGGCCTCCAGAGCTGCAAATATGCTACATTTGTTACAGGTATCATTACTGCTAAAGGAGGCCGAGGAGTAGCTAAACATCTGACACAATGAGCAGGAAAGTGCAGGAGGGACAGGTGAAGTAGCCATGGTGCTAACGAGTCGGCTACGAGCTAAGCTAAGCTAGCAAAACAGTAGAGACACAGTGAGTGAATACTTTGGCTATAAGTTAGGTCGTGAGTATGCAGAAAGTGTGCTTCGGATGAAGCACGTGAAGATTATATTATGAAAAAAGAATGTATCTAACAGTTTTTAATTAAATTGCTAAGCAGAAAAGCTACTCAGAAACATCACTGTGTTTGAGCAGGAACAGGAAGTGATACTCTACCGCAGAGCGAGCGAACACCAAGTGACAGCGCCACCAAGAGTGTGGGGGTTTTCTGTGATTTTCAGTGATATATTAGTTTATATTATTTACTTTACAATTTTTGTTGACTTTTGAGCACTTGAGTTGATATTATAAACAATTCATTACACTTGATTTATTACATTATTGTAGAGTCTATAAGGGCGACCACCTTCCTCCATGTGCAGTCGGGCTTAGGACTGTCCTTGGCGGAATCGATCAAGGCTGGCGGGGATGTTCTTCTCCAACGAGTGCACCTTCTTCTGCAAAACATCTGGGACACAGAGACGATTCCGAGAACATGGAAGAAGGCCATCATTATCCCAATCTTCAAGAAAGGCGACAACCGAGAATGCCAAAACTATCGTGGCATAAGTCTGCTCTCGATCGTTGGAAAAGTCTTCATGAAAGTAATTCGATCACACCTGCAGAAACATCGCGAACAAATGAGCCTGAGGAGCAAGCCGGCTTCAGACCTCACGGTGGGTGCTGTGACCAGATATTCAGCATTCGCCAGGTGATGGAGGAGGGAATTCGATGTGGGAAACAAATGGTCATGGTCTTTATTGACTTTTGATCCGCATTCAACTGCATCGATTGGCCAGCACTTTGTATGGCGCTGGAGACCGAGCACATCCCATCAAAAGTCATTAATCTCCTGCAGGAAAATTACAATGGATCATTGAGCCAAATATGCATCCAAAAGGAGCTGTCGACTGAATTCATTATCCGCACTGGAGTCCGCCAGGGAGACGTCGCCGCACCGCTGCTCTTCAACATTGTAGTTGACGCCATCATGAGGAAAGTCTTCAGGGGGAGACACGGAGTCCAGTTTGATGAAAATGGCACCTTTACGGATCTCATGTTTGCAGATGACAGTAGTGTGTTGGCCGAAGATGACGCCGAAGCTACAGACGTTCTATATAAGATCGCCCGCGCCGCCCAGTCATATGGCTTGAAGATGAACACTGACAAGACGAAGGTGTTGACAACAGATGGGTCGCCTGTGTTAAGGTTCATTGTTGAGAGAGGAATCCATAAATAACCACAGATCCGGTCCAGTGTGCAATTAGACAGTATTTTAATAAACACATGTGTGAGTTCAACAACCCAATCAGTATTGAACTGTCTTTACCATATTCAGACAACAGTTTTATAGGGTTAAGATAGTACAGCCCCCTTTTCTGTTGCTAGGCAGATTTAATACAGCATACGTCAGCCTAAACCACAAATGTTCTGTCAACAACCTTTAACATAGTTTTAAAAGAACATTGTCTTCGGGTCGGTGCTTCCCCTCAGCTCGTCTTCGCTGTCGCTTCCCTGTGGGAGATCTGTTGCACTTCCTCTAAGTACGTCGGCACAATTCTGCATTTGCAGCAAAAACACATCTTCACTTCTTGCTTACCAAAATAGATCTACTATGGTGTGTATGTGTGTGTGCGTGCACGTGCGAGGGCGCGTGCGTGCTGTGTACTACGTACGTGTCATGACCTCTCACTATTTGTGTCTGTATGTGTGTCTCGCCCTTAAATGCTCTCACATCTCACCCGTTACACTTCTGACCTTCACGTGACCAGGAGCCACAGCTCTTTAATAAGCTCAAATGCAATCATGTATAAAAGATTAAAATCATTTTCATAACACAGGTTTTCCTTCTCAGATCTGCCAATATGTTTGCTCCTCCTAATATAGTCTAAAAGTAACCCCAAGCAAAGCAATTTGAACTTTCCCCTATCAGTGATCCCTCTAACTAAGCGTGTGTGTGTCTCGTCTATCTGTGGGTGCACAAAGTGTGCATCTGCTCTCTGAACAGTTTCACTTCTGCAAAAGCATGGCTTGCAGACGCATTTCCTGTCAGCCTGCAGTCAGCTTCTCCCCCACTGAAGACTTCAGTATAAAAATACAAAAACACCCAAAAGCCCCAAACCTATAGACCCAACTCAACAATCTGAAGTGAAAATAAAATAATAAATCAAAATGACCAAACATAATACTTCCTCTCTTGACACTTCCTCTCTTGACCTCTGGATAACATCCAGAGGTCACCAAAACAAATAAAAGCATGACCGAAACTAATAATTCACGGAGTAGATCCTAGTCTAAGACTAGATTCACCTTAACTGTGATGGATAAAAACCTTCTCCCTACTATGCTCTAACTTACTCTGTTCCTCAAGTGCTCTCTTTATTCAAACTTGATTCAACCTAATATTACACAAAACATGAACCTAATTGCGTATTCGGTTTTTTACTTTTATTCCTATATAATCTTAAACATCACTCATCTCAATCTACAGCATTTTAACAGTCTTACAGCACTGCTGTCATATGTTTCCTGTTGTTCCTTATCTGATCACCCACATCCTGTACACAAACTGTCACTGCTACAAGGGCCTCTCATCTAAAGTCCCCTATTAAAAGCTGAACTCTAACTGTATTTTAAAAACTCACGTTTCCCGTGTTACACCCTGTTTTAATATATCATTTTATTTCATTTTGCTGCTCTTAATGTAATGACTCATTCTAATTTATACTTCATCAGACTTAACCAAAATATATACGCTTTCTCCCTTTGCTTCTGTTTTAAACAAAAACTTAGTCACTTCAACAGGCATTTGTTATTCTGTAACTAAATTTTATATAATAAGACTAATTTAGAGCTGCAGGTGTTATCTCAATATTTTATATGTCACTCAGTTTAGCAAAACTCCTATTCAGTTCCTCTTTCTGTCACTTGTTACCGGGCCAACTCAAATTCAGTTAAAAGCTAAAGGAATTTCAGGCCTTTTGCCTCAAGTCAATACTGTCATGTGTGTTAAGAACTCCATATGTCTGTAAGCGTGTGCAATCCTTCAATAACTCAGGTCATTCTCACAGTAGATTGGCTAATCATAATGTTAACCAAAAGTTTGTGACCCTCAAGAGACGACTCTCTGAGCCACAACTCCGTTAAAGGCACAAAAATGCAATGTGTATGAAAAAATCCTTTCTACATATATAATCTCCAATATTATTCATTCAAGTCAGCGAGACTTTTAACATCCTCATAAAAAGCTCTCCTCTACCCTAGAAATAAATCTATTTACTATCTGTTTCTAAAGCCTACATTATAACAACTTATTTTAAAAATCAAAAAGAAATCACACATTTTCTTCTCATAAAATGTTCACTATTTTCCCCAAAGCATATCCTTTATTCCCACAGTTTCCCTTTAAGTTTTATATACCACTTCTTATTAACACCAGCAATTTATCTTCTAAACAGAATTCAGTTCATTTTAATCCTCTCTTTAAAGAATTTAAAGAATTTTACCATCTCTAAATTATCAACAAAAACCCAATCGTTATAAAATCATACTAAAACCCATTTCAAATTAAACAAATTAAATCTTAAATCCCTCTCTTTTTTGACACATCTCATGTGGCAAAAAACTCAACATGCTTCACCCAAGCTTAACAAATTAACAAGGGAAAAAAGGTTAGTCATCTCATATCATTTCTCAGAACACTTCCGCCATCTTCCTCTCCGGTATTTTGCTCCAGCCCTGAAAACCTGTGTTTAAGGAACAAAATCAATTAAATTATCCTGACAAATCTTCTCAAACTCGTTGCTCCATCGAACTCTGGATCCTTGGAATTTCCTGAAAACAAAACCTGTACTTTACATTTCATACTCTCCCTCTATGATCCAGTCTGTGTCATGACAAAATAGACTTAAACAGAACAGTTATTCATCATGAGTTACCTCAGTTAATGGTAACTTGAGTTACCTCAACCAATGTTTCCCTTTTAGCATTTGGCATTCTATAATGTAATAACATGATCCAACCCCAGTAAATAATTACCTCAAAGCACACATCAATATCCCAAAATCAGCATCCCCAGATTTAAGTCTCCCACTCCTCCTGTTTGTCAACCTTTTATTTATTTCCCCTCTTGGTCCCATCACTCGCATTCACACACATGCATTCACACATGATATTTTTTTGCTGATACTGCAGCCTTCTGCGCACGTCATCAGATGCTCCACATCAGCAAAATGAGCTCAATCATTTGTTTTATTTCGTTTTCCTTTTTAGGAAAATAGTTCGCTATACTTTTGACTGGATTGAATCGATCAATCCATTTTTAGACAGAGACTTGCCGCCAATCAGTCTCTGATTGTAATCAATTATAATTCTGTAATGCCCACCTGATTTTCGTACTTGGTAATTTTGTCAGCGCCGTCCGTTCACTCTCTTCCAGGCCTGCTTAGCACAAAAATGAAAAAAGAGAGCTGATTATTAGCTCATCAAAGTACAAAACAAAATCACCTGACAGGTTTTCCCGAGTGCACTACTACAAAAATTTTTGGGCCCCTCTCAGACATATCCATGTCTAATCAAACACCCTCTCTGGAAATAAAACAACAGCCTCAAAAATCAAAAACAATCTCAAAGTTCACCCTTTCAACACACCGAAAACCTCGTCAAAAGATCAAAGACCGTTTGCACAATGTCTCCCTTCCTCACTTTGCCATGTGTTCATTCAGCACAAGATAAAAACCAATTTCAACAACGTATCATCCTTAAATTATAAATTTCCTGTCCAAATCTGCCCCTCTGAGCAGACCTGACCACCGTAATCAAATATCCTGATACTTTACCATTATATATTTTGCCAAATGATCCTCCACACCACCGCTCTCTCTTGAACTGAAAGCCTCCGACACACACGCACACAGGAAGTGTCTCTGCTCATAGACTCACAGCTCAACAGCCAACTTGACAAGAAAATTACATGTTTACACCTTATCACATTATTGAATTATTTTCATTTTCTTTCTATAATAATCACTTGCTTTAATCACTCAGTACGAGAGCACTCCTAAGTCACTTTTTTTTTTAAAACTGCTTTAGTCCCTTTTCTTCTGTTAATTCCCATAGCTCCTTTGAGTCAACTTCAACTTCAAGCTTTAAGTCTATTTTATTAAACATTCACACCATTCTATCACTCATACAAGTAGCAAGCTGATCTTCATTGCATATGCTTGTGTTCTTAGCCAGGTTTTTAATCAACGTCTCTATGCATTAAGCTTCAGGAGCTTGTCTTGGTAAGGTTAATGCATTCTCTGTTTGTGTGTATGTGTGTGTGTTATTTTGCATCTATGGCTTCACAGTCTCCCAGACACTTCCCAACTCTCCAGTTAAGCAGTCAGTTTTCTTTTTTCCCCGAATTACTAACCCAAACTTTAATTTCCCACCTTAAATAACAGCCCTCCTGGTCTTCAGCCAGGTGTTAGGGCTTGCTTTTCAGGTTCCTGGACACATCATGCTGTGAACAATTCAACCAGAAACTTGCCTTAACTTATCCATTGATGTTAACCTCTAACTTTCTTCCGACTGCTGGATCTGGAGAGTTGGTCCAAGCCTGCTTTACTCCTGAAAATAACAAAACTAAGACATTTTCATTATTATCACAAGTGGTTAAATGACCCATTTCTCTATCTCTGATCAGAAACACCAATTATGCCATGCATGTAAGCGTGTTCTTCCTTGCATTTCATGTTAATTGAGTGTAAACTGCTTCTTCATTGAATTAATTCATTGAGTTCTTCGTTGCATTTCTATGTATTCATGTTAATGTCCTCTACGTGTAAGCTGTTTCTTCATTGCATCTTAAATTATAATCAGTTTTACTTCATGCATTTTTCACTGAGGTTTAGATTCAAACTATCTCACTTCTGATTCATTTCAAAAATAATCTCACATGTAACAATTTGTATGTGTTTTCTATTCATTAAGGTAATGACAATTATTTTCTTTCATTATTCTTACCTTTTCTAATGTTTACCTCTTTGTTATGCTGTGGTGGACATCCCTAAACAATCATGAGTTCAGGTTTCAATTTTCAGTCCAAACATATCCTGTATTCTCGCAATTAAACTCGTCCAGCTTCATCTCTCACCGGTCTCTTTTTCATTCACAGTGTCCTGTTCGTGCTTCAAAGCTCCAGCAAACACAGTCTCAACTCAGCTGTTGTCTTCTTCTCTGTTTCTTTACAGTCTTTCTTTTAGGTTAAGTCCCAGCATGGCAAAATATCACATTCAGTGCCTTCAGTCTTATTTTCATTTGCTCTGTTTTCTTCTCCATTCATGGAAAATATGAGAGTCAGTGCCTTCAAGCAGACACATCACACTGTTCTTCACCAGCATGCATGTTGCATCTTTCATACTGCTGGACTCATCTTCGTCAGTGTCACTGCTTTCACTTGCACTGCTTTTAACTTCAGTTAATTCTTCAAGTCCACGATGTTCTGTCGGTCTTCATCAGGCGATTGACTGGCCTTTAAGTTTCTTCTCAGGGTCAAAGACAAAGTGAGAGATCAAGCTGCACAATTTCGAGCCAAAGCCTGGCTTATTTTCTCCCAATTCTATTAATCTATTGTTCTGGTGCTGCACTCAAGGTTCCAAAGTTGAGAGACGTCCACCTGTATTGACACACTAAAGCATACAATTAGTATCATATTCATTTTTCATCTTAAGACCTCCATTTTGCTTCCTCTCCCTCGAGTTTGACTCGTCTGTCTCTCTGTGTTCTTTCTTTACACACTCAGTTCCTTTTATGAGCATGCAAAGTTCCTGTTCACTATTTCCTGTTCTCTACAGAGTCTGTCTCTCTTTGTATTTATAGTCTAAAAACCCTCTTTAATTCTACTAAATCTTGATCTAAAAAACAATACACCTTCATGTCACTCACACACATTTAAATAGAGCTCTTTCACACATCAGAACAACTAACACTTCTCCACACACATCACCCTTCACCCTTCTTTAGATCAGTTTGTAGCGTATACACTTATATGTTTTCCATCAGAAAAAAAATAAACTCAATTTCTCATAACCTCACTCATGCGTTTCTTGAATTAAAAGCACTTGCAAACTTTAAACATCCTATTTTACATCACAAAAGAAATATATTTCACACTCCTTTATTTCATACACCCCTTTTAAATGCTCTAACCTCTTTCAGACGCCATAAATCGTCTCACACGCACTGCCTTTTCTCTCTCAAACTTCCATTTTACACTCACTCAGACAAATCATGCAGAGTCACTTAAATCAAATACTGACAGCATTCACACGGTTAAAATCACTCGAAATACGCTTTCATACGAGTATCTTGGACATGCCTTCCATGATCAGAAAGAGCAAGTCAAAAGAAAAAAGAAAAAGAAAACTGAAACCTCTCATCGTCCTCACAGCTTCTCCCCACACACACATAACTGAAAAATAAACCACACCAACATTTATTACTCAAGATATATACATCTATCAAAATTCAGTCACTTACTATACATCCACACTAGTATATTCAAACTGTATTTATACAATTCTAATGAGCAAAACCAGCATCTTACTTACAGGCATTTAGCAATATCAGATAAAGCTCAATACTCTCGGAATTGAAAGCAACACTCTGCATGCGCGTCACCGCTCCTCATTTGCATTTACACACACCATCAGTGCACATCCGGCTGTGCATTGCTGACACAGAGACTGATCTTACTCATAGATCTCATATTTTATATTACAGACGTCTTATTAATTACAACTGCACAGATTTTAGGCCTTTTAAAACCTATATAATTTCGATAATTTAACATAACCGACTCGAACGGGCAAACCTCAGGTTTTTTGCGACCAATTCATCAGACCAGACTCGAACTGCTCTGTCCAGATTTTCTAAACCTAACTTAATTTACAGGTAGCCAAAAAAGCGCAAATAGAGGACTTGAACCCCTAGCAATTTCGGAGGTTCCCAAGTTCTCCCCCGCTGTCGACGGTACTATCCCTACTTACTGGTAGGCCTAGGGTCAGCGTCCTGCCCAGGTGCAAGCGTTACCAAGGAGAAAATGCGCTTCTTAACAGACGCCGCTGTCGTTCTAGAAAAATTTAGAATAATTTGAAACAACAATCTAAGCCCAAAACAGGATTAAGATTGAGGCAGATCTACCTTTGTGGACATAGGGGACTTGAACCCACAAAATGACCATCACAAGATAAATCCAATGTCCAGCGGGACTTGAACCCACAGAAATGACCAATTTCCCTACTTTCTACGTGAGACTTGAACTCACTTTAACTCTTTTCCTTTTCTTTGGGACTTGAACCCAGTACTTTTACTTATCACTTATCATTACTTCAACCAGCATGCTCATGAAATTCCCATCAAACTCAAAACAGACATTCACCAGTAATTATAGTGACCAGGCTTTTAATTTGACATGCCCAATGTGACACCTTTTGGAAATATATTTCAACAGGCAGTGTCTTACCTTTAAATGCCCCGGGGAATGCCCGCTCACTTTCACCACTGATTACCGTCTGCCCGTCCAATTACCACGGACCCCGGATCTCTCCGTCTACACCATTCCCCTCTCTCACCGGAACGAGCCCCCAAATGTTAAGGTTCATTGTTGAGAGAGGAATCCATAAATAACCACAGATCCGGTCCAGTGTGCAATTAGACAGTATTTTAATAAACACATGTGTGAGTTCAACAACCCAATCCGTATTGAACTGTCTTTACCATATTCAGACAACAGTTTTATAGGGTTAAGATAGTACAGCCCCCTTTTCTGTTGCTAGGCAGATTTAATACAGCATACGTCAGCCTAAACCACAAATGTTCTGTCAACAACCTTTAACATAGTTTTAAAAGAACATTGTCTTCGGGTCGGTGCTTCCCCTCAGCTCGTCTTCGCTGTCGCTTCCCTGTGGGAGATCTGTTGCACTTCCTCTAAGTACGTCGGCACAATTCTGCATTTGCAGCAAAAACACATCTTCACTTCTTGCTTACCAAAATAGATCTACTATGGTGTGTATGTGTGTGTGCGTGCACGTGCGAGGGCGCGTGCGTGCTGTGTACTACGTACGTGTCATGACCTCTCACTATTTGTGTCTGTATGTGTGTCTCGCCCTTAAATGCTCTCACATCTCACCCGTTACACTTCTGACCTTCACGTGACCAGGAGCCACAGCTCTTTAATAAGCTCAAATGCAATCATGTATAAAAGATTAAAATCATTTTCATAACACAGGTTTTCCTTCTCAGATCTGCCAATATGTTTGCTCCTCCTAATATAGTCTAAAAGTAACCCCAAGCAAAGCAATTTGAACTTTCCCCTATCAGTGATCCCTCTAACTAAACGTGTGTGTGTCTCGTCTATCTGTGGGTGCACAAAGTGTGCATCTGCTCTCTGAACAGTTTCACTTCTGCAAAAGCATGGCTTGCAGACGCATTTCCTGTCAGCCTGCAGTCAGCTTCTCCCCCACTGAAGACTTCAGTATAAAAATACAAAAACACCCAAAAGCCCCAAACCTATAGACCCAACTCAACAATCTGAAGTGAAAATAAAATAATAAATCAAAATGACCAAACATAATACTTCCTCTCTTGACACCTGCCAACGTCTACCTCAACTGTATCCAGATAGAGCAAGTTCAGCAGTTCAAATACCTGCGCTCACTGATCGAGCAAAGGAAGGTTGCATCCATGGCGGCGATCCGCAGTCAAATAGGTCAAGCAACCACAGCATTCACTTCTCTAAAGTGGTGCTTGTGGAAGCGGACCAATATTTCCATCTCGACCAAAATCCGCCTTTTCCGGATGCTGATCCTGCCAATTCTACTCTATGGATCCGAAACGTGGACGGTGCTTAAAGCGGACCTCAACAAACTCAAAGTTTTCCAGATGCGCTGCCTTCGGCAGATATTACTGGTACCACTTCGAGACCGCCTTTGAAATGAGGACATCCGACGGAGATGCAGCAACCAACCGCCAATTGAGAAGCATATTCAAAAACGCTGAATGTGATGGTTTGGCCATGTGTGTCGAATGGACGCGAGCAGACTACCACACCAACTCCTCTGGCGTAAACGATCCACCGTGTGGAGAATCCAACGAACGGCACCGAAGAAAGCATGGCTAAAACAGGTCGAAGATGACATCAGGGATCGCAGAATAAATCTCGACGAGGCCAGGACAATCGCCAACAATCGCTATGCATGGAAATGAGTTGTGAAGGAAATTCGACAACCATTGGCACCCACAGCAGCATATGGGCTTAGGAGTCGATCCAGATCTAACGCCAGCTAGGGATCAAAGAAGAAGAAAGAGTCTAAAGGCACAGCTCCTTTCAGCATGGCCGGAGGAGATGCACAGCACACACCACTCATGGTTTTCTGTATTTCTGTATATTACAGTGATTGACAGTAAAGAGGCCCAGAGATCCAGTGCTGTCTCCTGCCTCTTACTTAAAGGTCAGAACACAACGCATCGACAGGCGTAACACACACAAACGGGAATACACATAACTGCATTCTGGCTTTACTGATACTTACATGGTCTGAGGTCAGACCACTGTTGTAGGTCACAATCAGCCAAGGTTTCGGGTGAGCTCATCGTGAAACCTAGCTCCACCCAATCATGTAATTTCCTGAGGTCAGATGGCCCACGATGTGAGTCGGTGTTAAACTGTCTGGGAAGGATCTCAGAACTGGATTATAGATGGCAGACAGTTGGTGTCATAAGCCACCGCCTCTTTGTATAATTAGGGGAGTTTACTTGGGTGGTGGCCAAGCTGCTTCTAGGGTGGAGGTAACACGAATGAAAAGGGTCTCGGCTACATTTGGCTAATCTGAACTTTCACAGATAAAACTCATCCTTGAGCTGCTCGTAGGGCGAAAAGTTTCTCGTGTTTCTACTTGTCAGACACAGAAATGAACGGGCTGAGGTGTTTTACCTTCAGCACAGGGCCTCACCTGCAGGAGTGAGGCCGCAGGTGGATTTCTGCCTGACTGCTTTGTGCTTCCAGTGCAAGAAGGAAAGGAGCTTTTACAGCTCAGGCTTCCAGCTGTTATTGAGACAACATAAGTGTGTATTTCCAGAAAGGCTGGATTAGTTAAATAGCTGCAGTCATCCAGCAAAGCAGTGAGCAGTGCACAAGACAGATGAAGAAGGCATGAAGTAATAAAGTTTGGGCCAGCAGTCCAACTGAACGTGAACTTTCCATCAAGTCAATCAATCGATCTAACCCTTTTCACAGGTGGTTGGAGACCCTGGTCAGTGTGGTGGGTGGAGGGGTGATAACAGAATTAATGGTGTTGAATAAGACACGGGGCCTGTAGCTGTGGTTAGAGGTGATATCTGATAAATGCTTAGTTATTGGTGCCGAAATTTGGATTATAAAAGGAATGTGATCAGAAAAATTGAGCTTGCAAATTTGAATGTCACATAGCTGCAGACCAAAAGATAAATCTGAATTCAGAGAAAGTGTGGTGGATTTTTGTATGATATGTATAAGTATGTAACTATATACACTATATATCTATGTGCACTGAACATATATATTATAACTTTCATGTAGAGTCTTAAGCACAAGACATTTTGCTTCACCAAGGTTTATTAAGGTGGAACAGGGCAGTTAATGTAAGGGGAGAGTTCTTTCATGCAGCACAACCAAAACAGTAACATTGCCTGAACACATCACGATAAAATATCATACGATATACTCACACACACACGCACACACACACACACACGCACACACACTTTGGGCGCGTGGGAAAGTTACCCAGCAGCAGGGGGCGGGGATACTGGTCCCTATATATCAGGTACCAGAGGACACCCCCAGCTTTTTTTCCTCCTGCTGCTGCTCTCTGTCCGTCTCTGTGTTGCTCTGCTGTCTGTGCTGAAGGCTGTACACCCCGGGGTTTTGCTTTGCTTGCTTTCTGCTATGTAATTCTCTTGCTAAATGTCTGTATGTATTTTTTCCTGCTGTTCATATGATTCAGTGTATTAAACTCTGTTCCAAGAATTCTACTCTTTTACAGATTCTTTTTGAGTGTCTTGGTTTTAATTGGATCTAAAAGGGTTGGATCTCCACATCGTTGGTGGGAGAAGGTCATCAGGATGGCTTCAAAAATTTGCGACCACAATAGGGCTTAACTCACCAGGATTAAGCCAAGTTTCAGTCACAAATAAGAAAACTTTAACCTGTCTGTATTACTCCGTAGTCACAGTTTCTCTCCACAGACTGCTTTCAGCCATGACCCAGGTTGTTCCTCCGATTCTCTCCATCACTCCGAGTGGGGCTCTGGTTGACGAGAAGTTTAAAGTGTTGTTTCAAGAATCAAAATGAGCACAAACATCAACAACCAAAGTGAAGCATTAAGACAAAACATAGCAATATCAAACAGGATCCACACATTTTGCCACAAATATATGTAAGACAACTAAATTGGGCCACAAAATAGATGTAAACTGATTAAACTAAGACACAAATCAGACAAAAATAGATGCAACATGATCACAAACAGACACATGTTGGCTATATATTGATACAAAATGACTGAAATCACACCTGCAACACTTTCTACATATTTGATAACAGAAGAAAAACACAAAGTTGGAATGTATTTTTGATTTGGATTTTTTTATTTCATGCCGAATGATATATTTTAAAAATAAAGCGCCAAATCACAAAGTCTCCTCCCTGTTTGTACTGTAAGGTCAAAACCCTACAGTACTACAGAGAACCCCAACAATCAAGTGATCCCCCTCTGAGCAAGCACTGGGCGACTGTGGGGAAGAAAAACTCCCTTTAACAGGAAGAAACTTCCAACGGAACCGGGCTCAGAAGGGGCGGCCATCCGCTGCGACCGGTTGGGGGGGATGGAAATCAAAAAGGAGGCGAGATGGCGTGAACTACAGTTGTTAAAATTTGGATTTGAGGGCTGATCTAAAAATTTTATGGTGATGTTTTAAATTTTGATTTGGTGCTAAAATTCTGCTTCAAGATGTTAAAAGAAGCAGGGCAGTGGGGAAAAGCCAAAAAGCTCATTTTAATCATCTCTGGCTTTAATGCACCACCTAAAGGCTTTCGCAGAGCTTTTCCCACCGCTAAAAAGAAGCTGGAAATTTTGGATTTCTTTGGAGGACTGGGGATGACTCCCAGGCTGATTTTAGATGCCTTACCACAGCCTCATCGAAAGATGACTCATTTGCCATCGCAGCCTTTAAGACACTTTCTGGGGAGCCAAACTCCTTGATGAGGGATTTGGCTATTTTCTTCATGAACTGTTTCCCGTTATTCATGAGACTCGTGGTGGACTCTGTGCTGCTGAGTTCAGGCTTGATCAGATCTCTCAGACGGTTGATGGCCACGTCTAGTTCTGCTGACAGAGACACAGACTGTTTGGTGTTGGTACAGATTCCTCACCACTGCTCGCTGAATCTGTGCTTGTTTCCTGCTTTGGGGTCTGTGTTCTTTTAATAACGTTTTGGATGTCATTCACAGCCCCAGACACCTCGTCCATTTGAATCACTTGATCTTTGTCTTCATTGTCCAGCCAGAGTAAAAGCTTTTGTAAAAACTTTTCTACTGCGTCTTCTACGAGGACATAGAGGACTTCAGCAGAATAGGGACACTTTGAGCAGGGTGTTTGTCGTGGAGTCCTGGAGATGACGGTGTCTGAGAGGGATCTACCCATTAGAGGTTCGGGGATTTGATACATTCAATCCGTCATAAGCAGTGTTGGGACTAACGCGTTATTAAGTAACGCGTTACAGTAACTACGTTATTATTGTGGTAACGAGCACGGTAACTAGTTATTATGCCAAAACCAGGAACGTGTTACTCGTTACTGGGATTTAGATAGGCTCGTTACTCGTTACTTCGTGTGGTGGATATCGCGGAGCTTCCACAGATTCAATAACATTAGCAAGTGGTGGAGGCCAGCAGGTGGATGAAGGAAAAGGGAGGCAAGAGGAGAGACCCGAGGCGGCCGCCGGTCCGCGTGTCAGGTGAACTGAACTTCAGGTAAGAAGTTATGACCTGCAGTCTATCTGAGTCAGATATAAACCAAGTTTAGGTGGAGTTTATTTTCGGTATGATGACTTTTTCGTACTGCGTGCTAGCTAGCATGACGGAGTTTCTATACAGCTGGGTGGGTGCTATGTTACTGATGTTGAACTTTATTTTGTTCTTACGGTTAATTATTAGAGTTGCCAACCGTCCCGTAAAAAACAGAATCGTCTGGTATTCAGAGAAAATATTACGCGTTTCGTACTGAGGTGAAAAGGAACACAGTTTGTCCCGGACTTCAGCTACAATGAAAAAGACACAAAGCTGAAGCTGCACAGCTGCCTCTTCTTCTCTCATTCTCTCCTGTTTCTACTTCAATCACGAAACTGATCAATGATCAGCTGATCGGCTTTTCTCTCTTGTTTATTTATCGCCCACTTTGCGCCAGAAAGAGGAAACCAGCGGATGTCGCGCTAAACAACAGCAGCACGTTTAAGCTTGATCAGCTGTTGTTAGAATTTATTTAATATTAATTTCTAGTGTCAGCTGATGTTTGCTGGAGCCACAGCTGTAAAGCTGCTGGTCATGATGTCGGTTTGGTTATCTGGTGAGAGGGAAACATGCAGATGAAACCAGGAGATGTCCTTACTGAATCATCAGAGCTGAACAGGTGATGGAGAAACAGGTTTACCTTTTAGGTGACATGAATGAGTTGAAGGGAAGTTATGAACTGTTTCTGAGAGACAAATAACACCAGGATCCTTTTCTATGTAGCTGACAGCTGGTAACTGTGCAGGGGCGGATCTAGCAAAGGTTTGCCAGGGGGCCAGGTAGGGCATTAACAGGGAAAGGGGGGGACAAGGAAATACTTTCTTATTCTCATTTAAAATGTCTCGCTTTTAAAAAAAAATAATTATCTGAGTCTTACAACAAACGATTGATAGACTGATACATATATACCATCAGAACAGTGTACATCACTGTCACAACAGTGTTTATTTTCATTCAAAGGCTTTATGATTTTTCCTATAATGGTGGGCCGGTCTCTAGTCAAAATGCCCGGGACGATTGTTTTGTCCCAGTCCAGCTCTGTATGCAGCTCATCTGCAGTCTGGTGTTACCTACATCTTCCTATTCAGAAGGCAGAATTTCCAAGTTCTGAGTACAATCAAAAGCACCACGACTGCAGTTTTTGTGTTGGATGTAAAAAGCAGGCTAGAATCATGGCGGCGGTCAACGACGGTCCAGGCGTGGGATTTCTCTCGTGGAAATGTGCACATTATTTTTTCCTTTCTGTTGGTAGGTGGCACAGTGCACTTGTGGCAAGTAAGCAAGCTAGAAGACTGGCAGTCTGGCTGGGTATCCAGTTACGGAAGCAACACATTAACAAGAGAATTCTGAGTAAAACCAAAGTTACTTTCCCTAGTAACTAGTTACTCTGAAAGTAACGAGTAACTTGAAGTAACTGAGTTACTTTTTTAGAGAAGTAACTAGTAATGTAACTAAGTTACTAATTTAAAGTAACTTACCCAACACTGGTGATAAGTAGATCAAACACTTTTGCCGTTAACTCCACAGTAAAGTCTCTGGTTGCCCCACTATTTCTAAAGTTCTCAAAGGTTTTTTCAGTGGAGAGCTCTTCTTTCTTAGTTAATTTGTCAAACAACTGATTAACGTGCGATCTAATGGCGTCAAAGTCGACTGGAGAAGAACGTATGTACCGTAGAAGCAAATTTCTGGAAGGGGCTTGATTTGCGCTCTGGGGACGAGGACTATGAGGCTCTGACCCTGGGAGGCTGACAGCTATGCTTTCATCAGAGGGCACTGTGTCACTCTTGGGATACTTGGAAACGTTTTTTAGACAAACAACAAATTTCCTGTTTGTCTTTATTTCTTGTCTCAGCTCGTTTTTCATATTTTCAAATTGTTTTTTCGCAAACATGGAAAAGCGATGTTTGCGTGCTTTGAGCCTGGAGTGAGAGGTGGACGGCACACCTTTGGAGAAGAAGTCTCTCAGCTTGTTGATAATGAATCCTGTATTAAAGGCAGGTTTGGGTAAGCTACACCTGTCACAGAGCTCTTCACTGTTTGAATCCATGTTCCCAAGTATCTCATTTACAATGTCAGCTGCAACCTGTTCTACTGGGGTTGGAGCTCGGATACTTTGGCTTTCTGCAGTGGGTTTTATTTCGTCTGGGAGCTCAATTTCTTTCTCCTCATCATCTGGATCTTTATCTCCTTCTGTCATCTCTCCACCTGAGCTCCTTGATGACAGAATCACAGAAATCTCTGTGATTGCTGATTGCACTGACATCTTTGAATCCGTGCTTTCTGAGCCGGAATCAGACCTGCTTGTCACGCACCTGCAGCGCAGCATACGTGCTACATTCCCTTTAATGCACGAGGCAGCGTGACAAACCATGCGGTGCAGCTTTTTAATATTACTACATTTGCCGCTAACATAAACGGCGGGGTCTTGCGGCAAATCAGGGCTTTCTGCGATCAGGGCGACTGTTGAGCTGACCTTTTCGGAGATCTCTTTCTCAACCATCCGTGTCAGCTCGTCAGCGCTCTCATGTCGCTGTTTCGGGACATTAAGAGTGCTGGCGATGGCGGCTGAGATCGAGTCTCCGAGGGACGGGCTTATTTTCCCCGCATCTAAAGGCTCCGGATCTTCCTTCGTCATGCGAGCCTGAATAACAGGAAGGGTTATTTTAAGGATTTCGGTAGAGGCGACCTGAATGATTTCAGAAATCATATCAGCGAACACCGCTTGGGCGCCCGAGTCAAGTCACATTTAGCTAACCTACGGCTAAGTTACGTGACGTTAGCGATATCGCCACTTAACGCGGCTCTTTGGTCGGTTAGATAGTTTAGGTTTGTGCCGAAGCTGGGTCTGTTTGTCGGTGTGAAGCCAAACGTACTTAAACGTTTCAGGAAACACCGAGTAGACGGTTCACCAAATATCTGGCCCGCGAACTGTGGTGAGGACGCAGACTCAACCATGCTGTGCTGCAGTTTGTCCTTAAAGAGCTCTCATCCTGTATAAAGCACTAATAATGAGACAGACAGTAGATGGAGGCGTCCTCCTGTTTCTCTGCTGTTTTTGTCATGCTTATATCAAACAACCTGAGTCTGTCACCTTTGTTATAAAGACAACACTCTGCAGGATCCTGTCCTGTTTCTCCTTTCTCTGATTAAAATACATAAAGTGTGTCTTTGTGATTATAAGAGAAAACTGTTTTCATCCTGCAAGTTAACAGATATTTGATAAACTTCTGCTGCTTTTGTTGCTAACTGCTGTGGTTGATTTCCTTCTGCAAGTGTCCAGAGTCAGAAGAGACTGAGAAGGTGAGAGGAGACGGAGGCTCTCCACCCCTGATGAGACACCAGGACAGTGTGTGAGGAAGAGGAGCCAGCAGCAGCTGAGAGATGCAGAGGAGAACAGACAGCTCTCTGTAGTTGAGGGACTGGTAAAAACATTGAAAACACTTTTATATTTGCTTCCTGTATATCATCTCTCTCCTGTTAGAGCCTCTTACCCAAACATCAGCCTGTTTAATGCTCTCATATCTTCACCATCATAAGTAAATTATACTGCACAGTTTTCTCATCAATAAAAGAATATTTACTGCATCAGTTTGTCTTCATTGTACCTGAAACGTACAAGGATCAAATCTTTTTACTTTATTTTTGGGATATTGTCCTTAAATATAACTAAAGCTTTCACACAGTGGGCATTGTATATTAATATTTGTCTGTCAGACAGTCACAAGTTAGAAATGATAATAAATACAAGTAAATACCGTGAATTTTAACTGAAATGTAATATTTAAGACAGAGTTAAGTCCTACTACTGAGCTTTGTTTTTATTTACAAAAATGGTGTATATATAGTAAAATATGGATACTGGAAATCCTGTTACATTTGTACAGTCAAAATGAGATGAGACTAGTGTCAGCAGCTACACTAGCAAACTTTTTACTAGCTAAACTTAGCATGGTCTCCCAAATGCATCACACGGAGGTGAAACGACACAATGTTCTCCGGTAAAAGTCAAATAAAGATTTTCTCTATTTCTGTTCAACATGCCGTCCACCACCGCTGTAGCTGCTTATGTCGCGGTTGCTAGGCAACGGAAGCCGCGCGTCGTGGGCTCCACCGTCCAGTTTAACAGCCTCGCACTTCCGGTCTTCGCGGCCTTCGGGTAGGCCGGGTCCTCTGAAGGATGCAGGCCCTGGATTTGGACACCAGTGGCGTGTCCAGTGGGGTGGCCTGGGGGGCACAGGCCACCCCCCCAACCAGACTGGCCACCCCAGGTGCCACCCCGAAGCTAAAACAATAAAATTCAATGAAACATCAAATGTACGATCATGTTTTCACAGTGAAGCTCAGATATCCGAGTGTAAATGAATGCAGCATGGGCTTCTGCACTATGAGCATCACGTTAGCAAAGGTAGCAGAGCCAAGCATGAAAGACGGCACCGCAGAAAACAATTTTTCGGGGAAGATTAACAGGTTAACATAGCTGGACTGGCCATCGGGCGTTTGCCTGGTCGGCTGATGACTTTTTTTTCTTCTTTTTTTTGTAACAGCATGAACAATGAGAGGTGGTGGATTGTCCAGATGCTGGCCGATGTATAAAAATAACTCAGTTGTTTGGTGGTGGCTATGGCGGAGCTTCCCCGGAGGCCAGCAGGTGGATGAGGGAAGGGTAGGCAGGAGGAGGAGAGACCCGAGGCGGCTGCCGGTCGGAGCGTCAGGTGAACTGAACTTCAGGTAAGAAGTTATGACCTGCAGTCTATCTGGGTCAGATATAAACCAAGTTTAGGTGGAGTTTATTTTCCTTGTGCTGACTTTTTACAGTCAGTTACAATAACTCTTACTGCGTGCTAGCTAGCATGACGGAGTTTCTATACAGCTGGGTGGGTGCTGTGATATTACTGATAGTGAACTTTATTTTATTCATAAGGTTAGTTAGTAGAGTTGCCAACGGCTCCTTAAAAAAGGGAATGGTCCCTCATTCAGAGACAATATTACGCGTTTCGTATTGAGCTGAGAAGAGACGCAGTTTGTCCCGGACTTCAGCTAGAATGAGAAAAAGACACAAAGCTGGAGTTATTCTGTGTTTATGCTGTCAGCTGTTTCTTCTTCTCTCATTCTCTCCCCCTCTCTCTCGTGTTGCTACTTCAATCATGAAACTGATCAATGATCTAGCAAAGTTATGCCAGGGGGCCAGGTAGGGGATTAACAGGGAAAGGGGTTCACAAAGAAATACTTTTCTTTCTTATTCTCATTTAAAATATCTCGCTTTTATTAAATAATTATCTGATTCTTGCGAAAAAAGTTTTTATCTGACGTAAAATGTATAGAAATCATACATATACCAACAAGACAGTGTACATCACTGTCACAACAGTGTTTGTTTTCATTCAAAGGCTTTATGGCTTTAATACCTGGTGGGCCGGTCTGTAGTCAAAATGCCTGATTTTTGTGTCCCAGTCCAGCCCTGCAGGTTAATACTGGCAGTGTCACCATGCCAGCTGACTGTATTTCATCATCAGCCAGTGTTGTTCTTTATACATCAATATTACCAAAGTTTACCATAAGGCAGCATAGAAAGTATTTACTTGCTTTCAGGTTTGATTCAAATTTTAGTCTTTTCAGTTGTTTCCCCATTTTTTCCTGTTTCAAAATCAAACAGCAGTTTGTAAGAAGATTATCTTCTTTTTTTAATAGGCAGATAAAGTTTTGCATTGGCTAATTTGCCAACTGTTAAAAATGTTCATATTTTAATATTCAAAAATGTTTTTGCCCAAAACATATGTGCCCTATATGTCAGTAAAAATACTATGCAAATATTGCTGTCCTTCAATGCTGAGTAAACACTTAACGGTTGGTAGAAATTTTTTTTAACATTATCTGCCAATCACATCTGCCACCCTTCTCCAAATCTGTGCCCCTACCTGGCCCCCCCAACAAAAATTTTCTAGACCCGCCACTGTTGGACACATGTCGAAGACTCCTCCGAGCGCCTGCAGGCAGCCGGCTCTGTGACGTCACACAGACGACAGCTTACGCAGGCTGTTTATTCTGTTTAAATGGAGGAACAAGTACTGATAAATGTTTGTTTTTATTTGATAGGGTTTTATTTGGGGTGTGCAGACTTTGAGCTCCAACTGTTCAGGCCCTGCAGATATTTAGAGGATTATGTATAACAGGACAGAGAAAATACTTCATTTGTTACATTTATGTTGTAGTTTTGATTGTTTTTAATGGTTCTCTGAAATCCTGACAGTGTGGTATTTCTGATATTGTAATATTACAGTTTTGGGTCAAGACCATTAGTTTTTATAATCTTACATTTATTTCAATCACAAATCCAGAACAAATCTGAAAAAAGTAATTTTGCTCAAATAATAATAATGACAATTTGCTAAAAGAAGATAATTTTGCTCATGTCCCAGTGGCCCCAGGATTACAGCCTGTGGCACTGACCTCCCACGTCACAAAGACCCTGGAAAGACTCATCCTGGACCATCTCCGACCTATCAGACCCGTCAGGACCCATCAGGATCCCCTTCAGTTTGCTTACGGAGCCTCAGAGCTGAGGACGCCATCAGCTACCTGCTCGATCATGTCTACACCCACCTGGACCAGCCGGCGAGCACTGAGAGGGTCATTTTTTTTTACTTTTCCAGTGCATTCAACACCATCGGGCCGACCTTTCTGGGTGATAAGCTGACGGCAATGCAGGTGGATCCTCTCCAGTGCCCTGGATTGTTGATCACCGGACAGGAAGACCACAATTTGTGAGTCTTCCACATTGTGTGTCTGACAAGCTGAGGATGGGGACAGAGCTGCACTCCCTTAGGGTGGTGTCTGAGAGGAGGATGTTGTCCAAGACGAGGACAATGCTGGACAACACCTCCCACCCACTCTCTGACGTGCTCGCCAGCCACAGGAGCACATTCTTTGAAAGGCTGCGATTACCCATAATGCACCACTGAACGACACAGGAAATACTTCCTGCCAGTGGATCTCTGCACAACTCCTCCATCTAATGCACAGCACACAGTGCAGCAGTTACAGCCTGTAGCACGTCCTCCACAGTGGAAATAACTAAGTTTCTCTGTAAGAATCTGGATGTTTATAACTCAGATATTTCTTTGTAAATTTATAATATATTGTATTATTTTATTAGTCTGTATTGGAGCGACTGTGACCACAAAACTTCCTCTGGGATGACTAAAACATTCTGATCTGGATAACGGAAGCGTCTGTGATGTGTCCGTGACACAGGAGCAGCTTTAGCACCATCAAGTCAGATTTGGAGCTGTCACCCGTTTTCAGTGTGGGCAGAGTGCGTCTCTGAACTCATATCTTGTCTGACGTTTACAGAAAAGGCCGATTTTGTCTGTAGTTTAACATGATGTCACTGTTGGTGATTCTCAGCCAATCAAACAGCAGGAATATCACATAAATGCCAAGTTCAGCATTTTTAGAGGGAGGCTGTGTTCTCATCACCTTTTCATGGAAAACTCGGATGAATTGATGGGTTTTGTACGGATTTCTGGAACGTTTGCCTGATTATTAACCCTCGGCCAGGATGGAAGGCTGCATTAAAGTTTGCTGATTAGAGGCGTGGCCTCTTTGACTCACAGGTGGATGGTGACATGGCCTGCCTGAACAGAACGATATTACAGCATTATAGCGAAGGAGCGATCCAAACGAATGACTCTGTGTTTTTAATCCTTTTAATCTCAGTTCTGTGAAACATCAATAATAAAACTTCCACGTTCGTCCTGCTGTCAGGTTCCCGTTGCACACAAAAATATTAACACAATAACCAGGGCAGTCCAGGAAGTAGATCCTGCGTGATCAGTTTACAGCGCCTGATGGATGTGGCTAACGTCTGGAGCTACACCAGCTTCTGCTTCTTGCGGGCCTGAAACTGCTGCGTTTTGCTTTTGATGGATCTGACGAGCAGCGACAGACTCGGGTCCATCTGCTTCGCTGTCGCCCGAGCGTCAGTATCTGCTTCCCGACTCTTCCCGCCGCTCTCCACCTGTGTGGGCGTGACCTCCTGAGCAGCCTCCAGGCGCAGTTGCTCCTCCTCCCGCCGGCGCTGCTTCTCGGCTACGATGCTCTGTGTGGCTTTGGTCTTCTTGTAGCTGGGGTGGGAGGGGTCCAGGTTGAAGAGATGGGAGGTGAACATGGCCTGGAAACGAGGGTCTTTAACGTCCACCTGCAGAGAGGGACAGATGGGACATTTCAGAGTAGCTCCAGGTGTATCGTGAGGTCAGGATGAGTTTCACGTACATCTGAGCCTGGATTGGCTCAGACGTGTCTGAAGGTCAGCGCCATCGTTTCCCACCGCAGTCACATCATGTGACCTGCTGCCATCAGCCAAACAATGCAGACCAATCAATCCTGCACAAACAGACTGAGGAGTAGCCGTTTCCCCCGAGCGTGACCTCCATCACCCCCACCCACACACCCAATGCTACATGCAGAATAACTCCATCACTGCACTCTAACTTAATCACTAAGGTTAATCATTTATTTATCACTGCTGTTATTGTCTGTAAAAGCAGAGAGCCTGAATTTTGTTGAACTTGTATAACAACAGTAAAGCTCCATTCTATTCTATTCTATTGTACTGTGGCTAATAGTGGTGCAACGGATCACGGTTGATCTGTATTCTGAACCGATCCCACTCCACGGTTCGGCACGCACGTCATCCGAAGATTCGAAAAAGAAGAAAAAAGTATGTGTATGGTGCGCGTGGTGGGTCTGTCAAGCGATAGTTATGGTCAGCGCTAGCGGTCCAAGTGGCGGAGCAGAAGAGTTTGCGGTATTTAAGCAGCCCTTTGCTGCCCAGTCCGACCGGGCTAAAGCTATTACAAAAGCTACTGGGGTGTTTAGCTGCAGACGGGAGGCCGTATTCCGTTGTGCAAAACATGGGGTTCAAACTATGATGAACGTGCTTGAGCCCCGCTATGATATCCCGTTGCGCGTCCAAGATCGTTCCAAGCATGTATGAGCAGGAGAAGTTTAAAGTTATGGCTGAACTGTCACAGGCATCTTCTGTTGCTCTAACTGGAAATGGGTGGAGCTCCAGGGCAACGGAAAGCTACGTGACCGTGACCGCTCGTTATATCACAGCAGAGTGCGATATAATGAACAGTATGTATTATTGTAGGGTCTACCTTACAATATAAAGCGCCTTGAGGCGACTGTTGTTGTGATTTGATGCTTTATAAATAAAATTGAATTGAATTGAGTGGTCGATACAAAGCCCTAAACTGCTCTATATTGTTTCATAATTTGTTTTTATATAATTGGGTGGAATGAGTCTTGAGTTGAATGTTTTTAACAGGCAAAAAAGACAAAAATTAAACATTTACTTATTGAAGTAAATAAGTAAATGTTTAATTTTTGTCTTTTTTCGCTGATCTGAAAATTGATCCGACCCGTGACTTAAAACCGTGATCCGATCCGAACCGTGAGAGTTTTGATCCGTTGCACCACTAGTGGCTAACAGTGAGCCTGGATCACTGCGCGTCTGCCTAAAATAAGAGCACGCTGGCCTCGCGTGTTCACATCGGCACATTGTTCACTTTCATTTGAATCTTGTTCAGTTCAGGCAACCACAAAATCACAGAGGTCAAAGGTTAAGCTGGCGCCTCTTTACAGTTTTCAGCCAGCAGCCATTGAGAGTATGTTCACCTGGAAGTCGTCATCCTCTGGCAGCTCCTCCCCTTTCTTCAGCAGCTTTTTCCTCTTCTTCTTGCTCAGGTTCTGCTGCTCCACGATCTTATCGTAGTTGAAGTGTTTGTGTTTGTCGTCGTCGTCCATCAGCAGAGCCATCTCAGCCTGGAAACACACACAGTTTATGTGGGACAGGCAGACACGATCAGATCCAGGACCAGCCGTGCTGCGGCGCGACTTCTGACCTTCTGTTTCTGGAGCTCCTCCTCCTCCTCGGCTGTCCGCCGCTCTTCCTCCTGCTTCTTCTTTTTCTTCCCTTTCTGTTTCTTCTTCACGTCTGCAGAGATAAAATCAGAGGTGCTGAAACTCTGTTGGTGGTCACGGACACACACACACACACACACACACACACACACACACACCAGTGTTGGGAAGGTTACTTTTAAAATGTATTCCATTACAGAATACTGAATACATGCCCCAAAATGTATTCTGTAACGTATTCCGTTACGTTACTCAATGAGAGTAACGTATTCTGAATACTTTGGATTACTTAATATATTATCGTGCTGTTTACAACTACGTGAATGTCCTATTGCTGTGATTTATTACTGTTACTGAAGGTCCGCGGCTCCAAACAGTAGTAAAGGGACCTCTGACTAATACGGTGGGTTCCATGTCGGGCTGGTAGCCGAAAACTAGCTTTACTTTGTTGTCTGGGTCAACTTTGCTTGCCAGAGACAGAGAGAGGCGTTGAAAGGCTCCAACAGAACTTATTTTTTCCGGAGGAAAACACAAACACAGTGTACCGTTGAGTCTTAATAGCTTACTTACAGCTGGGCTCGTCAGGCACTCTTCTTGGCTGCAGTGGTTATTATTATATTTACATGCTTCCAGCTCCCGTTTTTGCTCCGCGACAGCTCGGACTTTTCCTTTCTCTCCCTCCCTCGCTCACAGACACATAACATGTATGGCAGTCCATTCTCCCTGCAGCACGGACTACACTGCCCATGATGCTACATTCTTTAGAGCTATGCCTGTAGCATTCTGTCTATTAGCTTAGCACAACAACAACAACAAAAAAGCGCTCTCTCACCCAGGAAACACGCAGAGAGAGCGTCACCCTGTAACCATGGCAACCGTAAGCTGCAGCCTGGAACAACATTACGTAGCTGTCAAACAAACCCAAACAGTCCTGACCTGCGACAATATGAAACAGGGAAGTACCGCCGTGTAATCCATTTATTTCAACAAAGTAACTGTATTCTGAATACCACCTTTTTAAACGGTAACTGTAACGGAATACAGTTACTCATATTTTGTATTCTAAATACGTATCGGCGGTACATGTATTCCGTTACTCCCCAACACTGCACACACACACGCATGCACACACGCACACACGCACGCACACCTGCAGCACCGAGCTCCTCGGAGAAGAAGGGGTCGCTCAGGTCGACGTCTGGAGGAAGCTCGTCGTCGCTGAGTGCTCCCTCGCCCGCTCCCTGATGAAGAGAAACCATCAGACAGGTCAGTGACATCATCATACTTGGATAAGATCGGCGTGAATACAAACGTCTCACGCTCAGCATAAAGAGGCTCAGAGGCGTTCGTCAGTGGCCAATCAGGCTGCAGCCTCAGGATGATGTAAGCAACACGTGTTGGACTGAAACCAGAACAAACTCGAATTCTCAGCAGACCTGTCTGCACGAAGATTCAAGCAGCGTCTCAACCTCTCCTGCTCCAATAGCCTGCATTATCCAAGACCAGGACCAGGACCGGGACCAGGACCAGGACCGGGACCAGAAGCTCAGGGCTGGTTTATAATTACAGCTGATCACAGATAATTCTGCGTTCCTGCAGCGTTAGCCTCACTCAGCGAACTGCTGATGGATAATTCAGTACGTTCTGTTTTCCATAACTGATTCAGGAAATTGATCCGACATATCAAAGTAAAAGCAGCAGCTGTAACAGCAGAGCATCACTGACTCCTCGATTTATTCAGGACTGAAGGCCGACATTGAGTGAGATGATGTAAGAATGCTGCTGCTAACGAAGGCTGGAACGTTCCATCTAACAAAGGCGCCATTTGCGTCTGCAGGCCACGCCCTCACCTGTTTCCTCTCACACTTCTTCTGCTTCTTCTTCTCTCTCTTCTTCTGCAGGAACTCCTCCCAGGGCGTCAGCGCGTCTTTGCCCTCCAGCTTCTTCTTCACCAGCTGCTCCGTCGTCTCCTTCAGGCCTGCGTCGTGGAGAAAAACACTTTTAAAACAAGCCCCGCCTTCAGGCCCGACCTCTCCTCGTGTTAAGAAAGCAGGAAGTGAGGCTGTGTGCTCGCACCTGGCACCCAGGTGACCTCCATCTCCATGTCTTTGTCCTCCTGCACCTTCTTCTCTTTCTCCTGGATGCCTTTCAGCAGCTCTCTGTACTTGGAGATCTGCTCCTCGCTCTTCTTCTTCTTCTTCTCCTCCACCTCCACCACCCGCTCATCTGTCCGACACAAACACAGCACACCTGATCGGCGCTGCTTTCACATTTCAGCAGTCAGAAAACCTTCATGTTCTCGTGTTTCTCACCTGCCGCTGTCTTCACGTCCTCTTCAAAGGCTCCGTCACCACCACCTTCCTCCTCCTCTTCCTCTTCGCTGGAGGAGGCCAGGTAGGCTCTGAAGTCCATTTCCAGCAGCTCGTCTTTGTTGAACTTCCTGTTTAGGGCCGTCACGCGCTCGTGATCGGTTTCATCCCACGTCAGCTGCACCTGATCGGGTCGACACAAACACGTCACCGGCTGAAGCACGGATCTGAGCTCCTGCCCTGACGTCAGTGCTGAGTAACAAACTTCATTCACACAGGTGAACCTGCCTGACACCATCACACCTTTGAAGTCTGCGAACACTCTTCCTGTCGCCTCTGATGGCGAGTGTCGGGGAAGCGCTTACCTTTGAGGTGGCGGTCGCAGACGAGGTGAAGAGCTTGGGTGTGTAGGCCGACAGGTTTATGTCCGTCGCCATGTCTTTGGGCTCCTCGTCAAACTTTACGTCATCGGGAACGAAGCTGCTCGCGTAAGGAGACAAGAAGAAGAAGAAGACAAGCCGTGAGATCCTTTAACGACCTTCTAAAGTCGATAATCAACATTAAAGTTGAACAACAGTAACGTGACACGTTTAACAAGCTAGAACAAATCTGTGTGTAATTACTGGATGATTTACACGCGTGTCATTAATATTTCTGTCGTTTTCATCATGGTGACCCTGCAGCGCGTGAACTTTAGTTCAGACCTTTGACTGAACTAAAGTTCATGGATCGAAGCTCAGCTGGGACCCGGGAATGTTAAGTAAATACTCAGATCCTGGATCCCAAAACACGGCGTCTCCTGGCTTCCCTGCAGACGTCAGATATGGGAACGACTACATCTAAAAACCTTCATTATGGAATAACTGAAACTGGGAAAGCTGGAAGTTTATCAACAGGAACACATGAATCATTTACTTTTAGACTGCTCAGTGACACGCAGGTCTGAACTGTGAGTGGTCTGAGCCCAGCTAAAGTCCAGGCGCTGCGCTCGCGCTCTCTCGTGCTCGGATCAGTTTTCGCTAACGTGAGCATGACGTGTGCGCATTGCGTCGATGCTGTGTGGTGACGTACCGCAGGTCGAGGACGGAGCAGCTGCTCTCGTACTCGTAGCCGTCACACTCCCCGTAGATCTGCGCCGCTGTCTCGGCCGAGTCGCACTCCGCCACGGCGTAGAAATACTTCAGACGCTTGAACTGGTAGTCCCGCAGCTTCTCCCTGTAAACCCTGAGAGCACACAACACTCATGACCACCTGACAGGTCAGCAGGGAGCCCTGCCCTGATACTGCACAGCTGTTTTTAAGTCTACACTGAATCACTGGTGTCCAAATGCAGCTTGTTTCAAAGCAATAAGGTTACAGTTACTCACTGGCCACTTCATTAGGTACACCTGTGCATCTGCTTGTTAATGCAAATACCTGATCAGCCAATCACAGGGCAGCAGCTCAGCGCATGCAGACATGCTGAAGTTCAAACTGAGGACCCGACTGATGAAGAAAGGAGGTTTCATAGACCTGAACGTGTCACGGTTGTGCTTCTGCTGATCTGCAGGATTTTCCCTCCAAACATCTGCAGCGAGCAGCGGCTCCCTGGGTGAAATGCTAGCAGAGGGCAGAGCATATCTAAACCTTGAAGCAGCAGAAGACCACGGCGCTGCTGCTGTGATGGTGTGGAGTGCTGCTCCAGCAAAGCTCAGGTCAGACGGTTTCTAGAACACCACGATGAGTTCGCTGCACTCACGGCTTCTGCAGACGCTCTACAGCACCTGTGCGATGATGTCATGATGATGTCACATCAACGTGAACCAAAATCTCTGAGGAACGTTTCCAGCAGATGTTGAATCTGATGCATGAAGAATTAAGAGTCCACCCCATTACCAGCAAGGTGTACCTAATGAAGTGGCCTGCATATTAATGTAATTGAAAAGTAATAGTAAAGCCAGCAAACGTCTCGCCGGTGCCAGACTATCAGAGAGCCGATGCAGCCTCGTGACAAAAACCTTCCCACAAGCTGCTCAACTAACAAAAGCTGTGTCCCAAAACCTAGCCTGCGTCCTCCTGAGGACCCGGCCTTCGTGGTCTACGTGGGCCGGGTCCTCGGAAGACCGAGAAGGCTGGAAGTGAGCGGCTGTGAAATGGGACGGTGCAGCCTTCAGATCTGCGTCACCGCTGTCTCGGTGGAGTTTAATAAACTCAGCCGCCTGCTCCTTGCTGTCTAAAATATAACAGGACGCTGGCGTAAACTCTCGACTGTCTCACACTTCTGTTTAATCGGTTTTCTGTCTGACGTTTATTCAGCTGTGTGAAAACCAAGCAGGAACCCACCCGATGGATTAATAAAGTTTTATTTAATCTAATCTAATAACTTTGTTCTCAGCCAAACCGATTTACTCAGAAACAAATAAAACACTGAAAAAAGCCAAACAATATCATTTGTAGGTTGTCTAAGTGACTTATATATTACGTTTAACCTGAGTAGCCAAAGACCGCGGGGGGTCTGAAAACGATGTGCGGGGAGTTCGCTGGTCTCGCCGGCTCTAGTGACCCTCGAGCTCCCGGCTAGCTATCGAGCTGGTGGGTAACAGACGTCTCCGAAAACGTCGGAGCGCTTTTGCAAATATGCGATGTCTTGATAAACCGAGCAGATATTTGAAGTTTACACAGCTACATTCTCGCCTGCAAATATGTTAAAAGTTTATTTTGTGACCCAGAAAGATTAATAAGAGTAATGTTAAAACTAAGTAGCGGCCGCCATTGTTGGAAACTGGAAATGGCTGGGCCGCGCTATGAATTCTGGGATAGGTTTGGCCACGAAGGACACACCCGACCCATCCTTCAAATCTGGGGAAAAGGAGGACGCATTTGTCGGCCGGATTCGGAGGAGTCCACGACTTTGGACAGCCTTCGGCGCGTTACTGTGACATAATCGGTCTACAAATGCGTCCTCAGGAGGATGCAGCCTACGTTTTGGGACACAGTTAAAGTCTGGCTGAACACTGCATCTAAATCCCGCCTCTCTGTGACATCATCATTACCTCTCCTCCTCCGTGTCGTCCTCTGAGTCGTCGGGCAGCGCCTTCAGCTCCATTGGTCCCTGAGTCTCCTCCGCCTTCAGCCTCTCCTTCCCAAACTCTGACGGGTAGATCTGCAAGCATAACCCAGCATGCACTGTGCTGATCATCAGCCCTTCCCGGCTCCGCCCACACACAGACAAACCCACGCAGGTCTCCTTACCTTCACAGAGAGCACGGCGCCGCCTTTGGGCGTGAAGGATTGGAGCAGAGCCAGCAGGTCTCGGGCCTTCAGCCGGTCCCAGTCCATGTTGCAGACGGCGAGCCGCGCCGACACCTGACACGGTGAGATCGTGTTAGCAACGTTTCCCGGTGCCACAGACTAACCTTTGACCTTCAGCTTTTACCGCACGCAGCCTCACCTCATCGCTCCGCGGCGCGTCTTTGCACAGCTCCCCCCAGTCGTGTTCGATCTCCTCTTCCTCGTTCCTCAGGACGGCGTCCACGTCGTCCTCGTCGTCTTCGTCCGAGCTCGTCTCGATGTTGCCCTTCCCTCGGGCCAGATCCGGCCCGCTGTCGCTGTCGTCCCCCAAATCCAGGCCCAACTCCTCTTCATCAGATCCACTCGCCTCGTCACTCTGATCCTTCTCCTCCTCACTGCCATCAGAGACGCGTAGGTCATCCTCATCCTCCTCCTCCTCTGCAGACCGCTGCTCGTCATCATCTTCACCACCTGCGTCAGCATCGAACAGATGAGAGACCGTCAAATCATTTCTGATACACTGACCTGAGCAAGGTCAAAGGTCACCTAGACACCCCCCCACCAATCATCCACATAGAGCGCTGCATTGGGTTAGCAGCCTCGGTGTTGCTATGGTAACGGCTCGTCACCGTTTCAGTGTTTTTACCTGAAGTTCATTAACATGAAAACATCTCCTGACCTTCAGAGAGACTCGCTGCTCCTTTAGGCTGCTCTGTTTTGGCGCTGCCGTCCTTCTTCTTCTTCTCCTTCTTCTTCTTCACCTCTGCCGCCTTCTTGCCCTCGCCAGCTTCCTCCTCCTCCTCCGAGTCGGACAGTTTGTAGAAGCGCTTCAGGTCCTCAGCGGAGGTGTGGTTGATGGGCCGCCCTCGTTTGTCCACCGTGTACTTGACCTTGAAGCGCTCGTCGTGGAACATGGACTGAAAGCGTTTGTCGATCTTGACTTTGCGCTCTCTCTCAGGCATCTCCCAGAACCGCGGGTCCTTCTGGACCCGGAGGAAGCGCTCATCGCCGTCTGGGCGCTTTTTGGACGACATGGCGGTAAAATCTCAGCGTCACCTGCAGAACAAAAACCAGTTAAAAACCACGTTTCACACCGAGCTGGTTTCTGCTCGGACGTCAAACCCAACCCCGAGCCTCGTGATGGACACACATGTGGCATTCAGGGTCATTCAGTAATCCTCATTAATCACCGGCTCATGTTGGATTTATGAGGTTGTAGAACTAAAAATGCTCACGTTTAAAATAATTTTAATGCCAACAACGATGAAGCGGAGCGGAGCAAAGAAACGTGCAGTGGTGGACAACATTAACTCTGTGATGTCAGTGTGTACAGAGCCGGTCCTTCTCCTTCATGACCTCCGCTGGATCTTCTGGTCCTGAAGGACGGAGACTCGCTCCTGCCTCCTCCGAGCTCCAGGCCGACCACAGTTTGTCCCCAAACACCCACTTTGTCCCCCCGTGCAGGAGCAGTGTGGAGACAGTCTGTGCAGCAGGCCGGTCCAGTGGACGGCACGGCTACCTCGTAGCTCTGGGTTAGAACCTGCTGGTTCTCCCGGCTCCTGCCTGGGTTCCCTCGGAGTTCTCCAGCTTCCTCCTACATGCTGCGTTTACAGGTGACTCTAGTGTTGCCTCAGGTGTGAGTGTGTTTCTCTGTGGCTGACAGACCGGCGACCTGCCCGGGTGGACTCGCCTCTCGCCGTGTGAGCGCTGAGACAGGCTTCCAGGCTGTGATCCTCTGAGGAGGCAGGAGCTGAGGTCCAGCTGAGGTCATGAGAGGTCAGCGGCGTGTAAACACGCCCTTTATTTCTCACTGTCATCACAGACGCGTGAGAACCGACGCAGCACCTGGTGATGACCTCACATGTATCAGTGTCGTTGAGCCGCTCAGGCTCAGACTGCAGCGCCGAGACGGGTATTATTGATCTGACCGTTATTATCGATCTGACCGTTATTATCGATCTGACTGTTATTATTGATCTGACCGTTATTATTGATCTGACGGTTTTGAATCGTTCTCTGTGCTCTTGCCTGTTTTCTCCTCTGAAACTTTTGGAGGTTTTATAGATGAGCAGGTTTGAAATCATCGCTCAGTTTGTGCCGCACACCTCAGCCTGGTTTTCTGTTTTCATGTTTACAACCTGGAGACACCGGAAATAGCTGAGAGCACCGGAAATACCTGAGAGGACCGGAAACGGCACTTCTACACTTGAAACATCTGAAAGACCTGAAACACCGTGAGCTTTAAAAGAAACTCAGAAACTGGCGAAAGTTTACCGACAGTGTCTGCTCCTCCGCGATCTCTCACACGTGTTTACCCGGCATGCAACACTGTAGCATCATCTGCTCCGCCCCACCCCTTTCTCTAAGGCGAGCGAAGTGGGACAAACAGGAGCGAAACGCGGTTTAAACACAGAGAGTGACGCAGCAAACAACAAACGCAAATTATTTTATTTATTTAATTATGATTGTATTTATTTATATATTATTTATTTGTTTTAATTTTACTCATTTTAATTATTTTTTTTAACTTTTTATTTAATTTTACTTCCGTTCTCAGGCTGTGATCCGTTTCCGGGGTTTCCGGTGAGCTCAGCTGAGGCCGATCCGGGTTTTGGGTCTCTCCCCTCGGAGGTGACCCGGTGTGGAGGATCGGAAGTCTCCGTGTTGGTGTCTGTGAGTGTGTTCCGTGGGATGAGCGGCAGGCTGTGTCGGAGGCTCCTGCGGCTCGGCTGCCCTGCGAGCTCTGCGGGCAGCTGGAGCCGGCTCTCCGGGACCGGGCGACCGGGGGCCGGGCGCTCCGGGACCGGGCGCTCCGGGCTGTCGGGCGGAGGCCGCATGAACGTGTTCAGCAGGGAGATGAAGCAGAGGCAAAAGGACTGGGCCGCCCAGCTGCAGGACAGCCAGCAGTACGACTACCTGAGGGAGGAGGTGAGCCCCACCACCACACCTGTCCGGTTTTCTGTGTCTTTGTTTCTCCAACTTTATTTCAACAGAAACTTTAACAACAAGCACAACACACAGAGAACACGTTGTACAACAGTAGTGCAAAATTCTAACACAGTGGAAGAGTATGTATAATTAAACACACAGGATAGAAATACAGATTAAACGGGGAAAGTGAGAGATACAGAGACGCTGAATAATTAACTAAAGACATTAAAATATTACAAATATTCATGTTTTTAAAGCTTTCTTGTTGTGAGAGGAACAAACTGTTCTGTTTCTGTCCTGAGAGTGGAGAGCTTACATTTATGGATGTGGAGTTTGGTTAATGAGGGAAAAGCATGAGAGTCTTTCTCACTAAAGTCAGTAAAACCAAATAACACGTTTTGGTAAAAACGTACAAATTCTGATAAGATGCTGTCAGAGATGAAACTAACGATATGTTTCATAAAACCTGAGCAAACGTAAATGTTTCTGTATCGCTCTTCTGTTTTTGAAGGAAGCTTTAACAGGATCAAATCTATGAATGAGCTTAAATGAAATCTGCTTCACTTTGTTAGTAAGGAGGAATTTTTGTGGCAAAGAACAAACCTTTATCCAGTCAGCGTCCTTGACAACATCGATGAGTCCAGAAAGAAACGGAAGGAGGAACAGAGATAAAAGGACCTAATCTACAAGAGGAGAAACACATCTGACCTGAAGGAGACTGTCAGGACAGGGCGGAGCATGGACAGGTGTGGGGATACTGGGATGTTATACCTGGAAGGAACGCTGAGTAATTATACAAGAGCCAGTGTTATTGAAGAATACCATCATTAAACCCGTTTTCAAAGAAGAGCGATTTGATCTTGTAAAGAATGTTACAGATGTTCCAAATATAAACTATTTGTAGAGAACAGTGAAGTTTACAGATCAAAGAGTCTGCTGATGAAAGTTTGACTTTCTTTGGGATTTTCTGAATATTGTAAGTCCAAGCCACCCAAATGTGAAAAGACGTGATGAGAGAGGAAGTCCACATGGATGTTTTTAATCCACTTTTTTGAAAGCATCATTTAGGGAACTGAAATCTATCAAATTTAAGCCACTATTGTTATAATTGTGCATAACTACAGATCTACGGACGTGGTGAACTTTGTTTTTCCACAGAAAATGAAATAACAATTTATCAACAGAGTTTCTGTGTGCTCTGCGCACGTGTAGTTATGCGTAGGAAATTAATGATGTCATTTCCAGTCGGGATGGCGAGGATGAGGCCTTGGGTACCTCCGAGCAGCCCGCTTCATTTGAAGGATTGTTTATAAAAACGTGTTACTCACCAGCGTAAATCATCACTGATGACATCAGTATTCCTGACTGACCTGCACCAAAAATGTCCTCCTCTTCCTCCTGCCTGCAGCTCCATCTTCATCCTCCACCCTCCCTCCTCTGCACACGCTCAGACCAGGTCAGCCTCTCTGACCCTGAGCGGTCCCTCTGATGGACTCGTGTCCATCTTCAGCTCATCCTCAGCCTCATCAAACATCTGCATCATAGAGAATGAGATCAGAATTTGCAGCTGGGTTTGACGTCACCATCAGTGATGACCTCACTGAATGAATCACACGTGGTTCCTGTTGTTTTGGTGGATTTTGTCTAAAGGGGGAAAATGATTTCATTATAACAACCAGACCCATCCTCACTGATCAGACGCCCTGTGCTGTTGGTTTGCAGGTCGGGAGTCGAGTGGCCGATCGGGTTTACGACATCGCACGGTGAGTTCATGACGAGGCAGCTGGACCCACGTTTCACATAGTTTAACCACAGAGAGACACGTCTGCTTCAAAAGTCATAGAAATCATCTGAGGAGGTCAAAGACCAGGAAACGTTCACACAGCCAGATTACTCCAATGCAGTTTTGTTTCTATTGCAACGTTCACAACAACAGTCGCCTCAAGGCGCTTTATATTGTAAGGTAGACCCTACTACAGTACATGCAGAGAAAAACCCAACAATCATATGACCCCCTATGAGCAAGCACTTTGGTGACAGTGGGAAGGAAAAACTCCCTTTTAACAGGAAGATAAGATAACTCTTTATTGTCATTGCACAACATAGTACAATGAAATACAAAGTATATATAAAATGAAATGAAAGTAAAACACAACACGACACATCACAGAAACTTAGAATAGAATAGAATAGAATAATCCTTTAATTGTCCCACAAGGGGAAATTTGGTTGTAACAGCAGCCAAATAGACACATATACAAACAAACAGTACACAGAACAGAAACATACACAATTTTTCTTACATATTTACATTAAGGACAATGGTTACTATAAACAGAGTACTGTACAGTTATTAAATTAAATAAAATAACTACAGATAAGAGGCAAACCAGGTTGTAGTGCGAATCGATTGATTAACTTATTGCAGTTACAGCGCTGATGTAAACATCTATGATTGTTGGGAGCAGTTCTGATTGTACAGTCTGACAGCTGCAGGGAGGAAGGACCTGCGGAAACGCTCCTTCATGCATCGAGGATGCAGCAGTCTGTCACTGAAGGAGCTCTGCAGTTCAGCAACATTTCCATGCATGGGGTGGGAGACTCTGTCCATCAGAGATGTTATTTTGGCCAGAGTCCTTCTGTCTCCCACCTCCTGCACTGGGTCCAGGGTGCATCCCAGAACAGAGCTGGCCTTCCTGATGAGTTTATCCAACCTCTTCCTCTCAGCTGCCGATAAACTGCTGCTCCAACATACCACACTGTAAAAAATGACAGATGCCACCACAGAGTCACAGAAGGTCTTTAAAAGCGCTCCCTGTACTCCAAATGACCTCAGCCGCCTCAGCAGGTAGAGTCTGCTCTGACCCTTCCTGTAAAGAGCATCAGTGTTGTGGCTCCAGTCCAGTTTATTATTCAGGTGAACACCCAGGTACCTATAAGAGTCCACTATCTCAATGTCCACTCCCTGGATGTTCACCGGTGTCAGTGTGGTGGGTCTGCGTCTCCGGAAGTCCACCACCAACTCCTTGGTTTTCCCGGCGTTGATCAGCAGGTGGTTCTGCTGACACCAGTCCACAAAGTCCAGAGTCCACTGTCTGTACTCTGAGTCGTCCTCACCTGTGATGAGGCCGACTATGGCAGAGTCGTCAGAGAACTTCTGTAGGTGGCAGCGTGGAGAGTTGATGGAGAAGTCTGCAGTGTAGAGGGTGAAGAGGAACGGTGCCAGCACAGTTCCCTGTGGGGCCCCCGTACTGCAGACCAGCGTATCAGAGACACAGCCCTGTGACCTCACATACTGTGGACGTTCTGTGAGGTAGTCCAGTATCCACTGGGACATGTGGTGGTCCACTCCCGATAGCTCCAGCTTGTCTCTCAGAAGTCGTGGCTGGATGGTGTTGAAAGCACTGGAGAAATCAAAGAACATGATCCTCACAGTGCTTCCAGGCTTCTCCAGGTGAGTCAGAGCTCGGTGCAGGAGGTAGATGATGGCGTCCTCCACCCCGATGACAGGCTGGTAAGCAAACTGCAGCGGACCCAATGAAGACCTCACCAGGGGGCACAGATGGTTTAGAACCAACCTCACGAGGGTCTTCATCAGATGCGATGTCAGGGCTACTGGCCTGTAGCTGCTGAGGTCCTGGGGATGGGAGGTCTTTGGTACCGGTACCACACAGGAGGTCTTCCACAGCTGTGGTACTTTCCCCAGTGACAGGCTCAGGTTGAACAGATAACCTAGGATGCCACACAGTTCATCTGCGCAGCACCTCAGGAGCCTGGAGCTGATGCCATCTGGACCTGCAGCCTTCTGCACCTTGATCTTGCGAAGCTCGTTCCTCACTTGAAGTGCTGAGATAGAAAGAGTGGATTTTGGGGGAGGGGGGTGTATGTTGGAGTCCACAGAAGCCGGGGGTGGGTGTAATGACTGGGAGGTGTGAAGCTGAGAGGTGTGAAGTCCTGAGATGAAGGACAGGCAGTCCCTGAAGATGAGGGAGATTGCAGCAGGGGGGACGATGCTGTGGGAGGGGTGGGTGTTTGATCAAACCTATTAAAATATTTATTTAGGTCATTCACCCACCCCAAGTCTCCTGCAGCCTGGGGGGTTGGTTTTTGTCCTCAGATTGTCTTCAGGCTGTTCCAAACCCCTCTGATGTTGTCCTGTTGCAGCTGCTCTTCCATCTTCCTCCTGTAGTTTTCCTTTCCTTGCCTTATCTTCCATTTCAGCTTCTTCTGAACAACTCTCAGCTCCTGTTTGTCTCCAGATCTAAAGACTCTCTTCTTCTCCTTGAGGAGAGCCTTAATTTCAGGATTTATCCATGGCTTGTTGTTAGAAAAACACCGTACCTTTTTGATGGGTACGGTGTTGTCCACACAGAAGTTCATGTAATCCGTAATGCAGTCTGTGATGCTGTTGAGGTCATCCTCCAGGGGGCTGCAGAGGTCGTCCCACACAGTAGAACGGAAACAGTCCCTCAGGGCCTCTTCAGTCTCTGCCGACCATTTCCTTACTGTGCGTTTCACTACTGGTTCTCTTTGTACTAGAGGTTTATACACAGGCTGGAGATGAACCAGGTTGTGATCTGAGCCCCCCAGGGGAGGGGGAGGTGATGAGCTGTATGCCTCCTTGGTGTTGGCATACAAAAAGTCCAATGTTTTATTGTCTCTGGTGTGGCAGGTGACATACTGGGTGAAGGTGGGGAGAGTGGAGGACAGGGAGATGTGATTAAAGTCCCCAGAGATCAGGAAAAGGGCCTGAGGGTGCTGTGTTTGGAGTCTGCTGGTTACAGTGTGCAGGACCTCACAGGCTGCTGCAGCGCTAGCAGAGGGCGGGACATACACAGCTATCATAATCACGTGTGTAAACTCTCGCGGTAGATAGTACGGTCTCATGCTAACCGCTAGCAGCTCGATGTCCTTACAGCATAGCGTCTCTTTGATAGATAAATGCCCAGAGTTACACCATCTATCGTTCACAAACACAGCCAGACCCCCTCCTCTCTTCTTACCACTCTCTGTTGTTCTGTCGGCCCGGATCAGATGAAAACCATCCATGTTTACGTGTGAGTCCGGAGTTAGCGCAGTTAGCCACGACTCTGTGAAGCACATCAGGCTGCACTCCCTGTAGCTCCTCTGATGTCGGGTAAGAGCCGCCAGTTCGTCGACTTTATTGGGGAGAGATCTCACATTCCCCATAATAACAGATGGAATCGCTGGCCGGTACCTCCTAACTTTACTGCGACCTCCTGCCAGACGGCAGCAGCTTAAACACCCGGTGTCCTGGGTGTGTGCAGTCCCGTAGGATGCTGCACGCCCTCAGGAGACAGCGAGTGCTGTACAGGTCCTTCAGGGAGGGAGGAGGATGTCCAGTGATCTTTTGGGCCATATTGATGACCCTCTGAAGTGCCTTTCTGTGTGCTGTGGTGCAGCTGGAGAACCACACACCGATGCAATATGTCAGCACACTTTCAATGGAGCAGCGGTAGAAGACGGTCAGCAGCTCCTTCTTCAGGTCCATTTTTCTGAGGATTCTCAGAAAGTGGAGACGCTGTTGGGCCTTCTTCAAAACAGCCGAGGTGTTTGGGCTCCATTGGAGGTCTGTGTCTATGTGCACACCCAGAAACTTGAAACTGGAGACCCTTTCCACACACTCCCCGTTGATGCTGACAGGCTGCAGCTCAGACTTCCTCCTTCTGAAATCAACTACCAGTTCTTTTGTCTTGGTGGTATTGAGGTCCAGGTTGTTATCTACACACCAATCTGACAGCCTCTGAACTTCAGCTCTGTACACCGTCTCATCTCCCCCAGAGATGAGCCCCACCACGGTGGTATCATCTGCAAACTTGATGACTGCGTTGTCTGGGTGGGAACTAACACAGTCATGTGTGTACAGAGTGTACAGTGGGGGACTCAGTACACAGCCTTGTGGAGAGCCGGTGTTCAGGCTGAGGAAAGATGAGGCCCCACTCTAACTCTCTGTACACGGTCTGAGAGGAAGTCTCTGATCCAGCAGCAGGTGGTAGATGGAAGTCCGATTTCCAGCAGTTTAACTATTAGTCTGTCCGGGAGTATCGTATTGAAAGCAGAGCTAAAGTCAACAAAGAGCAGCCTGGCGTAACGGCCCTGAAGAAACCTCCGGCAGAACCAGGCTCAGGGAGGGGCGGGGCCATCTGCTGCGACCGGTTGGGGTGAGAGAAGGAAGACAGGATAAAAAAAAGTCACCGTTTGTCTTCCTGTCTCCTCAGGACGTTTCCTCTGGCGCTGGACATCGGCGGAGGAAGAAGTCACATCGCAGAGCATTTAAGCAAAGTACAGTGTGTGTGTGTGTGTGTGTGTGTGTGCAACACCCACTGACTGAGGTCACCACTGTGACATCATCACGTGTATTCAGCAGCTACAGACGGATCGGATTTCCTGATCAGAGATGAACTGATGAGCACAGCTCAGGTTAAAGCTCTGCTGTTGCTGTTATGACCTCACAATGTTGCTCATATTAAACATGATAAACCTAAAATCACGAGCTCAGTGTGCAGAAAAGGCCTCAGACGAGTCTTTGTTACCTCGGTGACGAGCTGATGTCGTTCATATCTCCTTATATGGTCATCTCCACAAACTGTATGTAGTTCACCAAAACAATCAAATAAAAAAACTGAAATCTTTTTGTGAGGTTGGAAAACCAAAATAAATAAAGTTATAGAGAAACTCTTATTTATAGTTTTGGATTTGTGCGATCACAGACTGTCTGAGGAGCTTTTAGGTGAATATGAGACTCAGAGTCAGCAGCTGCAGAGACGACACCACAGTGACAGAAACACTGAGAGTAAAACTGAACACAATTCAAAACTGAGATAAAATTGAACCTATAACAGCTCCGGTACAGACGCACAGCTCTCTGGCTCTGGGTGCTGCCCCTCTGTAGGCTTCCCAGAGTCGGTCAATCAGCACAAAGTGGAGACAGGAGCTAAAACATTTCAGACAGAATCAGAAAAAGACGGATTATTCTGAGCTGCGAATCATGCAAAGCTGCTCAGAGTCAAAGAATAAAACCAGAGAGCAGGAGATGAGCAGAACGTTAAAGCCTCGCCTCCGTCAGTGCGCCCCAGGGTGGCTGTGGCTACAATGTAGCTTGCCATCACCAGTGTGTGAATGTGTGTGTGAACGGGTGGATGACTGGATATGTAAAGCACTTTGGGGTCCTTAGGGACTGAGTAAAGCGCTATACAAATACAGGCCATTTACCATTTACATGAGCTCAGATGTTTGCTGCATGTCTGTGTGCGCTGCTGTTATGATGACCTCTGTGCCGACGATGTGTCCTGCAGGAGGTGGTGGAGCGTTTCTGCCTGACAGACGTCTCCCAGCAGTCTCTGGTGGGTCCTCAGACTCGTCCTCAGATATCACAGACGGGGGCAGGAGTTTGAAGCAGACTCCTCTAATTTCATATGTGAATGTTGTTTTCTGATCAGAGACGGAGGAGGCCGAGCGAGATCCCGACTCACTGCGTCCTGGCTGACGAGGAGTTTCTGCCGTTCAAAGAAAACACCTTCGACCTGGTGGTGAGCAGCTTGGCGTGAGTACCGGAGCTCGTTTCACTGCAGCTCGTTTCACTGCAGCTCGTTTCACTGCAGCTCGTTTCACTGCAGCTCGTGAGTGACCGACTGTTTGCTGCAGTACCAACTTCAGCCACGAGATGGCGTCCAAGCTTTTTTAATGGGTTCCTACAGTAGTGTTTTATGTCAGGTTCCTGTTTTCTTGTTTTTGTGTCTTTTTTATAATTTGTGTGTCTTTGTGGTTGTTTTCAGTTTGAACCTCGTTCTACCGTCTTACCTGCTCATTCTGAGTCTCTGCGCCTGTTTCACTTCATTTCACAGCTTTTTAATAACTTCCTGTTTATGGTTTTTTACACTGTTTAATGTAAATGAAGTCAAATATATTAATCATGTGATTTGTGCTGATTATCTCAGTCACAGTTTAAACAGATTAAATTCCTTATATATTTTTAAATGGTTGCTAATAGAACTGGAGGACATCGTAAATAAATAATAATGACCTAAAAGTTGCAGGTTAATCATGTCGTTAGACTTCTATGTCCAGAAATGCAACGAGTGATTTTAAAAAATTAAAATGTATGAACTAAAGTCGGTTTAGACTGAGAGGCTTTGTTATGAATAACATGTGTGCTCATTAAAACTGCAGCTGAGCTTCATGAAAGTCACGTCTGTGTTTTTCAGTCTGCACTGGATCAACGACCTGCCTGGAGCTCTCAGACAGGTGAGATGAACCTGTTGCGATAGCATAATGATCACCGACGGTTTTCACCGCTGTGCCGTCGTTCTGACTGCAGCTCGCCCGTTAACGTTTTACTGTGCGCCGTCCTCTCAGATTCACCAGGTGCTGAAGCCGGACGGGGTGTTCATCGGAGCGATGGTGGGCGGCGAGACGCTCTATGAGCTGCGCTGTTCCCTGCAGCTGGCCGAGACGGAGCGGGAGGGCGGGTTCTCGCCCCACATCTCCCCCTACACCGCCGTCACCGACCTGGGAAACCTGCTGGGCCAAGCTGGCTTCAACATGCTCACTGTGGTGAGTCAGCATGGCTGCAGTTAGTTAAACACGCAGAATGTTTAACATCAGCTCGCGGTGACCTCTGACCCCTGCGCCTGTTTGTTCCAGGACATCGATGACATTCAGGTTCATTATCCAGGAATCATGGAAGTCATGACGGATTTACAAGGTACGAGCTGGGAACCATTCGTTTGACTCATGTCGCTCCTGAAACATTCAAACATGGCTGTACAGTCGTCGTCTTGACGTGGACGCGAACTGCACGCTGAGGATCTGCACCTGATAAATGAGTGTAGAGCCAGAAATGACGACTTCAGTTTGATTATGTAGGTCAGAGCGACTCTCAGAGTCGTCAGCACAGAGGTTTAGGTGACCGAGTCCCAGGATGGAGGCTCGTGGAGTGAACGTGCTGTTTTTATTCCTCCTTTCATTTACCTGCAAACAGGCTTCAAACTGAGCTGCAGAGGCTCCTCCTGAATGTGAGTGCATTTCAGGATTCGCTGTTTAAACTCTCTAAAACAGTTTGATGACCTCACTGCGGTTTGATTTCGGAACCAGTTTCAGCTCTGAGGTCATTCGTGAGGCTGTGTCAGTTTAAAGAAACTTTAGATTAAAGGTCAAAGTTTAAAAGTTCAGTGTTTGTGATGTGCTCTGACTCCGTGCAGGTATGGGTGAGAGTAACTGTGCGTGGAACAGGAAGTCGCTGCTGCACAGAGACACCATCTTAGCAGCAGCAGCGATTTACAAAGGTGAGTCTGAGCTGCTGTCTGATTGGTGCTAAATGACATGTGATACACTGATGAGTATTAGTAGCGTCAGATTCACAAAATGTGTGGACTCGACGATTTTGTTCGTACTGCCCTGTGCATGCAAGGGAATCGGTCCAAAGCAACAGCTTGGTGCAGCCTGCTCACCGACTCCACGTTCACCTCGTCTGAGCAGGAAGCCAGAAAAGCTGCACGTGTACAAACCGGAGTGATGAGGAGACGTCGTCGGGCTGAAATAATGAAGGTGCTTAATAATCTTTCCCCTGAGAACAAAAACAGCCAGAGGATGAAGAACACCTGATCACAGTGTGACCCTTTGAACCCTAAGCCAGCGGTGTCCAACTCCAGGCCTCGAGAGCCGGTGTCCTGCAGGGTTTAGATGTGTCCTTGATCCATCACAGCTGATTTAAATGTCTGACCTCCTCAGCATGTCCTGAAGTTCTCCAGAGGCCTGGTAATGAACCAATCATGTGATTCAGGTGTGCTGAGCCAGGGTGAGATCTAAAACCTGCAGGACACCGGCCCTCGAGGCCTGGAGTTGGACACCCCTGCTTTAAACCCTAACCTGATGCTAGGTGAGCACAGGCAGCGGTGTAGGTAACAGGTAAGCAGAGGGTCATCAGCATAGAGGTGGAGGTGTGGCCTCAGTTTGAATGAGGTTGACGTTGTTCTCACGAGCACGTGCAGCACCGCGTTCTACTGAAGTGAGAAGCTTCTGGGTTGGAATCTGCGTCTCCGCTAACAAACAAACAGTTATTTTCCTTGTAATTAACAATAGTTGAATAAACACTAAAGCCAGTCAGAGCAGACACTGTGTTTCTGACACTTCTGCTTTCCACTCGTGTTCTTTGCTGGCCGGCTGTTGTTTGCTCATCAGTGACGCGTCAGACTGAAGCTTTAGTCACAGCGTGGCGGTTCATGTGTCACTGTGTTTTTCTCATGTGCCTGAAATGTTTCAGAGATGTACGGCAGTGAGGACGGCTCCATCCCCGCCACCTTTGAGATCCTCTACATGATTGGCTGGAAGCCTCACGAGTCTCAGGTGAGAACACCTGATCGCTCCGTGCGCTTCAGTCTGTTTCTGCTGCGTTCACGGTGGAACGATCTCCATCTTTAGGACGTGAGCGTGGCAGAATACTCACCGTTTGTTAACAAACAGCTTCTGGTTTTAGAAAAACCTGATTTTAGATCCATGACTTCAGCGTTTTTTCCCTTTCAGGCCAAACCGGCGAAGCGAGGCTCGGCCACCGTGTCGTTTGGAGATTTATCAAAGATCAGCCGACCAAGCGGCACGGACCAACCGTAGAGCCTCGGAGCCGACTGTAGACGCCATATTTAATGAAAATAAAATGTTTTAGGGGCAAGAAACATGAACTCTGATGTACAGATGACAAATACGATGTTGTAAGAGTTTGTCTTTGACAGGAAGTTGTCTTTTAGAAATCTAAAAATAAAAGCTGACACATCTGTTCGCATGGCTGAAACATGAGAGAAACCAAACGGTTAAAGTGGGATTGAAACACTCAAAGTCATGTTCACTCAAATATCACACACACAGCAGCAGCTCAGCGCAGACGTGTAGACATGGTGAAGGCGAGCTGCTGAAGTCCAAACTGAATGATGAAGAAAAGTGGTTCGAGTGACTGAACGTGGCACTGCTATCACTCCTGTCAGTGAGAACAGGAAGCTGAGGCTCACACTGACAGACCTGGCCAGCAGGAGATGGAGAAAGATCTGCTCAGAGTTTAAAGAGGATCCATCCTGCCTGGATCGGCTCTGCAACCCTGTTGAGATCCAACCAACCAAAATATGATTTTTTGTCATTTTTCAAATGATCTGAAACTTTTGACTGTATCTGCAAATCAAGAACCTCAAGACCAGACAAAATGATGTCATGAGGGTCGCTGCAGTGACACGGCTGCAGGGTGGAGAGCGCCAGGGCGATGAGTCCCGCCTACCTGCTGTTTAACTGGTCCCATTTGAAATAACTTAAAATGATAAAAAATATGTAAATGAGGAACTTTAATACCTGAATACAGGTTTGGCACATAACTAGAGAAGATTTTTTAAAATAGTGTTTTAAAGACATTATTTTTGTTCTTAAAAATCACTCTATGTGATCTCAGCAAATTAGGAACCAGTGTTGGCAGCCTGCGCCATAAGTACCCACCCATCACGATCCTCACTCAGAAGTTCCTCTTTCATAGAAACGCCGCTGCCGTCGCTCAGACGTCTGCAGAGATGCTGCTCTACGTCTGCTTTCTCCTGTGTGTCCACATCTGTCACAGCGCTGCAGGTAAGAACGATTACAGCTGCAACAATGTAACACTCTTCTCTGTTTCCTCTGGTTATCTAAGAAACATAAATGCTGTTATGTTATATGATGATTATATGAAGCAGAACAAAAGGACAGAAACTAGAGTCAGTGTTATTGAATGAATATGAAAGTATAGACGCTGTTTCTGGAGCTGTTTGATCCACGTACAGGTTTCAGTTTATTTGCCGTTCATGTGCTCTCTGTGGGGCTCGCTGTGTTTTTAACCATGAGTCAGTCTGACTGAGAAACTGACACTGCACCAAGCACTGAGCCTAAGCACACATACATAACCACACTTACAGCCATGCCCTGAACCCTCGCCTGCTTCCTGCGACTCAAACGAGACCAAAACTTCCAAAATAAACTTCGTTTTATTCACACAGACCTGAAAGCAGCGGCTGAGACCATAAACTCATCGGGGAAGTGCTGACTAAGCTCAGAGAGCAGCAGAGCAGGACTGTCCTGTTCTCAGACTATCTATCTATCAGACCAGAGGATGTCGCCCCCTGCTGGCAGTACTAAGAATGCAGGTTTAAAAGGCTTCAGCATCCAGGCTGTAACATCTGATGAAGTGGTTTTAATTTAAAAAAGAAAAATGAAAAGAAACATAACTCCAGCCGTCCATTTTTCCACTGCTTACTGGGTTCAGGTTGCAGGGCAGGACTCTGAGCAGAGGAGCCAATGGAGTCAGTCCTCCTGTGGGGCTCCACCCATGGCCCAACTGTAGGTGGCTGAGAGATAACAGCTAGATACAGCTGGGCAATGGAACCAATTTCCTGCAGTCGCCCTGGGCACGAGGCGGGGGGCTGGTGTTCCTGTATCCCCTCAGTCCATGAGAGAGTTGCTTCCCTGCAGCTCTGGGTCAGGGTCCTGACTGCTATTTACCAAATGCAGTTCAGATTACCTACGTGGTGTCACCTGGTGGGGTGGGACTCCATCGTTCTGCTGGGAGACTTCAACGCTCAGGTGGGCATTGACATAGTTGGGCGGAGCCTGCCTGATCTGAACCCGAGGGGTCTTCTGTTTCTGGACTTACATGCAAATCCCAGTTTGTCCATAATGACCATGACGATGTCCACAGGCACTGGGAGACTGGGGACACGAGTCCGGGTGCACCTCCACTCCTGGAAGGAGCTGCAGCTCACGGTGGTTTTAACCCCAGAACCATAATGACATCATCAAAGAGAGACCAGCTTACACGATCCTGCTGACTCTGACTGTGGATCACTTCACTGGCACAATTCACATAAACTTATTAAAGCAAACTAAACACACTTCATTTCGTATTATAGGAGATAAATTCAGGTTGTAGGTTTTACTATGAGCTCTGTGCTGAAAGGGCGCCAGAGGACGTCTGCCGATGGTCCTTTAATACACCTGATATATACATGACATGCACGACTGACAAATGCAGCTGTGTCACAGCAGAGTCATGGAGACTGAACTTTAAATTACAAATCAAACAAGCATTCATAATTTTTATCATCAGGTCAACAAGTGCAGAGAACTCAAGTCTGTCACCTTCAGAAGCAAAATTAATAAAATGCAAATATTTATATTTAAAGTAAAGACATTTATTTTAAACCACATCGCAGAGCCGTCCATCAGGTTCGTACGGAGCTCTGAAGGCTACTTCCTGTCAGAGAGCAGTTTGTTGGTTCGTCAGCCTCCTGAATCTCAACAACGGATGCTCCAACTTTTTTATTTAAATAAAGCATAACAGGAAACAACAGACTAAAGACAGACAAAGTGGAAATGTCCTTTAAAGGTTTAAGAGATGAAAATAACTGAAGGGAAGGAAGGCCGGTCAGCGTGGTGTGAATCAGGAAGCATCCGATACAGATTCAGACATGTGACATCATCATTTCTGCTTTTTATTTGACAGGAATCCCCACAGTCAGCACACAGCAGCACATGGACGCTGTGCTCACCTGTCCTCATGCTCAGGGAGATGTAACCTGGAGCCGAGCTATAGGAGGCACCCGGGTGACTCTTCTCACCGTCAGTAACGGTCATGTGAGCAGCAGTTCGGAGCGCTTTGGTTCCCGTAAGAACAACGAGCTGCTTATCAGGAATGTTGTAGAGTCTGATACTTCGATGTATCTGTGCAATGAGAGGAAGACAGCCTATCTGAATGTGACCACAGACCCCAGCATGGTGGATCAAACAGTCACAGGGAGAAAGGACGACCCTGACCAGAAGGTGCCGGCTGCAGGTGCAGACACAGCTCCTCCCTCAGACTTGTGGAAAGTTCCTGTTGGCGTGCTGGCAGGAGCTGCACTGGTGCTGTTGTCCATGTTGACTCTGAGACTGTGGAGGGCCGAGAAAGCAGCGAGGGACACGAGGGCGGTGCTCAGCGAGGTGGTTTACGAGGAGATCGGACACGCTGACGTGGAGCCCGGTCCAACCCCCGAGTCCAAGGTGGAAAACCCGAACTGCTGCTCCGAGGTCAGCGACCAGTCAAACACCTCCACAGCACCTGCTGCTCCTCTGTACAGCAACCTGTGCAGGCCCCAACCTGAAGGACACGACTCCAACACCTGCGTGTATTACCTTACCCAGAATCCTCTGCAGATAGGAAGCAGCTGCCAGAGCTCCTCCTGACTTCTTTAAACCAGTTATCATGGGTGAGGGGCGGGTCTGACTGAGACTCCTCCCCTGCGTCCTGCTCCTCTCCGGCTATCGAAGGACCATCACCTCCAAAAATGAACTTTCATTCAGTCAGACCTGAAGGCAGTAACTGAGACCATGAACCAATCAGGAAGCAGTTTACTGAGATCAGCTCTTTCCTCAGCGACTTCTATTCAATCAGAACACAGGAGCCCCTCCCACACGCCCTGGAGAGGCCACTTCCATCTTTTACATACAGTCTAATTATTTGTACTTTGCTGAATCAATTTATGTACGAAACGTCTTATAAGATGATGAACAGGCTGGAACAGCAGGTGCAGATCTTTAATATTGTGTGTGAATTTATAAAAGTGATTTTTAAATAATTGATGTCAGTTTATTTCAGAATCACTGCTCCTCGGAAAGCAAATAAATATATTCCAGTGTTTGCAAACATGTTCATGCAGCTGATAATAAACTAAATCAGCAAGAAATATTCATGCTTTAGCTCACAAGTTTTTTCTGCTTACAAATGATTCAAATAAAAATTTGTTCTCAAATTAGAATTTTCTCTCGGAGGCCTAATGACCATCGGCCTCGTCAGTTCAGCTGTGGGCAAAAAAGCATCAGTTTAAGACTTTAAATATAATTTATAAGAGAAAACTGTACAAGGCACAAAACACACACACGCGTGGGTTATTCATGTCTTGTGGGGACATCTAATTTACACAAAGCTTTCCCTAACCATCTAAAATGAATGCCTAACCCTAACACTAAAACCACATTTTGAGTCTCAAAATTGGGGCTGTTGGTCCCCACAAGTATAGTAAACTTCGAATTTTTGGTGATACCCGTACACACACACACACACACACACGTGATACGGTCCTGCGTTGCCATGACAGCGTGTTTTGTTGATGGTGGAGCTGAGGCTCAGATAACTAACAGCTAACGTCTTTAACTCCAGCCGTAGTTTTCTGTCAGTATAATTAAAGTTTCCGGAGCCCTGTGAGTCTGCGCAGTGTGTCACGATGGTGAGTAAAGTTTTACTTTAACCGGTGTTTTTTTCAGTCATGTTGTTGTTAGCATGTTAGCTTAGCCCTAGCCTGGCAGTAACTGTTATCCTGAGCGGAACGTCACGCAACTCTTACCCTTCTGTCCTCAGCCGCCGAAGGCTAAAAGCAAGAAGAAGGGCGGGAATGTGAAGTCTTCCACGGTGGTAGACGGTCTGTCCACGGAGGACATGTCTAAGGATCAGGTCAGAGCTGCTAACGGTGCTAACGTTAGCCTCTCAAAGTGTGTGGGAGGTGTGAGGGGGTCCATCAGGGGGTCCGCGGCCCGGCCCGGCCCGGCCCCACAGTCCAACACATAACAGGCCCGATTGTGATCGTAAAATAACAAGTACACTGTCCACTTCATTAGGTACACCTGTAACCTCAGCCTGAGAAAATACATTTACCTGAAACACCACAATCAGCTGAAGTTTGAGGCTCTGTGTATTTCCTGCAAACTGCAGTTTTAAACGTTACGTTTCAGTAACCTGAGTGTGTCTGATCTCCAGCTGGAGGACCACATCATCCGGCTCCGGGAGGAGCTGGACCGCGAGCAAGAGGAGAAGAGCTACTTCCAGCTGGAGAGAGACAAGATCCAGGCCTTCTGGGAGATCTCCAAGAGGAACCTGGACAAGACGAAGGCCGAGCTGAGGAACAGGAGCCGGGAGAGAGATGAGGCCGAGGAGCGCCACCGAGTCGAGATCGAAGTGAGCTGCGCACGCGATCCTGGAGGTTTACTGTACCCTAATCCTGACTTTATCTCAACCTAATCTTAGTCCTGACCTGTCCTTGGTCACTGTCCAGGTCTATAAGCGGAAGCTTAAGCACGTCCTGTCTGAGCAGCACAACGCCATCACTGAGCTGAAGATGGAGGCCGTCTCTGCGTCCTCGCTGGTCGAGAGGAAGCACGTGCAGTCTGAGATAGCGCTCCACAGGAACGTTCAGGGTCTGCAGGCGGAGCTCACAGAGAAGAAGTTCCACATCGAGAGCCACATCAAAGCGCTGCAGCTGGTGAGGCGCTGCCCGTAAATCGATTTAACTTGATTTTTACACCTGGACACCTTGGTGATGTCACTTCCTCCTTGACAGAAACATCAGACGGAGCTGATGGAGCTCACCAACCACTACGAGCGCAGGATCAGAGGTAGGAACACCTGTGAGCTCAGCGCCGATCAGGTGACCTTTCAGCAATGGGACACCGATCTCCTCGTTTCCTTTCCTTTCCCCCACGTGTCCTAGTTCCTTCCTATTCTTTTCCCACTTCTTCCTTTCCGTTCATCTTCCTTCATAACCTCTGCTGCCGTTTCCCTCCCTGCACAGACATCGAGGTGAAATATCATAAGAAGATGCAGATGATGATCCAGGAGGAGAAGAAGAAGCGTCAGGTGGCAGTCGCCGAGCTCGACGAGAGGATGAAGAGTCGAGAGGCGGCTCTGATCGAGGAGCACGACCGAGGTCTGCGGAGAGTCGAGGAGCATTTCACGTCCACTCGGGAGAGACTGCTGGCAGACCAGAGGACGCTCAAGGTGAGACCCGTGAGCAGGGACGGAGACTTCAAGGTGTGACTCAGGAGGCGTGCGGTGGGTGGAGCACAGGGACACAGATTCAAGGTTTTTACACATAAAATAATATTTAGAAACTTTTGAATTTTCACAGACTTTGTGTTTGTTTGAAGAGCAGTCCTTCTCCAGCTTCCTGACGGTTACAGAAAAGGTCAAAGGTAACACAGTTGGACATGAAATAGCATTTTTACTTTTACAAGAACAGGACTGAAAGTTGGCGACAGCTGGTCTGATGGAGAGTTCAAAGAGTTTACAGCTGCCTGCAGGGTTAGGGTACCGAAGAAGAGCTTAGAGTTCTTCGAGAACGATCTGCTTGGTGCCACCTGTTGGGCCGCTCACATTTCAGCAGATGGGGCAGGGATGAGGATCTCGTTTCTGAGATGTTTGACCAGAACATCTTTACAGATCTGAAACTTCTGTCCAAGCTGTCTCAGCGTGACTCACTTCCTGCTCGGGATCCGAGTTATATATCAGATCTTTTTAGAGCAAGTTCTTTATGAGGTCAAATATCTTCTTACGCGTTTGCTGCAGAAATTGAAATGAAATGAAACTTGCTGTTAAATTCTGGATCCTAAATTTCCCATAATGCTGCTTTTTGTTTGGGGCTCACTGCTCGATAAAGCTAAGACCTGCCAGCGGTGTGGCCATCTGTCTTCACGCTGCGTTTCCTGTGTTTGGTAGGAGGAGCTCACGGAGGCGCAGAAACAGCAGGCTCAGGTGTCCCGAGAGTTCTCCAAGGCTCAGGAGGAGAGCAGAAGCCTGAAGGAGGCTCTGCCGGAGGCCCAGCGGGAGCTGGCTGAGCTGCGCCGTCGGCTGGAGGAGCACAACCGCTGCAAGGTCCAGATGCTGGTGCGTTTCTAAAAGCTCCGCCTCCCCCACCATGGCATTGATAGGCCCCGCCCCCGCCCCTGAGGCTGCTAGCATTACAAGAATGGTGATGCAGAGCATGTTTCCTGTTAATAATTTTATCATTTGTGGCTCATTGGGAGAAACCAACATCAGGTCACATGGTCGTGACTTCACGCCCCTCGTGGCCCAACTGTCGCTTAGCTACGAGTTCGCCGGTGGAAGTAGTTCCAGAGGCCCGGGAAGCTCGCCCTTATCAGAGCAGAACCCGGATAACAAAACAATATTTCTGCTCATGGCTGATTTAATTCAGAGGGAGACCTGTGACATAAATTCTGATTAATTCGTTTATGTCTTTAATGGAGATCATGTGACCACAACCTCCAGTCACAGCTCAGATTAATCCTTCTTTATCTCATCCTCTGAAACAAGCTGCTTTAGCTCCTCCCACTTTCAGCTGACAGGTGAATCAGGAACATGAAAGCTGAGTGGGAGCTTTAACCACCTGGAGGCTTCTTTTCATAAATTATTGGTTGTTTGGATCAGCAATTTCATTTAAATAAGATAAGATAAGATAACTCTTTATTGTCATTGCACAACATAGTACAATGAAATTGGAAAACTGTCCTACGTCGGCACTACATACAACACAACACGACACATCACAGTAACTTAACTTAGTAATAAAAAAGAAGAATAAGTGTATTTGTGTTGCACATCAATTATTATTGCACCTTGTTATAAATATAAATATTATTATTGTTACTGTTTTTACCGTTGTTACCCCCCAGGGAGGTAGCCAGTCAGGTCAGCTGTTTGCATTGATCAGGGCTGTTGCCCTGTTGTAAAAGCTGTCCTTGAGTCTATTTGATCGGGACCTCAGCAGCCTGAACCTCCTGCCAGACGGCAGCAGCTTAAACACCCGGTGTCCTGGGTGTGTGCAGTCCCGTAGGATGCTGCACGCCCTCAGGAGACAGCGAGTGCTGTACAGGTCCTTCAGGGAGGGAGGAGGATGTCCAGTGATCTTTTGGGCCATATTGATGACCCTCTGAAGTGCCTTTCTGTGTGCTGTGGTGCAGCTGGAGAACCACACACCGATGCAATATGTCAGCACACTTTCAATGGAGCAGCGGTAGAAGACGGTCAGCAGCTCCTTCTTCAGGTCCATTTTTCTGAGGATTCTCAGAAAGTGGAGACGCTGTTGGGCCTTCTTCAAAACAGCCGAGGTGTTTGGGCTCCATTGGAGGTCTGTGTCTATGTGCACACCCAGAAACTTGAAACTGGAGACCCTTTCCACACACTCCCCGTTGATGCTGACAGGCTGCAGCTCAGACTTCCTCCTTCTGAAATCAACTACCAGTTCTTTTGTCTTGGTGGTATTGAGGTCCAGGTTGTTATCTACACACCAATCTGACAGCCTCTGAACTTCAGCTCTGTACGCCGTCTCATCTCCCCCAGAGATGAGCCCCACCACGGTGGTATCATCTGCAAACTTGATGACTGCGTTGTCTGGGTGGGAACTAACACAGTCATGTGTGTACAGAGTGTACAGTAGGGGACTCAGTACACAGCCTTGTGGAGAGCCGGTGTTGAGGCTGAGGGCTGAGGAAAGATGAGGCCCCACTCTAACTCTCTGTACACGGTCTGAGAGGAAGTCTCTGATCCAGCAGCAGGTGGTAGATGGAAGTCCGATTTCCAGCAGTTTAACTATTAGTCTGTCCGGGAGTATCGTATTGAAAGCAGAGCTAAAGTCAACAAAGAGCAGCCTGGCGTAACGGCCCTGCACTTCCAGGTGAGAGATGGTGGTGTGGAGCGTTGTAGCAATGACATCTTCAGTTGATCTGTTAGCTCTGTATGCGAACTGGAGCGGGTCGAGTGTGGGTGGCAGGCAGGACAGGATGTGACGTCGGACCAGTTTCTCGAAGCACTTCATTATAACAGGTGTTAGAGCAGCTGGTCGGTAGTCGTTGAGGCTGCTAATGTTAGTACGCTTTGGCAGTGGGACAATTGTGGCTGACTTTAGGCACGGTGGGATGCAGGACTGGGACAGTGAAGTGTTGAAGGTCTTAGTGAAGACCCCAGCCAGCTGGTCTGCACACTCTTTTAGGACCCTTGCGGTTACCCCATCTGGTCCGGCGGCCTTCCTGGGGTTCACTGCCCTCAGTGTGCGCCTCACCTCATCTTCCTGCACTATGAGGCTTGGGCTGCTGCTGCCTCTGGTCCCTTCACCTCAAAGCGTGTGTCACATTGCAGACGAACAATGTTTGAGAGGTGAAATGAAGTTTATAGGATTCACAGAAAGTGTGCAACAGTTAATTTAAATTAGGCAGGTGCAGAAATTTGGGCACCCCAACAGAAAAATGACATCAGTATTTAGTAGATCCAACCTTTGCAGCATTAACAGCCTCTAAAGGCTTCCTGTAACTTCCAGTGAGAGTCTGGATTCTGGTTGAAGGTATTCTGGACCGTTCGTCTCCAGTTTGGTCAGGTTTGATGGTTTCTGAGCACGGACAGCCCGCTTTAAGTCACACCATAGATTTTCAATAATATTCAGGTCTGGGGACTGATGGCCGTTCCAGAACGTTGTAATAGTAATAATAATAATAATGATAGTAAATACTTTATTAGTCCTGTAGGAAATTGGCTCTCTGCCTTTAACCCACTTACTCAGTGAAACAGCACAACTTCAACTTTGTGACTGATTCTGGAACATTGTTCTCAAGAATCTGCTCACATTGACTGGAATCCATGCGACCCTCAACTTTAATGAGATTCCCAGTACCAGCACTGGTCCCCCGGATGGGACCGCCACCAAATTGTACTGTGGGTAGTGTTTCTCTTGGCCTGCTGTGTTCTGTTTCCACCATGCACGCCGCCTCCTGTTATGTCCAGAAAGCTCAGTTTTAGTTTCATGAGTCCACAGCAGTCCTGGGTCTCCAGCGTCGGCAGACCCAGGACACGCTGGAGAGATTATATCTCTCGGCTGGAACGCCTTGGTGTTCCCCCGGATAAGCTGGAGGAGGTGGCTGGGGAGAGGGAGGTCTGGGCTTCTCTGCTTAGGCTGCTGCCCCCGCGACCCGGCCCTGGATAAAGCGGGAGAAGATGGATGGATGGAGTCCACAGCAGCTTATTCCAAATTGCAGTTGGCTTGTCCAATCATGCTTCAGCATACCTCAGGCTGCTTCTGCATTACTCCCCCATACAGCATCTCTTTGTGCACAGTGACACCATCTGCAGCCAGATGATGTTATAGGTCTTTGGAGCTGCTCTGTGGGTTGACTCTGACTGTTCTCACCATCCTTCATCTCGGCTTATCTAAGATGTTTCCTCACAGTGGAAACTGACAGCTGAAATCTCTCAGATAGCGTTCTGTATCCTTCCCCTAAACCATGATGTTGAACAGTCTTTGTTTTCAGCTCATTTGAGGCTGTTTGAGGCTCCCATGTTGCCTCTCTTCAGACGCAAAGAGGAGAAAAACTTGCAATTGGCCACCTTAAATACCCGTTCTGTTGGATTCACCTGTATGTAGGTCAAGGGTCACTGAGCTCACCAAACAAATTCTCTGTTCCAATAATTAGTGCTAAAGGTATCGAATCAATCAAACGACAAGACTGCCCAAATTTCTGCACCTGCCTAACTTCGATTAACTGTTGCTCACTTTGTGTAAACTTCATTTCACCTCTCAAACATCATCCTGTTCGTCTGCTGTGTGACATTTAAATGAAATTGCTGATCCAAACAACCGATGATTTATGAAGAAAAATCATGAAAATGATCAGGGGTGCCCAAACCTTTGCATACCACTGTATGTAACTGATGATGTCATCGCTGACAGGAGAGCCGGGCTCAGATGAAGGTCATGGAGAGGGAACTGAGAGATCTGACACTGGAGCACGATCTGCTGCTGCAGGCCTCTGAGAAGGTAACCCGCCTGCATCATCTCCTCTCCTGCCTCCATCCATGATGTTGACGATTGTGACCATGTCGGCGTCCCGCAGGTGCAGCAGGAGCGCGACGACCTGCTGAAGAAGCAGAGGGACGCCATCATGGACGTGCAGCAGAGGAGCGAGCTGAGGGCGATGATGCTGGAGAGGAAGCTGGCGGCGCTAACCGAAACCTTGGAGAAGAAGGAGGCTCAGCTGTGCGCTGCGCTCTTGGCCTCCAGCGCCGACCCGACGGCAGCAGCCAGCGCCGCCAGCAGGCTGGAGGTAAAGATGGCGCTCGCACGTTTACAGGAAGCCAATCGTTAACGGGAAGACGTGCAGATAAACGTCTCCACATCCAATTAGATCCGAGCGCTCACATGTCTGACCTTTGTAGGTCATCGTGGAGCAGAAGCACAACACCATCGCGTCCTTAAAGGAGGACCTGGCTCAGCAGCGTAAGGTGAGCGATAGTGGGCGGTGCACGGCTCACCTGTCAGCAGCTCAGATGGTGACTGACCGAGCGTTTCTCTGCAGGGGTACGACGAGCAGAGGGAGGGCCCAAAGACTTGAACCTGTGCAGCAGATCCTGGAGGGACCGGCCTCCACGACCTTCCAGCAGCTCGGATTTGAAAAGAAGTTAGACTCTTTCAAAATAAAACACATTTCCTCCTGAAGATGTGACGGACTCTGAATCGGTCCATGAAGCTTCTCCAATAATGTGGAAAGAAAATGAAACTTTATCATTTTGACTGAATATTTCTACTGTTATTGTTTACAGACCTCACTGCTGCTGCTGATCTACCAAAACAAACAAAATAAAGCTTCTTTTGGTTGGATTTTGAATTTTTATTGGTCTGCACTGAAATGTTTGGTTCTTTTAACTTAAAGACAAACAGCAGGGATTCACTCATTCAGAGTGGGGCACCGACCGCTGCACGCTTAACATGAATGTGATCAATGTGCAGCTGTGAAACACGAGACTGGCAACAAGGAAAGGAGAAACAACAGGATCCACATGTCAGCTTTTATTTAAATACATGGTCAATGTAGAAAAGTCAGTTATTAGAAACGCCGCCGTCACTGTTTTATGGTTTTGCTTCACTGAGAACCAAACCTGGAGCTGCGCCTTCTTAATTGGTCTGCTACTACGGTAACCTCACAGCAGCTAAAACACCCAAACAGCACAAACACGTCCAGAGGTCCAGCTCAGGTGAAGCTGGCAGCTACAGCCATCGGTGTCACCTTCCACCTGTCAGTCAGAGGCCACGCCCCTAATCATGAAAACTTTAAGCTTTTATACAATTTAAACATGGAGGAGGAAATGATCCACAGAGCAACCAGTTTGTGTATCAGGATGTAAAACTGTGTGATTCACTTTTTATTTTAAGCCCAGAAGTTGAAGTTTTAAAGTTTTTCCCAGTCATTCTGTAAAAGTAGTTTTTAATAGTTTTTATTTATTTTTTTGACCAGGACATGTCCTTCAATGCACATATTAAACAAATATGTAAGACTGCTTTCTTCCATTTGTGCAACATCTCTAAAATTAGAAATATCCTGTCTCAGAGTGACGCTGAAAAACTAGTTCATGCATTTATTACTTCCAGGCTGGACTACTGTAATTCATTATTATCAGGATGTCCTAAAAACTCCCTGAAAAGCCTTCAGTTAATCCAAAATGCTGCAGCAAGAGTCCTGACAGGGACTAGAAAGAGAGAGCAGATTTCTCCTGTTTTGGCTTCCCTTCATTGGCTTCCTGTTAAATCCAGAATTCAAAATCCTGCTCCTCACATACAAGGTCTTAAATAATCAGGCCCCATCTTATCTTAATGACCTTGTAGTACCATATCACCCTATTAGAGCACTTTGCTCTCACACTGCAGGCCTACTTGTTGTTCCTAGAGTATTTAAAAGTAGAATGGGAGGCAGAGCCTTCAGTTTTCAGGCCCCTCTTCTGTGGAACCAGCTTCCAGTTTGGATTCAGGAGACAGACACTATCTCTACTTTTAAGATTAGGCTTAAAACTTTTCTTTTTGCTAAAGCATATAGTTAGGGCTGGACCAGGTGACCCTGAATCCTCCCCAAGTCTACGTTCACACTGCAGGTCTTAATGCTCAATTCCGATTTTTTGATCAAATCCGATTTTTTTGTCTGCTTGTTCACACTACAAATAAAATGCAACAGCAAACTAGAGATGGACCGATCCGATATTACGTATCGGTATCGGTCCGATACTGACCTAAATTACTGGATCGGATATCGGAGAGAAATACAAAATGTAATCTGATCCATTAAGTATCAAAAAAGCACCTCACAAAACTTGCCACACGGCGTAACTCGGCTCATAACCGTAGCACGTCGGAGCAGTGTGCGTCACGTGATAGAGCGGCTGTGTGTATTTGTAGCCTCGCTACCAAACCAGCATTTCATCTCCGAGGAAGTTATCCCAGAGAGAAGTAAAGCAAGTGTGTAAGTTCATCTCTGAATGTTTGTAAAGCGTTCCCACGTTAAGCTTAACAACCGATATATAGAGCGACTGCCTCTCTCTCTCCCTCTCCTGCTGCTACTTCAATCATGAAACTGATCAATGATCAGCTGATCGGCTTTTCTGTCGCGAGTCCGTCTCTCTTCTTTGTTTTTGGCCCACTTTGCACCAGAAAGAGGAAACCAGCGGCTGAACAACAGCAGCACGTTTAAGCTTGATAAGCTGTTGTTAGAATGTATTTAATATTACTTCACTTCACTTCACTTCACTTGGATGAGTGACGAAACGTTTCTCCCACAAAACGCTACGTCCAGATGAACAGATTCAACTTTTGGATATTTAATATTACTTTCTACACCAGGATCCTTTTCTACGTAGCTGACGGCTGGTAACTGTGCAGGGGCGGATCTAGCAAAGTTTAGCCAGGGGGGCCGATAGGGCATGAACAGGGAAAAGGGGGCACAAAGACATACTTTTCTTTCTTATTCTCATTTAAAATGTCGAGCTTTTAATAAATAATTATCTGAATCTTACACCCAAAGTTTTAATCTGATGTAAATGTATAGAAGTCCATTACTGTATATAGTAACTGTTAAGTCTAATATACCCTAGTAAGCTATAGTACTTTTTCCTTTGGGAAGGTACCATCTGTGCAGTCTGCAATTCTGTTGAAGAAAGATGTTGAATCTATTTAATTATTCTTGAAAAATAATTTATTTCTGTGCATTTTTTTTCATACTGCATCAAATTAAAGTTGATTACATCGATTAAGCATCATGAGGTGGAGGGTGGGGGGTGGTTCCCTATTTCTTTTGCTGGGAGTTTGCAACCCTATTAGTTAGGCTGCTTAATATTTCTGCTAAGTACTCTTTAAAATACCAGAATAGGGAGGATGGAGCAGGTTTAAGTTTATTAGATTGATCAGTGTTGCTGAACTATGAAATATTTTGGCTGCAGTGTATTTTTTGCATACAGGTATAACAGAATAGCTTTAGTGTTGTTGTTTATTTAAACGTGAGGATGAACTTATACAAAATGCAGCAAGATATAAAAAAAAAACAGTTTTATTGATTAAAAAACACAATATCGGATTCATATCGGTATCGGCAGATATCCAAATTTATGATATCGGTGTCGGACATAAAAAAGTGGTATCGTGCCATCTCTACATCAAACGCGCTCTAGTGTGAACGCTCAAAGCGTTCACACTAGAACGCTAGTGACGTCGCAAAAGCAGACGTCACACACAACGCGCTCTGTTTAGACACAGACCAAACACTGTTGTTTGACTGATGGCCTTAATATAAAGACTTGTTTCAGACTTTACGTTTCCCAATTTTGCTTTAAGTTATAAAGTTAATTTGTTATTTACATACGGCCTAATAATGATCCTTACTGCTGTTTTAGAGGAGCGGTGCTTCAAAGGATAATCTGCAGATTATACAGTACAAATAAAATGTTCATGTTTCTCCAACGTTGTCTTCCAAACAGTTTCACTGACATCTACACTGGAAGCGTTCGCGATGTCTTCTCCAGCACTGATAATTGGCGTCTGTCTTGTCAGTGACGTAAAAGACGGATTTAATGCGACATGACCGTTCACACAGCAGTCGCTTTCTAAAACATCGGATATGTATCGGATTCAGGACCACATACGAAAGTGACCCAGATCGGATTTGAAAATATCGGATTTGTGCCGTTCACACTGTCATACCATGATCGGATACGGGTCGCATAGGGTAAAAAAAAATCGGATTTGATGCGCTTTCGCCTGCAGTGTGAACGTAGCCTTAGTTATGCTGCAATAGGTGTAGGCTGCTGGGGGATTCCCATGATGCACTGGGTGTTTCTTCTTCACTCACTGTGTGTTAATAGACCTCTCTGCATCGAATCATATCTGTTATTAATCTCTGTCTCTCTTCCACAGCATGTCTTTATCCTGTCTTCCTTCTCTCACCCCAACCAATCACAGCAGATGGCCCCGCCCCTCGCTGAGCCTGGTTCTGCCGGAGGTTTCTTCCTGTTAAAAGGGAGTTTTTCCTTCCCACTGTCGCCAAAGTGCTGCTCATAGGGGGTCATATGATTGTTGGGTTTTTCTCTGTATGTATTATTGTAGGGTCTACCTTACAGTATAAAGCGCCTTCAGGCGACTGTTGTTGTGATTCTGCGCTGTGTAAATAAAGCTGAATTGAATTATATATATGATGTCGACGCCTCACAGTAACTGTCCAGGTTCAGTCTGGCTGCTGTTAACTGAGGAGTGATCATTCACCTGTTGCGTTGTGACAGCGCAGCGCTCAACGATACAGAGATCCACCTCCTGATGATCGCAGTGCAAACCCAGAGAAAGCGTCACTGTGACAAACAGAGGAGGAGCAGCTCTTCTGAAACGAGTGAAGGTTTAATAAAGTGATTCTAAAAACGCTCAGACCCACTGAGCGCGAGCAACTGAACATGTTACATACAGACCAGGGATCGTGCAGAGTCCCACCTGCCTCTGGACAAACACTTGTGCTGAGCAGCACCTGATTGGTCGAGTCTGACGACAGCAGGGAGTCGGAGAGGAAAAGCTGACCTGCACGCTTTCCCTGCTCCTGACCCGCTAAGGCGCCGGGAAAAAGGCACCGAGCAGTTCTGTTTATGTTTTGGTTTGTCAGAGGTTTCCGCCACCCTCTGATGCGGCGCGGCGGTCAGCCGGTGCCGTGGCTACTGTATTCGAAGACGCCTTTCTTGAAGAACGAGGAGAAGTCGCAGACGTCTCGTTTGGAGAGATGGAAAAGGCCGTCTTCGTCTGCTCGGAGGGGCGAGCTGGAGGACGACAGCATCACCTGGAACAAGTTCCTCAGATAACGCTGCAGTGAACCACAGAAGAAGAAAGTAGCCTGTGTTAGTGAGCCAAAACATTAAGAACACTCACAGGTTAAGTGCAGCTGGCTCTTATCAGATGTCCTCATTATCCTCCTCACCATCATCAGTGCTGCTTGACTCCCTCTCCTTCCTCTGAGAATACCTGTCCTCGTTATGCTTTTAATGCTATGCTGCCTACAGGCCACGCCCACACGGACCACAGCCAATCAGCTCAAACTCAAAAACTTTACGTTTGAAGTCTTCAAGTGAAAAATTAATAAAGAATAAAGCACACACGTCCTGGTCACCTCTCGTTCAGATTACTGTAACACGGTTCCCCAGAAATCTACTTAATCAGCCCCAAATATTCCTCCACGTACCTCCAGGTGGTTCCGCCGCTCGGCGACCATTCGCTCATCCCGGTTTCCAAACAGCTTCTTTGGTGGGAAATCGAGAGCGGCGAGCTGAAACAGACACAGAGTTCAGAGACGATCACCTGGTGCCAGAACACCGAGTATAAAAGTATAAGCTAGCCTCTTCATCAGGACGTTTCTGTGACGGACAAATCTGTAAGGCTGAGAGGAACCCGGACCGAGACCAGGTGAGTTCAGGTGACTGTGGAGCACCGTTTGGTCTTTCAGGTGTGTTCCTGCTGCTGCACGAGTCCCTAACCACAAAGACTCAAACCAGCAACTTTCAGATGATCCTTTATTGATCTGCGTTACAGTATTAAGTTACGAGTCATCTGCTACTGCTGTACCATCAGTGTCCTGTGGGCTACGCTGTAGAGCTGAAGGTTTTTTCTCATTAATCGTGGTCACAGTTTCTGATGATGAACTCAGTGTGCACTAAGCTCAGGCTGCTTGAAACACAGTTTTTTTCTACTCTGGGATCTGGATGATGTCACTGAGAGCTGGCTTGAAGTGGGAGGAGCTAAAGCAGACACAGGCTGAACTGAGATAAAGGATTTGAGAAAGCTTTGGGGCTTCGACTTGGAGTTAGATCTGTCTGAGCGCAGCACTCACAGCCCAAACCGTGGTCTAGGTAACGTTCTGGGCGTCTCGTCATTCTTCCGACTCAAACACAGAAACGTATTTCTGCTGCTTTGACCTTCTAAAAGCTGATGACATGTCTCACCTCTGGATATTTTAACTTCAGGCTCTTGTGCATTTCCCGGAAGCGGCTGTAGCGTCTGAACACCGTCCACATCTCGTCCATCACAGTGATCTGACCAAAGAGAAGCACATGAACATCGAGATGATGGACATCAAATCTGAGCTTGCTGATCTACTCAGCCAGATGTTTAATCCCTGTTCTACAAGAATGACACATCTGGATACCAGTGAAGATGAACCACCAGTTTACTTGACTTATTGGTCATGAGTCAGAAAGTGCAGGAGACTTGTATGTGTTGGAGTAGTGCACGGGTCTGTCAGAGGAACGTTTCTACAGAAAGTAAACCTTCCAGTGTTCGTCTGAGACCCCCGTCACTTTAACATCTTTCAATGGCAGCTTAACCAGCTCTGGGTCTGCTGGGAGACTAACCCCACTGACAACTGGGCGAAAGGTTGGAAACCCAACAGCAGGTCGTCAGCCCATCACAGGGCTCTGAAACTAGTTGCACATCCCGTTTATCTAAGAAACGAGCCAAAGACGCCGATCGCACAGGAACAGGCTGATGATGCAAACAGAGTGCATCCGCCCTGCTTCACAGCCACACGGCGAGCGGAGACCACAGGAAGTCAATGCTATTTCACCACTTTAAGTGAAGGCCAGCAACAGATCCAAGCGGGCGTGACCTGAGAGAAGCTCTGCTCAACTTCGAGGTGAGCGATTGAAGCAACTACCAATGAGAGTGCAGGACACTGTAAATACGTTAGAGGGTTACCAAGGCAACCAGACCCTGGAACGTCTACGAGCAAGGCGTGAATCGCTTCCAGCATGGACGCAACTTTAGTCACGGCGGTGGCTCTCGTCTCGACTTTGGCCCATGGCGCTGTGCAAACTGCGGTCAATCGACGGTTTCATGTAAACAGCTGAGCTTTTAATCAGAAATATAGTTATTAACAAACGCGCTACAAGCAACCATTTACCCCCGTGCATCGTTGCCAACCGCAGTAATTCACAGAACACGCACAGAGTGACGCATTCAAGTCAAAGATGTAACTCAAATTCTTCAAAAGTTCAAATTTCAGAAAGAAACTAAAAGTAAGAAATGAAAAAATTGTGGACTTTGGCAGAGTCTTCGACGTCACTTTGTTTTTGTATTTGTTTTGGTAGCAGACAGAGACACATTATTTACTTCATACTGACGCGAATGCACCACATCTGGATTTCAGACTTGTTGGTTTGAAGATGTGAGCCCTCCTGTGAATGTTAGAGAGAAGGCAAAAACAAAGTGCATGTGCGACTGAGGCAAATGATATAAAGCACCTTGAGTGCTGAGAGTAGGAAAGTGCTGATTAAGAACCCGTCTATTTAGCATTTAGTTTCTCATGACCGTCGCCCAGGTTCACCCTGTGAGCCCTAACCCTAACGCAGATTCACCAGAACACACCTGTCCTGGTTTTTGAAAGTTGTTCTACGAACTCTTGACAATAAATGTTCTGACCTGCTTCATAAACACAGAGTGAGGGTTACGTGTCGTCACAGCTGATGAAATCAGCTTCAGGGTTTAAGCAGTCAAACCATGAACCTGACACTGTACATGTGTACCTAATAAAATGCACAAGCAGTGCAGACGCAAGCATGAAATCTCAGTTTTAACATGTATTTAGATAGAATCTGTGATTGGACTCACCTTCACCTCAAACTCAAAGTGCTCATCCTTCCCCTGTCCGCGGAGAACGTAACGAGGAATGCTAATTTTAACAGGCTCCTGGACGCCGCCACAGCTCGTCCCAGGAGGACGAGACACCAAGTGCTGGACAGGAAGTCGTTGAAAAAGAGAGGGGAAAAAAAAAAAGAAGTGGAGGGTAAAAGGCTGACTCGGAAAATTACAATCAAAAATTGTTCATTTACAAACCCATTATAGCCAAAAACCTCCAAACAAATCAGAAATCAAACCAAAAACTTTATTACTCTGTCAGCATCCCAACATCATGTCTCTGCAAAGAAATTACACATGAAGTAATATGAACATGGAAACCAGTCCTCTACACTGATCACAAGCAAATCATTTCGACGATTACATAAACAGCTAGTTTTCTGTAACATCAAAGGTTAAAAAGTTTACAATTTTATTTTAAAAAATTAGAAAAATACTTAAAGATGAGGCACCTTTTATGGTCTAATTTATTAATTAGAATTTATGTAACATCTTAAAATAAACAAGGTGTCTGATTGTGGACAAACACAAGATAGGCACACTACATTCATTCAGGTGTTCAGGTAATGCTGGGCTTCAGATGCACAGGTGATTAATCAGGGTCTGAGCTTCTGAGGAGCAGCCAAAGCATAATTTCCAGGATTCACACGGACCTCGATCAGAAGGAAGGTCAGCCGAGCCACGTCTGAACTGCACCTCTCTCTTCACAGTTTGTGGTTTGGGCTTCATAAAAACAAAGTCTACCACCACGCAGGTGTCGGTCTTCTTCACGAGCAGGCACCTGATGTCAGAACGCTTGCGGAGATTGACTCCTTGAAACTGTGGGTGGGTGGGGACCAGACTGGATCCTCGCGGCACTGGATGAAAGACGCCATCCTCTTGGAGAAGGGCTACGTGGGTGTCCGTCAGGAGGAACTGGGAGATGGTGTCCCGGTGCACACAGGTAGAGTTCTTGACTTTGACGCTGGTGTAGAGCAGGGGACAGACATTAGCAAGTGAAGGTTTGCCGGGACCATCCATGTTCCCGTGGATGATGTAGAGCAAGTCGGCGAGGACGCGCTTAAATCTGGAAGTGATGTGAAGCCCGCTGTCAAGGATGACGTCAGGAACTCTTGAAGTCCAATCCAGAGAGATTGCCATTAGGTCGCCAGAGAGCAATGGGTGACATTCAGTCTCTTCAGGGATCTTCTCAGGAAAGAGAGCATTCAGTAGAGCCCTGCAGAAGTCCTGAGTAAGCTCTTTGCTGTACGTGAAGATAGCTAGGATGGTGTCTTCGGTGCAGCCTGTTAGGCGGAGGTGCTGCCCTGCCAGACTTATCTGGACCTCCCGGATTTCTTGGAGTTTAAAGCGGTGACAAATAGTCAACATGTTTGTAGAATCAGTCCTCGCTGAGAGAATGATTAAGTCCGTCTCTGACAAAAGCAGACAGGCGGGTTTTGGGATGGGTTTCTTACAGTTAGCTGCTCTGAGCCAAAACAGACTCAAAACCTTGCCAAAACTCTCCCGAGGAGCCAGAGATTCCAACTTTTCCAGGATCTTCTGGGATGAAAATGTCTGTAGCTCAGACAAAACAGCTGGAAGCTTGACCAGCCTCTGATGAAACACTTCTGGACTGTTAACTCTCGAAGAGGACACGGATCCTTCAGGCCAACCAGAGATGTTCGGGATCGGCGGAGCTCCACAATTCTGTGGAAGCCTCAGCGCACAATCCTTCGACAGATCTACCGAAGTGCCTTTGTGCCCGGCTGCAATTGAAGGATTTGGCTCTTGGTGAAGCCGTGTTTGATGAATCAGCGGCAGCTCTTTGGATATCGTGCTCACGTACTGAGAGAGGACAACCTTCATGTCACCTGCTTGAACGTTTCGAATGATGTCCCGTGTGCCCTGAAGCTTTCTACCAGCATCTTTATACACCTCGGACAGTTTGTCAGCAAAGTAGCCGAAGACAAAGCTCTTATTGGCTGTCACTTTCTCTGCTTCTGCATCCAGTTCTGGTTTTGTTTGACCAATAAAGGATCCCATCATCTGCTGCTGACTTACTTGTAACCACTGAATCATTGAACTCATGTAACCACTGTTAAAGCTGCGTGACTTTGAGGAATGATCAGTGGGCAGTTTCGTCTCTTCTGCTCTCCCTGAATCACATGTTTGGGATTCAACCTTTTCCTCCGAGTTAGAATAAGAGCGTCCATCGTGAACCTCCTGCTTTTTACCACGATCATCATCAACACAGCAGGCGGAATCACTTCCATCAGATTTGTTGCTGTGCTGTTCTGGGTGCACTTCTTGCTCAATTTTGTGTTCAGAGTTCAAACAGTTGAGGTCACAAACTGCTCGGCCCACTTCTCCTTTGCTGAGGTCATTGTTTTTAGGAACTTCCACTTTTTCAATGAAGACTTCCTCTGTAGATTCTTGCATTTCTTCTCTTTGAATCTGTATGAGACCACGTTCTGGTTCCTCTGACATGTTTTTGTGGACATTAGGACAGACTGCCTCAAACTCCAGGGAATGCTGGAAGCTAGACCCTCTGGCTCTCTGTGTGCACAAAGGGGGGAGTCGAGTCCGTGACTAAAGTGGAGGCTCTAGGAATTATGCTGAAGTTCATAATCCACCCCAATGAGAATTACAGTTCCTCCAATCACCAGGTGCACAGGTGGGATGTAAGTGATTTAAAATCAATAAGGTGAAGGTTTGTCATGCAAATTAAATTGACAAGTGCATGAAAACTTCTTTCCGAGAGCTTTGAAGCTCAAACAGAGGTAAAAAAGCATTTGCAAACAGTTCACTTCCAGAGGCAAAGGTCGTCAGCTCATCTCAGCTTTGACTAAAATCATCTGCAAATACTGTTTTACCCAAGTTTGCACAGTTTGAAAGGAAAGACGTTTGGATACTCTGATCATTTCTGCCTCCCATGCTTTGGCTGACCACCATCATAAAGCAGAGAGTGAGCTTTCCGTTCTTGGGTCATCCAAAAATAAAAAAGATAAACCAGCTGCAGGGTTTCCCTTTGAGGTTTAAGCTGAAACTGGTTTAACTGGTACCAACTCCTACATGCACAACACAGTCTTCTAAAAGACCTTTTAGCCAGCAAAGCCAGCTGACACATAAGCCAAAGCTAAAGCGGCCAGCAGGGGGCGACTCCTCTAGCTGGAATCTTCTACACTTGTATGGTTTTATCGCCTCAGTTTCTGGTTTCAGGTCCTTTTGGATAAAACACAAGGTTCGTTTTAGACGCTGAGAATCAGTCAGGCCTGATTCAGGGCGGGTCTAAACTGTGACGGACAGATGTGAACCTACGAGTCATCACATCTGGTTTCAAAAGACCAAGATGGAAACTGCAAAAATGCTCCGTCTGAGGCTCAAAAATAAATATGTTAATTAATTCATTTAAAAACGGTTACAAACTAGCCGAGGTGGTCTCTGTCCATCTTTTATAGTGAGTATGAACGGAACTACAGGTTAGCATCTGAAGTGTCTTGGAGGGTCAACTGTATCGACATGAAGCCTGTTTCGAGTTAAAGTGAAAGGATCATTCTTCCAGGGAACACCGACCTCTGAGGATACGCCCAGTATTGGCGACACCGTGTGAGCTTCTATATTTCACTAAGCCAATCTGATTGACGACAGGGTTTAAAAAGGATAAGAACTAATCCCTCGAACCCTCGGCTGAACCTCTGGATTAAACGCTGCAGCTGGAACATTCGGAGCTTCCGTGTTTGTCATTGAACATTTAAAGAGAAAGCCCATTCTCTGTCTCCTTTCAAATTAAAAGCATATTTATCACGTTAGGATAGTCTGATTTAATTAAGGGCATGCATGAGGCACATTTTGAACACGATGCAGAGATAAAGAACCGTGCCTTAATAACGCGGCAGGGTTCGATCCTGGTCTTACCTGATACTTGAGCTTCCTTGGATTAATGTTTGGGAGCTTTTCATCCTCCTGAAAACAATAAAACTAAACTTCAGTGTCTCCAAACATAATGTGAACAAAGTAAAAAGCATCGTGTTCGTTCAAAGTCATTATTTATGATGACAGGAAAAAGGGAGACCGATTAAATAAACCCAGGACAAATGAAACCCAGGGAGAGAGGAAATCAAAGCACATCTGGGGACTCGTGCAGATTAGAGAGCAGGAAAAGTCTGATGGTGGGAATGAAGGCTGGAGGATCCTGGTCTTACCTCATCTGTCAATCTAACAGAGCTACAGTCGCTAACCTCCTCCTCCTCCTCCTCCTGCAGGGTTAAAGAGCTAAACATCAGTTCTACAGAGAAAACCTGGATTTATTCATCGGATCTTTACTGGAGACGACAACATGAAGCAAATACTTTACTACAAAATCTGCAGCAACATAATCCGTCAATATTTATTCACACGACAGACCGTCAGACTCCTGGAGACTGGATGACACACACACACACACACACACACACACAACCCCGTTCAGCTATCTTAGTGAGGACCCTCATTGACATAATGGTTTCCCTAGACCAGGGGTCGGCAGCATGCGGCTCTTTAGTCCTTATAGTGCGGCTCCTCATTTATTTTCCCAAACCACGCGAAGTATTTAGCTGAAGTGTATTTTATTTATGTTAGTTCTTTTTAACTCGTAGTTCTAAATTGGAAGATTATTGTGATATTGAAATATAAAAATAAAATTATATTCTATTATTTTTTCATCGCTCAAAATAAGCGTCACACTCGCGGAAGCCGGTGTACCCGCCGAAACGCCGTGCATTTATCGAGACTTTCAACCCCAGGTAGGCCAATTATGGATCTTCGGATCCACATTATGTCGGCAGCTGTTCTCCACCGTGAACTATGTTAAAGACAAACACCGCTCACGCCTGACAGATGACAGCTTACAGTCCTGCGTAAACTGACTTCGTACAGCCCCGATTTGCGGACTCTGTGCGCAGAGGTTCAGGAGCAGAAGTCCCATTGTAAACAAATTACTGCAGACCCGACGATGTTTCCATGAGCATGCTTTTGAGCATCTCTTTGTGAGCACTTTTCACACACGGTTGCTGTACGCATACAGCCGGCTGTAGCTTTTCAGCTCACAGCCCGACATACACCACCAACAACACAACAGCACAGATAGCGCAGACGTAAAGGCGGCGAGGCGTGATTGCGGGTGTCGCTCAGGTGCGTCCGCCTCCCCTGCAGCGGCGCTGCAAACCACGCCCCGCCGCACGCATTTACCAGGTAAAATACATATTTAGGCAGAATTTTGCAAATATCTATTTTTCATTTTTCAGCAGCATAGAGCTTTTTTCCAATTATTTTCTAAAAGTCAGGTCAAGGCTCCAACAGCCCAAAGGCGATATAAGGGTGGCGGCTGACAACAGTTTTTGTTTGCTGGATCATTTTAGTTCAGCTGGGTGTCTTTGCTTTTGTTATATTTCTTTAAGAGTTCAAAATGTGTTGATTACATAAATAAAATGTAATTTTCTCTGTAGCACTTCATGGATTTCATAAGCAGCACACCTTAGTTGTTCACACAAAGCACAAAGGTAAAAAACAATATATACAGTGTTATCTTCATTTTAGATGTCAAAAAGTATTTGCGGCTCCCAGTGTTTTCTTTTGCGTGGAAACCGGGTCCAAGTGGCTCTTTGGGTGTAAAAGGTTGCAGACCCCTGCCCTGACCCTTACCCTAAACCTAACCATAACCTAATTGTAACCCTGACACTAAAACCCCATTTGGAGCCTCAAAAATCCCTTTAAATGCCTTCAAAAATGTGAGGACTGGGTTGTGTGTCCTCACAAGTGACTGCTGGTTCTCACAAGTACAGTAAAATGCAGATTTCGGTCCTCACAAAGACAGCTAGACAGGAACACACACACACACACACACACACACACACACACACATTGTTGCAGTGTGTACACTACTGCATCGCGGTTTCGCCTCACTGTGCCGTCTCACTGCACATGGTTGGAATGGCAATAAAGCCACTGGACTAAAAACCTTTAACTTTTCGGCCTTTTTAAAGCTGAATTCTGATCAACCTGACAATTAATCAATAACACTGCCAATCAGAATTTCAAAATAAAAGCTGAATGAATCAGCCTGAAGGTCAGTGGTTACTCTGAAAACGAGTGTCAGCTGTGGGGGATGAAGTGCCTCGAGGCGACTGTTGTATAAATAAAATTCAACTGGATCAGATTTGTGCCAACAACCCAATCAGAGGACGTGTCGACCGCTGTTCTCGGACTGAGATGCCCCGGGTGCGCGGCAGGTTAAATGTGGGCCGTGATGAAGAGTGTGATGCGGCTCTTACTCGCAGCGATTCTGTGGACAGAGACAGATCCATGCTGCTGCCGTTCAGGAGGTTCATCTTCCGTAGCCGCCGCTGGACTTCCTCTTCGATGTAGGCGTTTATCCTGCAGGCCGCACACACACACACACACACACACACACACACACACACAATGAACACGGGGAGGCGGTCCCTGCAGAGTGAGGCGGGGCTGGGTGTGGCGTACCTGTCGTCGGACAGCGGCAGCAGCGTGTTCAGACCCTGGATGTGGGTCTGACCCGCCCGCTCGTCGCTGCTGATGGAGTGCGTCCGGCTGGTGTCGTCGCCCTCGCTGATCCGCTGCCGCAGCTTCTGGATCTCACGCTGCACTCTGGACACGAAACACACAGTGAGCCTTCAAAATAAAAGCCCCAGCAAAAATAAATAAAATGCGGAACTTCTGGATTAAACCGGTTCCTTTTGGAATCCGTTTCCATAGAAACCTCTGCTGGTCCAGCTCCGCCCCCGTCCTCGGGGTCCTGGCGACGGAGCTCTTGCTTCTCTGCTCCTCGGAGTCGGGCTCGAGGGAGACGCTTCGTCTCAGGGCGGAGTGCCTCCTCTCCAGCCGGGCCACGGCCTGCTCCATCGCCTCCCTCTGCTGCTTCTCCTTTGACTCCAGGATCTCCTTCTCCTTCCTCCTCACCTTCTCCTCCTGCCGCGCCACATTGGCCGTGAACTCGTAGGTCTCCTGGAGCTGCTGGAGCTGCCGGGCGCTGTGCCAATGGAGGCTCAGCTTCTCCTCTTTGTCCTCCAGCTCCTTCTCCACCTGGAACAGCGTGTTGTCGAGCCCCGGAGGTCGGTCGCAGTTCCCGTTGCCGCTCCGCTCCAGCAGCTCCGAGGCTCTCTGCTTCTCCTCGGCGAGGGCGGGGAGGAGGCCGTCAGCGAGGTTGGCGAGCTGTCGCTCCTTTAGCTGCAGCCTGTGCTCCGCCTGTCGGAGCAGCTGCTCCTCGTGGCAGACAGCGGTGGCGTCCTGCGCTCCCTTCTCCTGCGTGTCCTTCAGGTGCTGCTGGCGCTCTCTCAGGCTGTGGGTGAGGAGCAGCAGGGCGCCGCGCTCTGCGGCAACCTCCTTCTCCAGGCGCTCCCTCTGCTGCCGCAGCCCCTCCTCCAGCAGGCCCAGCTCCTTCACCTGAGCCACCTTGAAGTCAGCGTAGCGGCTCTGGGCGGCCCGCGCCTCCTCGCCAGCGTCCTCCACGTCCGGCCGCTCGGCGGCCTCTTTGGCGCGGAGGAGGGCTTCTCTGATCTCTGCCAGCGCCCGCTGCTCTTCCTCCAGGCGGCGGGCATCCTCCCGGGTCAGCAGGGCAGTGGCGGCTTCGTGTTTCTCCCTCAGCTGCTCCTCCAGCCGCCCCACCAGATTCAGCTGCTCGCGCTCCTGCTCCTCCAGCCGCCGCCGCTCCGTCTCCAGACGCACCCGCTGCTCCTCGCGCTCCCTCTTCAGCCGCTCCAGCTCGCGGTAGATCTCCGTCTGCTCTGCCGCCTCCTGGTGCCTCCGCTGCTGCTCATCCCGCTCCTCCGCACGGTCTGCCTCGCGCTCCTGCGGCTCCTTCCGCCGTCGCCTCCGCTGGAGATCCACCTCATTGATCTCGGAGCGCCTCTCCTCCTCGAAGCGCTCCTTCTCAGCCAGGAAATCTCGCAGCCGGCTCTCGATGTCCTGGCTGCGGCGGTGGAGGCTCTCCTCCTGGCGGAGGATCCGCTGCTGCACCTCCTCGGACTCCTTGCGCTGACTCTCCACCTCCTGCTGGAGGCGCTCCAGCTCCGCCTTCTCGCTCTGCTGCTTGGCCTCCATCTCTTTGATCAGCCTCCTGCGGGAACAAAACAAAGCAAACGTCACCTTAGGTGCCCGAGCTCCACCAATCAGAGAGCTGGTCTTCAGGTGGACGGACACGTACCTCTTCATCTCCAGCTTCTCCAGCTCTTCTCGCTGCTGTCGCTCAAACTCCAACCTAGGAAACAACACACCTCCGTCAGCTTTCTCTGAGCGCCCAAAACGCACAAACACACACAGACGAGCAGAGCGAGCGACGGCAGCACGTCAGACAAACAGCTTGGGATGAGACGGCAGGCAGCAACACGTCTAACCTCACAGCGGGACAGAAGCAGGAAGCTGGTGAGCAAATAAACAGCATGGATGAAGCAGACAGTGAGGGTGGAGGTGAGGAGGCACGGGACGAGTCGACACACGTCTTTGGGTCAAAACGGGACAGTTAGACAGGAAGTGCACGGCTGAGTCTACCTGAGGAAGACGGGGCCCTTCTCAGTGAAGAGACTGTCAACGGGACAGGGACACAGTTACATCCTTCAATCACAGCACGACAGGAAACTCCCTGCCCTCCTTTAGCTACTCCTCAGGTGTGTCAGGTGACTTCGTCTCTTCAGACTACTTAGAAATAACAGGCGTTCCCTCCTGGAACCGCTGGAGCTGCTTAAAATATGAAATGACTGTAACAAACTGTACAGAGCGGGATGTCGATATTCAGCCATTATTCACAGCAACGAGGAGAACGATTGGTCGGTGTCTGCGGTGCGTCGCGGGGTTAACGATCAGACCTCTGTAGAGGAAACGTCTCTTGGAGCAAGGATGTCAGTGGAGGGCGGCGAGCTCAGCGGACGTCTCTGTGTTAGAGACGCTCGGAGAGGTGTGGCCGACCGAGCTGAGCTCGCTTCAGCTGTTCCTGAATGTTTAATTACTCTAATCATCGTACGACGTGAGTAAAATAAGACGAAATGAAGCACGCCGTGCTAATGTGCAGCTCTGAACTCACTGCTGGAGCAGCCGATGACCTGCTGACTCATCAAACCTCGTGTGGTCGTCTGAGTGCTCTCACACTGTTTGAAGTCTGTACGGCGTTATGGCGCCGTGCATCAGCTCGTGTCTAAAAACCAGCTCAGAAACTTCCCCTGACGCTCGGACACGGCAGCGTGAAAGCAGCGCCCGTGTGGTGATGGCGGCGAGAGGTCTGGAAACTGGAAGTTTGACTGAATAATGGAGAAACGGGTCGAAGCTTCGTGCAGAGCTTCGTGATGGTGTCATTATTTTATTTAACTCCATGTACTGAAATAATGACGGATTATTTCGCTCATGTACGTGCACACAGCTGCTCTGCTTTGACTCCTTGAAGCTGAGAGGCTGAGGCTGCTCCTCCATCAGGAGGAGGCGCGGCAGGAGGCCGTCCGCTTCACACAGACTCCCACTCAGTGTGGAGCACAGAGCGAGGAGGTGCACACGGTGCAGTCACTGCTGTGTTTGCAGAGTCACACAATCGGAAATCACAGCCTGTGCTCTCCGAGCCGACAGGTTAAAGGTCAGCTGGTGTGTGACATCATCATTTTACCGGTTTGATGACAGAGGAGCTCCATCAGCAGCCACTGCATGAAGCTCCTGATGGAGCCGAGAAGTTCAAGCTGATGTTCACCCCCCTCTGTGTGTGTGTGTGTGTGTGTGTGTGTGTGTGTGTGTGTGTTCGTGTGTGTGTGTGTGTGTTCGTGTGTGTGTGTGTGTGTTCAGTCACCCGGGGTTGTAGAGCATCACAGTGGAGAGGTTCTCGCAGGACTTGGACAGATCGGTCATGGAGAGGCTGAATGTGGAGAGAAGGCCACTCTGAAACAGGCAGACGGCGTCCTCGTGAGGTTCACCAAAGACCTTCAAACACCTTTCAACACCTAACCTGAGGCCACGCCCTCACCTTTCGTTTCTCCCGCAGCTTGGCCGCCTCCTTTGGATGGTTGAAGCGAAACATGTTGGTCCTGCCGAGCAGAATGACGGCGCCTGGAAGACAAAACCACAACCCGAAGAAACGGACGATTCAAATCAGAGCGACAGAACGGAGAGCATCTCTCAGGTAAAGGTGTGTCGCCTCTGGATGGAGATCCAGGTGTCCTAACACTGGTCTGTCTGTGCACAGCGAACACGTGATGAAGCATCACGTTACTGTGGCAACGCCCTCCATTACCTTCAGCCCTTTAAAATCTGTTTAGACAGAGCAACACGCTACAGGCGACCAACTGAAGCACCGAGGAAAGCTGGAAGCAGGAGACGGCCCTCACCCTGGTTCAGCTGCGACGGCTCCATCACCTGGACTCCGTTGACCGAACACTGAGCTCCGGCGAGCGGCACCAGAGTCACCGTCCCGTTCTGGTTCTCAAACATGCAGTGCTCGCTCTCCAGGTCCAGACCGTGCAGGACTGCAGGAGGAACGAGAACACCGTCAGCAACGCCATCAGCCTCTGCACTCACCATCATTACAGTTATGACTCACTGATGTCCTGCTCTGTGGACGCGTCCTCTCTGCCCACGTAGGTCCGCCCCTCCTGCAGAAATGAGACAGATACACATGCAGTCACTCCACCCACCCCTGACGTCCAGCGGGGGCAGCGGTGAGTCAGCCCCACATGACTGTTTACGGCGTGATACACAAACAGTTTGGTCTTCACTCCTTCATAACACCTTTATAACTCACCTGAGCCGTTTAGAGCATTTTAATGAGATTATCTGACCAATAATACGGCTCCTGTGTGTTTAATCGTACTAACAGACCATGCACGAAGCATTGTGATTGGATGTTAGTAACTGGCAGGTATCCGTGTGTGGATGCAGCCTGACAGGCAATCTGAGGTTAAATATGATGACTAATCTAAAGGTGAGTCCGGGAGCGCTGACCTTTAAATGGTAGAGGATGATGCCGGTGCTGAGGAGGTCGTCGTCGATGCCAATGAGGTGAGGCAGCTCGGAGTCCAGCACCACGCCGATGCCCTCTTTCCTCAGAGCGAGCGTCTCCTCCTGCAACATTTTACAACTTCAGCCACAAAAACCAAACATCTGCTCCGAGGAGGGTCAATGCTCGCTGCTACCTTGAGGATGTTTTGAGTCTCGTTCCATTTGTTGGTCCACTCTTTAGTCAGCTCCAAGACCTGCAAACAGCAGAGCGTCAGCTGCTTCTGCTCCCAGCTGTAAACGTAACGGAGGTCAAGCTGCCAGACGGCGTGAGACTCACCCGGGCTTCATTCTGGTGCAGCTTCTCCTCCATGCTCAGAGCGGTGGGCGAGTCCAACAGAGCGATCTGACAAACAGAAACCGCCAAGCTACTGAGCGTGCTCAGTCTGCGGCCTCGGGAACCGGACAGTTTCCCGTTCCCGAGGCCGCAGGCAACACGTGGCCTCACTTTAAAGGGCACAGAGGAAGACACTGTGGTCCTGCACAACAACCTCCATGTTTGTAGTTCTTACCTGGTTGCCCTGGACCAGCAGAGCTTTGAGCCGGGCGATTTCAGCCCGCAGTTCTCGGATCAGCCTGACATTGGCGTCCTCGTTGATGGTGGGTTTGTTGATGATGTTCTTGGCTCGGTTGGCGTAGCGCAAAGTGCTGAGCGTCTCGCCGTAATTTACGTCGGCGGGAGAAATGGCTGAAACAGAAGGAGATTGCGTTTTCTCGGGGCACTCTCTGACTCGGATACGTTCATTTCATGTTTTCTGCTCACTGGCGATCATGATGGTCTTGGAGTTTCCGCCCAGGCTGTCCTTCAGCAGCCACGTCAGCACCGAGTCTCTGTAGGGAACGAACACCGACTTCTTCTTCAGGTTGGTGTTCACGCCGCCCTGCGACATGTCGGCTGAAACGAGAAACATCCGTCAGTCAGAATGAGGATGGGGAACGATTGGGCGGGCTTTAACGAGACGCCCGACTTTGACTCCATCCCCGAAAATAAAAACTGAAGCACTGATGACACAAGAGAAACAAAATCTAAGATTAAAAATGGTTAACCCCGCCCCTGAAGACAAACCACTCCTGACCTAAAGCAGAGATGACGTTGCCCAGGGTGACCAGCGACTTGTTGATGTTCCCGCCCTCCTTCAGTCGGACACCAGTGGCTCCGGTGGCGTCGGCTCGCTCGCTGCCGGCCAGATCGACCAGGTGGATCTTACTGAGGGTTTCGCTGGGCATCTCGGCATCGAACTTGGCCTACAAGGATCGAGCACCAAAACCAAACAATCATCATCATCATCATCCGTGAACGTTTACACAACATCCACGGCCATCATTTTGAAGCAAGGAGAACATTTCAGAACTCTCGTGGTTCTTCTCGGGTTTCGCTCGTGGCCGGCTTGTTTTCGTGTCACTTCTCTCAGATTATTGGTAAAAATATTAATATTATAATAAACGCTCAGCTGAGCACTTCCTCTGCTGTGTTTTTAATACTTCTTTATGATGACGTGGAAGCCGTGACCGTCGCTGACCTGTGTGAAGTTGATGGTGAAGATGGCGTGCGAGCGGCTGCTGACGTCGTTCATGCCGGTGCTGGCGGTGGTGCGGTTGATGTTTCCGGCCTCCATCAGCTCCTCCACGTCACCGTAGTTCTGCACCAGGTGTTTGGACAGATCTGAGGTCAGGAGGGAAAACACGCCGAGCTCAGAGAGGACGATCGTATCAAAGATCAGACCAAGCGAAGAGCGAGCACGGGCCGTGTGACGTGGACGTAGTGAGGCTGATGGTTAACACCTTGACCCCCTCCCCCACCCCCTCAAGAATCATCGTGGACAAAGGGAACCAAACTCTGCGTCAGCGTATCGGGGGGACCGGACATAACGGTTTTACCTTCCACGTAGGGCCCGCCTTTCGGATGCTCCCTGACCCTCAGGTTGTAGGTCTGAGTGGACTTCCTCCTCAGCAGGTCTCTGACCCTCTCGTTGTAGATCTCCAGGTAGCTGAGGACACAAGCACAAATGTGAAAGCAGTCTTTCCAGCGTTTCGGACCCTCGGGTGCTGGAGCCGGACTCTCACCTGACTTCTGTGCGAAACGAAGCTTCGTCCCATCGAGTGGCCTCCGAGATCCGACTGAACAAACCCTCACAGATCCTCGGGATCAGGCCGGCGTCGCCCTAAACCGAGACGACACACATCAGATCAGCGGGCTGAGCTTTCATCTACACCAGGGTGGGGAACTCCAGACCTCGGGCCGGTGTCCTGCAGGTTTTAGATCCTGAGTCACATGATTCCCCACCCCTGATCTGCACCATCGTCGTGCTCCGTCACAACACGCTCGGAGGGTTTGACACCAACTCTGAAGCTTTGGCTCAGCTCGCCACAGAAAAACTGAACATGTAGAAACCACGGAGCACGTCTGGATGGCTTTCCTCAAACATCCCGAAGAAACGGCAGAGTGTCGATGCCGGCAAATAACTGAGTAATCTGCCAATCAGCACCAGCTTCAGCCGGTACTTCAGCATTCGAGGTATTTTTGAGTAAAATACATGAAGTTAGTTTAAAGTGGAGAATAACCCGGTGAGGGTCGCAGTGACTGAGCCTCAGCCGCCATCGCTCACATAAGGCTGCCTAAGAAGAGGCGGAGCGTGACCTTTGACCCTTCTGACCTGCTCTCTGTGTTTTCAGGTAACTCAGGAAGGTGCTGTTGGTGTGAGCAGCTGATGTGAATGATTCCAGCTCAGGGCTCGCAAAATCTACCTCAGCCCTGCCCGTCGGGCTATCATAGGAAGGGAAAATATGTGTCAATGCTTTCGCATTCTTTCACAAATGTAGCTGAGTAATTATGTCATTGGCATCAATGAGCCTCTGTCAATATGTGACATATTGAAATCGCGTTTGAATTTTGCTTGTTTTTTGCTTCACTTTCACTTTGCGATCGCGCGAACGGTGTGTAGAGAGCGGCAGCACTGATTGGTGAGTCACAGATTAATTGCGCACCAATTCCTCTGACATCGTCTTATCACTCATTAGCTACTATTCAAACGTGACAAGTGAAATCTCCCACAGCAAGCTTAAACACGTGAGAGGTTGATTGCGCAGAGAATCGCTGACCGTTATGTAAGTACGTGTGTAAAAGCAGCAGGATATATATTTTAGTTCTGCAGAGCCAAATAAGACAAGTCAGGGTGAAGAAGGGGCAGCCAAATAAAAGCCGACCACAAAACGGAAAAGTTATGACAAATCAGACTATGAGGCAAAAAGAAAGCTCAGCTTTATGGTTTCATGGACAAAAGAATTTATGTGGCTGGAATATGACGAGCTAAATAACATCATGTTCTGCCGGGTGTGTCGTGAGTTTCCCTCGATTTCTGAGTCGACAAGCGCCTTTGTTACTGGGACCAGTAATTTTAAGAAAGACCCCATCAGAACCCATGAGAAATGCAAGAAATGCATTATTGCTCAGTCTGCAATATCTTTCCCAGAACAAACAGCAATTGCAAAAAACATACTAAAAATAAACCAAGCACAAGAAGAAGTCCTGAAGAAGCTGTTTAGAGCAGCGTACTATGTCGCAAAGAGTGAACCACCATTGGCAAAATGTAGCAGTCTTTGCAAAATTCAGCGCAGGAATATTAACGTCAAAGTGTGGCGGCGTTTCAGTCTGTCTGAGGAACTCGGACTCGTGACCTCGGCTTTTCCTCGTTATCATTTAAAACGAGATAAGGCGGGTCCGAGTCAGCTGACTGATCCATAGTCCTATCGGCAGTCTCACCGGCGCTCCCATCATGGTGTAGGACTTCCCAGAGCCCGTCTGACCGTAGGCAAAGACGCAGGCGTTGTAGCCCTCGAACGCCGCCTTCAGCACGTCGGAGCCCAAATCTTTGAAAACCTGCAAGTAAAAGAGAACAAATGAGGTTATCTTCTTCTTTGTGACATCACGGAGGCGGAGTCAATACGACGGGCCGCCGAGCATGACCCGCTCACCTTTTCCTGAGAGATGAAAGTGGCGCTCTTACAGTCCATCGAGTCGTAGGAGAAGTCGTACGTGAAGGTTTTGGTGTGCTCCCTCACCGAGTCGCCGAGAACGCCGTCGGAGATCTGAACCAATCACAGCTCAGAGGTTACAAACAGAGTAGTGAGCGCATTTTCCCGCCATTCTGACAAATAAGAGCATTACCTTCAGGTTGGTGATGGAGGTTTTGGTTCCTTCCATCTCGATGATGCACTTTGCCATCAGATCCTTCTCCCTGAAAAACACCACGAAGCTTCAAAGAGCGAGCGGGACGACCCTTTACCTTCAGTTAGAACGCTGCCAACGGCAACGCTGTCAGATGTTTGTTACCATAGTTACACAGATGATACTCTGCATACAGACCGATGATAATGACGTAACCAGGCTTCAGTGAGCTGCAGGTTACCAATGAAAACCAGTAACAGACTTAGAGAACTCGTATATGACATCATCTCCTCCAGGTCGGCCTCTTACACCATCCACCACTAACCAGCTGCACCTGCAACACCAGCTGCAGCTGCTGAGGCGTGTTGCAGGTGCAGCAGGTGGTATGAAAGAAGAAACTGAACCAATAATCTAAGAAACGCTTAGAAACACTTTAAAATCTGCCATTTACCCACAACAACAACAACAGAGGAGGAGGGGCTTGTTTGTTTAAATAAGTCTGAATATGTACGAGACCTTAAAGATATTTACATTTTTTCTGTGCTGTTTTTTGCTGATATGACCACAGAAGCTTCTCTGTGGTCTGTGGATAAACACCACACACACAGTGTCACACACTCCCACACACACACACGCACACTGCGACGTCCTGATGTTTTCTCACTCAGGTGTGTTTTATCTCTGCAGGTTGTGTAACTCTGTTTACTCTCACACTGAAGCAGTCACATGACCGGAGATCGAGTTAACACAAACACACCAGACCGGAGCTAAAAAGAAAAAAGAAAAAAAAAAAAAAGGGTCAAAGGTCAGCGGAGTGGATCATGAGACTGTGAAACGTGTGATTAACCTGCGCGGTGGTTACTTCACACGGATGAAGCTTTCTTTTTCCCCGTGAACGTGCCGGCTGCTTCTTTCCTCTGTGTGAACGCTCCGGTCCACCTTGTGCTCTCACACAGATTTTATTTTGAAATGCTCACATTAGTAAAAAGTTCAGGATGTTGGTTCATTCTTAGGAGAACAATAATCTCTCATTTCTGCTGTAATCTCAGACTGACAGCGCACAGATCCATGCTACAGCAGGAAGCACAACTCCGCTCAGAAATGTAATTCCACACTTGGCGCTGCGTACATGAATAAATACTTGTTAAACTGCACGTAGATCAGAAATCTGATTATTGGCTTGAACTGTGAGTTTAAGCTTCCAGCCTGGAGCTGAAGCAGTGAAATAAACAGGACGAGCAGCAGGGCCGTAACCTGCTGCGGGCCCCCGAGGACCCCCGACATTAACGTCAAGGTCGTCCTTTCACAAACACCTGGAAACCTGCACTGCAGAACCAGGCTTGCACACGTTCACCCTGCTGCCCTCAGACAGGTGGAGCAGGCCTGTCAAAGTGAACGCGTCACATCCACCAAATGTTTCCATTGGACAGAATGGCTCCCAGAATCTTCCGCACGTTAACAATAAAGGCTTATTATTAATACTGTTGCTGCTGTTCCAGAAGACGAGCAGCTCGGGGACAGAGCGGGTTTCTGCGGATACACCACGCTCAGGTATGAATGCCACGTTAGAAACGCCCTCTAACACACGAACGAGCTGGAAATATGAAAGCTGTGAGTCTGTGCTGCGTTCCACAGCATGCGCTTCTCTGGTTATTTCTAACCTTTGGAACTAAAACGCATCTTTATCCTCCGAGCACCAAATAACACGTTCACAGTCTCGCGTAGTTACGATTCAGGTAAACACGTTAATAATGTGTACGTGGTCATGAGGTCAGAGACACCAGCACAGTCCAGGTTCACACATTCGTGTGTGTCAGTATGTTTGTGTGGCTGTGTGTGTCATGTCAGGTTTCTCAGACACCCGTCAGCAAAACCACAAATCATGAGTTTAAAGCTCGACAGCGATTTTATATCCACACACACACTGACTGAAATATTTATGCCTGGAGGTGATTCAAACACAACACTTCAGTTCACAGTGAAGGTGGACATTTTTGTTTTGAATGACAAATTCTCTGGAGACTGATGACATCACTTCCTGTTTCTAAACGACTCTGCTCTGAAAGGATGCGTGAGAATATTCCAACAAAGGACAGTCAGTTTGGCGCCTCTGGGCCTCCGTACATTAGAGACGCCCTGTGTGTCTTTGTAATCTTTCAATGAGGAATCTGACAGGTGTGGATTTTTCTCACCCCACCCTGCTGCACCGCCCTTCAGCCCCACACAAAAATCATGCAAAGCTGCAGACTTAAAATATGAAGCTGGAACAATGACGGCCTGGCAGAGAGTCGATATCCGGGTTATTAAATCTGACTGAGGCAAAAATAAAATGTCAGCAGGCGGGCTGAGTCCTCACGGTCACAGCTACGACTAAAAACAGCCACCTGACATGAACCAAGCTGCTGTGGGAACTAAATAAAAATGATATCTATACTTTAGGAAAGAAGTAAAGCAACGCTGACCTAAAATATAAAAACATAGAGGAAACCTCTGTTTGGCCTCCAGTTTGATCAAATCTGTCAGCACAAACCTGCAGAGGAGGGTCTGCTCGTAATCCCCATAATCAGAATAACTCTGACTCATAACACAAAGAGTCAGGATCTAGGTTATCGTGTCCACCAAAGACGAATAAAACCAGCTGGAACAACAAACAAAGACAACAATAATCAAAACTGCACTTTGCTGAGATCTGTCTGACGTCCTGAGGAGGCTTCAGTGATCATAATACACCAAACTGGGACTCAAACATCAAAAACCTCCTGATACTCAGACTGTCCCCGGAATAAAACACAATCAAATGAAACCAGACCACATTTTAACCCTGACTTCAGAGACGGGGACGGCTGTGCTGTAGGTAGGGTAAACCTGGGGCCCCTGAGGGCCTCCCCCCGATCCCTGCAGACTTCTCAAGGTGAGCCCGCGGAAGTTCTCAGGTACACACAGGTGAGGCGATGATGTCAGCCGTGAACATGAACCGTGGTAAACTTAAAGTCACTCACCGCCTGTTCATGGGCCGGACCCGCACAGCCACCCGGACCGACGCCATGGCTCATCCCGCTGCTGTCCGCCGCTCCGCGGAGAGGAGCCGCTTTACGACCGCTATCAGCTAACAGGCGAGCGGATACACGGGGCAAAAGTCGCACAGATAAAAGCGGAGTGCGGAGAATGGTTCAAAGCGCACAGATGGGGGCGGAGGGGGGTCTCGGGAGGAGGTGGATGCTATCAGGGTCCGCTGACACCGAGTCGCTGTCCCGCTGCCTCAGACCTGCGGTCGCTGCTAGCTGTTAGCCTGCTAGCCGGCATCAGGTGGTAAAAAACATCGGGATGTATGGAAGCCAGGAGGGGACACACCTCCGGACGGACGGGAAATGATCCAGCATCCAGCGAGAAGAAATACAGGACAAGAGAGACTTTAATGTACATCTTTTAATAACTGGGGTCATATGTATCTATCTATCTCAGATAGATAGATACATATATATATGTACTCATAAAAAACAGACATTTGAGGTTTTATATGAAACAATAAGTATACAGGAAGCAAAATCTGATTAATAATAATTTTAGAACTAGATTTAGATCCAAACAAAAAATATCTGACAATTTTTTTAATTGACTGAAATTGAAAATGCAAAATTAAGAAAACTTCAGATTTTTTTTGCATTGTTTTTTTATCTGACTGAAAATAAGTGCTGCCCTGGAAGATGGAATAGTTTGGCCTGTGCAGACACCTCTGAGGGCTGTTTTTTTTATTTCTAACAATTTATTTCAGTGAGCACTTGGATGTCTCAGCTTTTGCTTTTCCTGTTGCATGCTGGGGCAGCAGGTTGAGGGTCACTGATGCCAACAGATGCCAATAAACTGATCACAAGGCCAGTGATGTTGTGGGGATGGAGCTGGGCTCCCTTAGGGTGGTGTCTGAGAGCCAGATGTTGTCCAAGATAGGGACAATGTTGGATAATACCTCCCACCCACTCCATGACGTGCTGGCTAGTCACAGGAGCAAGTTCAGTGAGAGACTGAGATTACCAAAAAGCACCAGTGAACGACACAGGAAATCATTCCTGCCTGTGTACAACTTCCTGTACAACTCCTCCATCTAACACACTGTAAAACAGTAAAATAGAATAGATTAGATTAGATTACATAAAACTTTATTAATCCCTCGGGTGGGTTCCTCCGGGAAATTCGGTTTCCAATAGCACTGCACCGACAGAAGTTACAGAATGTGAGCAGAAATATACCATATATACACATATATAAATACAGAGAATACAAAAGGATAAATAGAATAAATAGGAATAAGAATACAAGGGAATTGCACATTTCAAGTATTATGAGTCTATTGCACCGTTGGATATTAACACTTCACTGTGCAATACTTTCGTATTGCACAGTGAAGTGAAGAGGCACTACAGCTTAGTTGTCCCCCCCTCCTTTGTCACCCTGTCTCCCCTCCAGAGAGGAGTTAAACAGTCTGATGGCGTGTGGGACAAAGGAGTTTTTAAGTCTGTTGGTTCTTATCTTTGGAAGAAGCAACCTGTCACTGAACAGACTCTTCTGGTTGTTTATGGCCGTGTGCAGAGGATGCCCAGCATTGTCCATAATGTCCAGCAGTTTTTTTAGTGTCCTTTTCTCTGCCACTGACACCAGAGTGTCCAGCTTCATGCCGACCACAGAGCCAGCCTTCCTGATCAGTTTTTCCAGCCTGGATGATCCTTCTTTGCTGTGCTGCTCCCCCAGCACACCACAGCATAGAAAAGTACTCCTGCAACCACTGACTGGTAAAACATCCTCAGGGGCTTCCTGCAGATGTTAAAAGACCTCAGCCTCCTGAGGAAGTACAGTCGGCTTTGGCCTTTTTTATACAGGTGCTCTGTGTTGCATGACCAGTCCAGTTTGTTGTCCACCCACAGCCCGAGGTACTTGAAATAGAAAATGTTCACAGGTTAGAGTCAAATGTCAACCATATATATTCCACCCCTCTAATATTCTCACCTCTGTAATATTCTTGATATCTAAATTGAGCTATTTGTATACATTAGTGCTATTTCTTATATAATGCAGTGAATATGGGGCTGCATTACATCCTGCAACACCTCGACCGCCCGGGAACTTATGCCAGGGTCCTGTTTGTGGACTTTAGTTCGGCTTTTAACACCATCGTGCCTGAACTTCTCTCTTCCAAACTCTCCCAGCTCAGCGTGTCACCAGCTACCTGTCAGTGGATCACCAGCTTCCTGACAGACAGAAAGCAACAAGTGAGGCTGGGGGAGATCACCTCTGAAACTCGGTCCCTCAGTATTGGTGCCCCTCAAGGATGTGTCCTCTCACCACTACTGTTCTCCCTCTACACTAATGCCTGCACCTCCAAGAACTCGGCTGTTAAACTCCTAAAGTTTGCAGATGACACCACCGTCATTGGCCTCATTCAGGATGGTGATGAGTCTGCATACCGACAGGAAGTTGAGCAGCTGGTACTCTGGTGCAGTCAGCACAATCTGGAGCTGAACACTCTTAAAACTGTAGAGATGACAGTGGACTTCAGGAGACATCCCTCAACTCTGCCCCCCCTCACCATATCAGTCAGCCCGGTGTCCACTGTGGAGATTTTCAAGTTCCTGGGTACCACCATCTCCCAGGACCTGAAGTGGGAGACCAACATCAACGCCATCCTCAGAAAGACCCAGCAGAGGATGTACTTCCTGAGACAACTGGGGAAGTACAGTCTTCCACAGGAGCTGCTGATCCAGTTCTACACTGCAGTCATTGAGTCTGTCCTGTGCTCCTCCATCACAGTCTGTTAAGGTGCAGCCACCAAACAGGACAGGAGCAGACTGCAGCGGACTGTACGGGCAGCAGAAAGGATCATCGGCGCCCCCCTGCCCTCCATCCAGGATCTGTACCTCTCAAGAACCAGGAAACGGGCAGGAATCATCACAGACCCCTCACACCCTGGACACAGACTCTTTGACCTGCTGCCCTCTGGCAGACGGTACAGAAGCCACAGGAACACTTTCTTTCCCCTCGCCATCTCCCTCCTAAACAGTTGACCTGTCACACTGCTCCCACTGCCAGACTGCACCTGCTCCTTATGTACATTCTGTAGTATTCATTCCACCTCATTTCATTTCTGTCATCCTGTATTCTATGTATATAAGTTTAGATTGTTTATTTATAGTTGGTTTATACAGCTTTGTGTATGTATATGTATGCATGTTTAATGTATATATAGACACGTGTGTGTGTGTGTGTGTGTGTGTGTGTGTTTTACATTGTTGTACTTGAGAGTCACCATCTACCGGAACCAAATTCCTTGTATGTGTCTGCGCATGGCCAATAAACACGATTCTGATTCTGATTCTGAGTTGTAAACTCTGTAACATGTATTATTTAAATAGTTTAGTCTGTTACTGCAACTGTGACCCACGTAATTTCCTTAGGGATTAATAAAGTATTCTGATTCTGATTTTAGTTTAGATTTAATGAATTGTAATAAGCTCACAGGTAGCTGCAGTTCTCCTCCTGGCCTCCTGGTGGCGGCGGAGGGCAGAGGTCGTTAAAGCTTCAGCCGGCGCCACAGCGGAGTGTTTCCGGAAACTTCATGAGCGGTGTGAGCCGAGAGGAGGTGAGTTCCATATTTATGTTAAAAACGTTTATCCGAGGCTCCTCTCACCGCGGTTTAACAAAGGAGCTGCGCGGGCGGAGGTTAAATCTGTAAAGGTGATTTTTGACGTTAAAGCGACGCCGGAAAAAAACATTTAGTTTAAAGGCTAGCTGGGCTAAGCTAACACATGCTAACATTAGCTGAGTGAGGGAGGTTTCTGGGAACCTTTGAATGAATTCAAGCTGAAGCTTTTGATTTAGCCAAAGCTCCTTAAACAGCGAGTTTTCAAGTGTAACTTAAACGATTTGTTTCTGCTCTGGTTGTGTGAGTTTACCGAGACATTAGCAGGAACGTGGGTAAGCTCGGGTGTTAAACGGGTAAACGAGGCTTAGAGGTGGAGTTGAACACTGAAGAAGCTGAAGCTGCTCTCCTGTTGTCTCCTCAGACTCCACCATGGACATCAGACCGAACCACACCATCTACATCAACAACATCAACGATAAAATCAAGAAGGAAGGTGGGTGCTGTTCCTCTGCATGGCTGACAGCAGCGAGTTTCTTCGGCATTAGAGACTGCTGTGCTGACGATCACAACGCTGACTTCACCTGAATAATCGAATTTTAACAATCAGTGGAAGTTGAAATGTGACTGAAATTAAAGTTGGATTAATTTTCTTTTTGTTTAACTGGGAAAAAGAGACACTTGAGATTTAAATAGCGTGTTTGAAGAGAATAGACGGGGCTCTAGAGTGCGACCAATTTGGTCGCAAATGCGTAAACACAGAGCGGACCGACGCATCAGAATCAGCTTTGTCTTTCTCGGCTTTCTTACCCCACGGCCCGAACACGGACACGCTGTCGGAGCTCAGCGATTCTGATGCGTCGGGTCTGCGCTGTGTTTCCGTCTTATTTGCGCTGATTCTGAGCTGCAGGTTTTGTCTCTCCAACCAAAATTCGCCGAGCCAGCAGCAAAAGAAGCAGCAAACTACGCTTCACATGTGATCAATGTCGTCATGAATTCCCTCTGACTTTTGCTGTTTTGCTTCCACCACGATAAAAATCACACTTCATGCACAGCTCCCTCTCTCTCTCTCTCTCTCTCTCTCTCTGTACATCAAGATCAGTTTCCCGTCTCAAATCTCTGTTTTCTGCATTATTCATTGGCTTATTACCCACCAGTCTACCGTTGTTTACAGCGCTGTCGGCCGCTGTCTTTTTCTTTTCTTTTTCTTTTTTCCACTTAAATGACCTCGGACAAGAAAGCCTAATTTCTGCTGTTCAATACTGAAGAAATTTAAACTTCTTAAAATTATGCAAAATTGCAGAATATTTTTAAGGTTATCTGCTATAAAACGCCAGACCAGGAAAATCTCCTTCATGTTTTTCTGTTTTATTCTCAGTTACTTTGACACAAAGGCATCTGCTGTGATGTTCACATCTCTGATGAAGTCTCATGTGTATCAGTGCTGATAAATGACCAGAATTATGATATTTCTGACTGTCTGAGGCTAAATTGAATCGAATCAGGACTTTGAGAACCGGAATCGAATGGATTATAGAAATCAGTGATGATACCCAGCCCTAGTGAGCAGCCTAGGCCTGACAGAAGTGGATGTAGCTGTGGGGAATAAGAAAAGATGAAAAGAACTATTGATAACTTTTGTGTTAAGTTAAGGACTGATCCGTCTGAAATTCATAGCCAGCTCTGACACGGTGCCATCAATCTTTGAATGCTGAAAAAGCAGCAGTGTATCCAGAAAACACATTATATGCTGCAATAAATGCACTGCCCAAGTGTCCCCTCTCCTCACTGCCTTTCAGCAGCAGGCAGCAGCAAACAGGTCGTCAGAGGAGCCGAGATGATGATTAAGTTTAACATTTTCTACAATATTGACAAAGCACTTTAAGCACAAGTTTGTTAGTTAATAATTTAGAAATGAATATTGTCTGTATGGACTTCCCCCCCAAAGAAAGTGCACATGTAAAACTGCGGTGTTAAGCGATGCGGTTGAAAAATTTGAGTGCGCCTAACTTTTTGGCACAAAGTTAGTCTAGAGCCCTGATAGAAGCAGTAGCTGAATAACAGCCCAACACACAATGGACACATTAAACACTGCAAAGGCTGGAAGAAAAAAAACTAAGCATTAAGTTAATGACGCACTCTGATTATAATCCATCAGACTGCTCCGTGTTTTAATGAGAGAGCTGTGGTATTGATTTAACCGTTAGCTCACACATTGGGCATTTTACCGGCTTTCTTTCCAACAGTTTCAGCAACAGTTGCCTCAAGATGCTTAGACAGGACAGAGTAGCTACGGCCCACTTTACCCTAACTTTGTAATTACATCTTTACAGCTTACCATGGATTCTTTAAGACTGCCTCAAATTCCTTCCTACTACTTACTAAACTTTAATGATATCGTCGCTCTTTTCTACTTTCAGTCTTTATTACGAGTAGTTTCACCTTTCATTGAATAGTCATCTTATCTGCTGCCAGTACACTTATCAGTAACTGTGATTGGTCAGATGCTGCTGGCACCGTCCTGTTCAGAGGAAATCTGGGACAATACCTTAGTAGTAGCGTTGTAGTGCCGGGGTCAGGATAAGTCATCGTCTCTGTGAAAACTTCAGTTCAGCAAACAGAAACCTGAGGAGCAAAGAGCCGAACCTCCCAGAACCCCTGATAGACGGAGGTCTGTAGTGTGTGTGTGTGTGCGTGTGTGTGTGTGTGCGCGCTGTTTGAGTGTAGAGAAATGGAACAAGCGCAGGAAAAACAAAAACAAACATTATGTATGTACTGCTGAGTTTATTGCAGGAGACGAGGAGCCTTTTTTCTGCAGGCTTCACTCTGATCTTTGTTTCAAAACATGTTTTAATCATTTTCCGTATAAAGCTTTTGACAAAAACTGTCAAATGAATTCCTCGTTTTTCAGTTTTCTTCTTATTTCTTTTTTATTTGGTTCAGAAGTGGCAGTACTAATCATTGAAAATAAAATCTCCTGATTAGTAACACGTTGCAATCATGTAAACTTTATAAAGTTCTTGCACAGATGTGGTTTCAGACTCCGAGCCCTATTTTCTCAGTTTAAATCATTTTTCAGATAAATAAATAAAACAAATGTTCCACAGTTAAAGTTTTACTGATACAAACGTTTAGATTTCGCAGTAATGATATTCCTCAGAGTTATTTCTGATGTGAATGCAGCTCAAACTGATTCTTCTCTTGAAGCTTCATCCATGAATCATTTCTTTAAGACTTTAAATTGGATTAACTGATTAGTCACCAAGGATGGAGTACCAGTCGGCTGTGACCTTTGACCCTCCTTATAATAAAAAAATAAAAATACTCCAGGATGAATGTCGAGATGTTTGTGAGGGTGTTTGAACTCGTCTCATCTTCCTCCCGCAGAGCTGAAGCGCTCGCTCTACGCGCTCTTCTCCCAGTTCGGGCAGGTCATCGACATCGTGGCCATGAAGACGATGAAGATGAGGGGACAGGCCTTCGTCATCTTCAAAGAGCTTGCCGCCGCCACCAACGCCCTGAGGCAGCTGCAGGGCTTCCCCTTCTACAACAAGCCCATGGTAGGCCGGAACACCGCCTTCGTCGTGGTCATCGCTGACTTCCTCCCCCTGAGCAGCTGTGCCTTTAACCCTTTTGGTTTTTTTCCAGAGGATACAGTACGCCAAGACCGACTCTGAGGTCATCGCCAAGGTCAAAGGGTCATATGGCGACAAGGAGAAGAAGAAGAAGGAGAAGAAGAAGGCTCAGGAACTGGCGGCTAACGCCACGAAGAAACCGGCAGCGGTGAGTGAGCCAATAAAATGTCTCCCCTCACTCCTTCATCAGACCTGTAAACGTTCATATTTCGGACAATTTCACCAATTTTACAGGAAGTTACTGTTCACCAGACGATTTTTACCTGACAGCCCAGGTGAGCTGTTCGCCCGCGGCTGCTGTGATTGGTCGGTCGGTTTGTGTTGGAAGACATTTCCAATGATGGCAGAAATCTCTCGTCTGGTGGATCAGAGCGACAGTTCCCTCTGAAAAATGCTTTTACCACCGGGGGCGCCGTTTCTTTTCACGTTTGACTTTTTTCTGGTTTTTGAAAGATTTAATGTTTTTTTTTAAAAAAGATTTTTAAAAAGTGCGTTTAACATTTTTATCATTATGAGACACAAATGCTGTGGCAACCCCGCCGACGTTAACGAGCAGCTGTTTATGGTTAGACAGATGCGGCGACGCCCTCCCACAACGAGAGGACTGTGAGGGAGGGGGGGTGGACAGGGCCTGTGTACAGAAACCCTTCATGCAATACCGGGTATGATCACGGGGCCGGGCTGGTCGCGGGGGGCCGGGCTGTAGTGGATACGTGCTCGCTCTAACTCGGATCATTTTCATGTTGTACATTTTTAACCTGGACTTCGGGGCCAAACTCTGACCCCGTCTGTCCTGCGTGAACCCCTGATGCCGTCTAGCGTGGATCACGGCGTACTTTCAAACAATAAACGGTAAACGACTTCATCCAGATGCTCCTGCAGCTGTCTCCCAGCATCTGTGATGACGTTGAAGCTGCAGTTTGTGTCTTTACGAGGTCAGACCGTCGCAGCGCTCCAGCTGCTGCATTGTAGTCGTCTTTATTGGACTGTGAATATAAATCAGCCGCCTCATTTCAGGCTAAATCGGCAGACGCTGCCGGTGGAAGCAGCCAGGCTCCTCTTCATCAGCCGCTCTAACAGGGTTTCCGACAGGAAATGGCAGCAGCGGGGCCGGGCAGCAGATGCAAACCAGCCTTAAACCAGGATGGCTGCTGCGCTCTGGTCCTTTATTCTGTTGTTTAACTAATTCTGCGCTCACTGCTCCTCCTCTCGTCGTTCCCGGTTTTCCCGGCGCTGTATTTCATTTCTGACTCTGCTCTGCTCGACATTTCTCTGGAGATGAAACCTTTAAACGTGTTTCAGAGTTTAATGCCTCTGTCCTCCTTGTTTGCAGGGATTGGCCCCTCCTGCGCTCACACCTGCGGTGCAGGTAAGTTTTATCTGAACGTTGTCATGCCTTTGCCTGTCCTGTTTTTCCACAGGAGCCAGAAAAAACCTTCTTTGTGTTCCTGATAAGGAAACAAAGTTGAGTGATGGCGCCCTCTGGTTTTGCCGTGGCTCAGGAGGAGGCTGTGGGCCATCGGTGGTTTGATCCCCGCCGCCTACAGCCTGCGTTCTGTTGTCATTGTTTTAATGTGGCTGCAAACAGTGGATCGTCGCCACCTTCTGGCCACAGCAGTGTGTTGCAATCTAACAGCTGCTGCTTTAACAGCAGGAAAATAATTTTAATTTTCTAAAAGTTACAGTTTTCTGTTAAAATTTGTAGAAAAGTGAAAGCAGTGAACATAAATCCCACACTGGCCCATGTCTCCTCCTGTTTTCCGTCTCTGGCTCACCTGTGGGACGCATCAGAGTTATGAATAACTCGCTTTTAACGGCGTGCTGCCACCAGGCGCTGATACGGCTCTCGTTCTCTTCGCAGGTTCCAGACAACCCTCCGAACTACATCCTGTTCCTCAGCAACCTCCCCGAGGAGACCAATGAGATGATGCTGTCCATGCTCTTCAACCAGTGAGTGCTGCACAGCGTGCTCACTGTAGTCCTGCCACATACAAACAGTAGCGCCCCCTGCTGTTCCACCCACAGAGCTCCATCCTAAAGGAGCAGCGTCGTCAGGAGCCGTGAGGCTGCTGAGCTCTTTGACGGAGCCGTCTGATTTAAAAGCGTTAAACAAATGTGAACAAGAACAAAATGCAGGATTTACAAATCTGATTATTTATGCTCAGCTGAAAACATCAAAGGTTTAAAGTTAGAACATTTCTTCATTTATGTAATTAAGTCCGTATTTCAAATGTTTGTGGTCAAATCCAGCAGAGTTTCCATACGTCAGCGTTTATTTAACGGCAGATCTGAACGCGCTCGGCCTCCTGATGTTTGAAAATTTGTTTTTCGCCTGCAGGTTTCCGGGTTTCAAAGAAGTGCGACTCGTGCCGGGGAAACACGACATCGCCTTCGTGGAGTTTGAAAGCGACACTCAGGCAGGCGTGGCCAAGGACGCACTGCAGGGCTTCCGGATCACGGCGACCTGCGCCATGAAGATCACCTATGCCAAGAAGTAGTCGCCTCGTCCAATCAGAGACGGGACACAGAGACTGAGGGGGGGCGGGGCTGGCGGTTTGGGGGATTTCTGTCGTCTGACGGTGTGCGCAGCCTTATGGCGTCTGTTTGTTGTTGTTTTTTTTAAGTATATTTTCTGAGAGGAACGCCACGGGGCTGCTTCTGATTTTGTAAAATAAAATCATTTTTCATAAACGTGCCTCACATTTTTACTCTGACCCCCTCAGGTCTCAGAGGTCACGGTGTCATCTGATGAGGGTTCAGAGAGCACTCTTCTCCTTAGCGACCGGCGGTTGTCGTGGTTGCCGGTCGGCGTTTGGGCCTGTGTGGTTTTAGACATGAGCGCTGAGATGATTCAAGCCTGCGTGTTTTCACTGCGTTTCACCTCAGGCTGCTTTTACATTATTGATCAAAGCTTTGTGTCGTCATGCCGACAGGTTTCACCTCGGGCGTCCTGCAGTTCACGCCTGCAGCGCCGGCGGCTTGTCTCACGTCTTCAGGATATGAAAACCACGTTAAAGCAAAGCCTCAGGTTTTATTTCTGTCGTATCTGAGTTGTAGTTGATCATCAACAACATCCAATTAAAATCTAAGAGTTTCACCAAACCTGAAGCTCCGCCTATGTTAGTACAGTAACCTCACAGCAGCCATATTATTGGTCAGATGATGTCATTCAAAAGGCTCCAAAAGCACAAACACGCTCAGGTCAGGTGAAGCCAGCAGCTTCAGCCGCCTGTGTCACCATCCACTGGTTGGTTAAAGAGGCCACGCCCCCTAATAATACAAACTAAACAGATGCAACTGCACAGGTGTCAGAACGGAGGATTGGCTCAGACTACAGGGTTGTTTTTTTTTTTCCAACTCTTGGGTCTGTATGACGTCACCGAGCTCTTGTCCTTATATGGTCATCGGGCCTTGCCAGCTGCTGTTCAAAGCTTTACCTTAAGACAACTTTTCTCTGCTTTGATGTTTCTGCGACGAAGATGAAGATGACGAGACCCTGACCCCTTAAGATAAGATAAAAATGAGCAGAACAGAATTTTTCTGGGTTTTAAAATAGAAGTTCTTCCTCTTGTTTCTGTTTACGTTGTGATTTTTATTAAAACTGTGATTTAAACATGTGCGCCGTTGTTGCAGATTCTTTTCCAGTCGTTTTCCTGCCTCCACTTGTCTGTCGTGTCGCTGATCAGAGAAGGTTTATTGATCGGCCGTCGGCACATCAGTGCTTCCTGTGATGTCGGCTGTTAATTTCCTCAGAGCTGCCTGCAGGGGTTTATGGGATGGTGGACCCGTAGGTCAGCCATGACGGGGTGGGATCGACTTTTGGTATTTTATTGATCGGTCTCACAGTGCAGGCCGTCTGAAGACCAGCGACCAGCGTTTGTTTGAGAGCCTGTAGGAAGCACAGCCTGTATATAAAAGATGGAGGTAGCAACCTTGACCAAATAGTTGCACACTGGTTTGTAAAAGTGAAGCCTCGACGCCTGGAACAGAAACACCATCACTTAACAAGTGATGCAAGGAACTGCAGTTTCACAAAAACTCTGCAGACGCTGTAAAAGCCTCTGGTACAACGGGTTAGCGGGTGAGGTTAAAGAGCGGAGGGAGGGAGGGAAGGCAAATGTGATGTCATGCTGCTCTGGTGCTCTAACCTGTGAAAACAGGTGAGCGGAGAACAAGTGCTCATCACAGGAAGCCATCTGCACATTGTTCTGCCAACTTCCTCTGTTTAAGCTCCTCCCTCTGAGTGCCTGACACGGCGGTACAGCCATGGCTTAGACTGGGCGAGATGTACCTGTGCAGCTGTGATGTCAGTTTTGGCAACAGTGCGCATTTTTGTCGTGGTCGTCTCCGTGTTTGGAAAGTCGGTGTGACGCCTGGAGGTCTGGACCAATGAGCGGCGGCCGGAGAACTCTTCTGACTTAGAATGATCATAGATTTAAGTTTGAACCGAAAATAAAGACTGAGCTCAAAAACAAATAGGCTTTGCAATCACATGTTACTGCCCTCTGGTGGCTAGCACAAAGAATGCGGGTTGACTTTTCAGGCCCTGAAGCTTCGTCCATATCTGACACGTCGATGTGAAGACATGAAGATGCAGCTGACATCTGGAGGAAGAAGCTTGTGGATCTTAAGTTTAGATTAAAAGGTTTTCAGGTTTTTGTGACTTCAGGAGCTTAAAACAGACAAAAACACTCCAATGAGGCCGAGCGTTAAACCTCTGACTGAATCACACCCTCGACCTGAAGATGGAAGGCCACCTCAGGTTTTATGTTTCATTCAGAGATGATTCCTCCGCCTGTGGAGAGTTTCCACCCCCGCGCTGCTTTAATTCATCTGCCTCTTTGGCAGCTGCAGGAAAATGAATCAAAATGTTTGAGTGCATCAACAGAAGCGAGCAGAGAAAAACCACGCTGAGACACACACGAGGAAATCTTTCATCCTGGATGGAAAACACATGCAAATGATCTTTATTCACTGTACGCTGATAAATATGACAGTCACATTAATAAATAACCAGCAGAGGAGGCGGGAGAGTGTGCGAGGCTTCTGCTTTTTAAAACAGAAACAATAATTGTTTCAAAGTACACACTGTGTCTGTGTTTGAAATAATGTGAGTGCCCAAAATGAACCGAACCCATCAGACGGGTGTAAAGAAGCACTCGCTGTAAAAACATCAGCAGCATCTGCTGTTGATGGGATATCAGCCGCAATTAAACTGGGCCCGGGCTGTACCTGTGTCTGCCCCCTGGTGGTGGAGACGGACAAAGATGGACGTAGCTGCCTTGACATCTCTTTTTTTAATGAATCCAGATTTGAAGCCTTGAGGTAAACGTGCCCGCCGTCGCTGTGCTGGTTGCAAAAATGGAGCTTGGACGAGGAGGGGCGGGTCTGACTGTGAAACCGGATGCTCATTGGTTAATGAGAAGTCACAGGTCACTGGGAAATCGTCCATTAAGAATCCTGGAAACGGCATCCATTTATTTTACTGTCTGTGCATTTTGCAGACGAGTATCTTAAAAGTTCTAAATCATCATCATCATATGAAAGTGTTATACGGACCCAGAGGCTCATTCAGACATGAATCACAGACATTAATTATTTTATTGTTAGCATATGTATATTTAAATTTCTGATTAAGGACAGGCAAACCTGAAATTGTGTTGTTGTGTAATTTTGAAATTTTCTGTCTGCACAAATGTAAACATGGGAAGCACGTGACGCTTTAATGTTGTCTGCAGAAACGAGCTGGGCGGGCCCAGAAAACGGCGTCCAGGAGACCTGCCAACCACATCAGCCCGAGCTGCTGCCACAGGTGAAGGCTGGGGTGTAGATGGGCAGGTAAAGCCGATGTTCTCAGCTCTCTCATCACCATGACAGTCACATTGATGCTGACACCACCTCATGTTCGCCTTCCCATCACTCCGAGAAAGACACTGAAGTAACTGAACTACGTGAACTAAAGTCACAGGTCTGCAGGAAACTAAGTGGACCGCACTTCCAGGAGGAGAAGTGCCGTTAAATGGACTCCAAACAGGAAACCTTGCGCAGCCCGACACAGACGGGACCGACACATCATCCTCCCACAGATAAGCCTCATGTTAAACTCAGTTCTAATGATTGATGTTGATAAAGCAGCAGACCATATCAGAAAACCAGAGGATGAAACAGGAAACGGTCACTCAGAGACCCTGCAGTTCATCGGGTGGGGGTTCCTGTGGAATCTGTGGGTGGGCATGTTTCTTTTACACTGAAATCTTGGATTCACTGGATTCAGGCGTCCGGGTTCCTGTGGAAAGCTCTGATGGAGCAGCTGTTTAGCTGGGGCCTCTGTATGAACGATTACAGCCTGATGTGACTCTGAAGAAACAAAGCCAGCAGCAGTTTGTGGACCTCGGAGCAGATCTGGAGTCAGTCTGGTTTTCGTCATCGCTGCAGAATCCCTGGAAACGGATGATGGATGTGTTTGTGTGCGATAGCGTGTTTATGGAAGCGTCTGATGCTTCCAGGCTGCTCTCGGAGGTCCTGCCGGGGTTTCGTCAGCTTCGTCGCAGAAACATCAAAGCAGAGAAACCAGAGACGGCTGCGGGTTTACGAGCAGCGGATAAATGCTGCGTGATGCTTTCACAGCCGACTCTCGGCTCGTGGCGTTGATTTCAGAGGCTGCTGATAATGGAGTCGCCGGAGTCGGGCTCAGAGTGGGCCCATTTTTCCTCCTTTTGATCTGCAGAAAACCCCAAAAGCAGAAACAGCAAAGCAGACCTTTAGCCCCGCTTCAGGGACAGCACGGACACGTCCGTCCACCTGCAAACGTTAACATGAACTGTCTTCATGCCCTCAAAGTAAAAATGTTCATCCCAACTTTTTAGCTATCAAATACACGCAGAGTGTAAATATGCATTGTGTTCATGTTATAATAAAACTGTAGTAAAATGTTGGTGTTCAGCTTATTAATACCTCGTTTTAAGCAATAAAGAAAAATGCAGTCAATGAAATACACAGAAATCACACGAGCGTTTCCTTTGAAACAAAAACTGTTCAAATAAAACGAGCTAAAGTTTGCTGGGTTATTACGCTGCGCAGACCAAACAGCGCCTTATTTCTACAAATCACGTATCACTCCTCACATCTGGTGTGCGTGACACGTCGCTGTGACTGCACGAAAGCTCTCGTCAAATCAGAGTTAGTATCTGTAAGAGTGCCATCTGTTGGTGAGAACGTGGCACTGCAGGTCAGTACACGGGACATTTAAGGTGGAATAAGGGACGAACCTGCTCATTATACGGGACATCCTGGATAAAACAGCCCTGTCCCAAAGTCATGTGACAGCTTGAGAGCTCAGTAACTGGTGGACTTGTGGGAAATGTGTAAGTATTTCATTTTTCTCACATAATTTAATGTTTGGTTCACAGGTAATTGTTGCATTAGAAATCACAGACACACACACACATGTCCTGCAGTCATATCCTGGGTGATAACAAGCAGCAAACAGGTTTCCCCCGTCAGAGTTGGTGGTGGGGGGGGAGGGTGGAGGTTGGTCGCTGTTCGTCGGGAGTGCGCCTGCTGCTCGCACTCGTTTCTTTTCATTCAGCAGAGCAGAGCGAGGAAGAGAAGCATTTTCAGGTCTGTATGAAATCCTTCCACATCTTTTATTTATTTATCTCAGATCAGCTGATTTATTGTAAACAGGACTTTAACACTCACACTCAGCCTTGGGTCACAATGGGGGGGTAGGGGGGTTACTGTCTGAAACTTTATTCTGATTCTGTTTTTACGCTTTAAAATCTGCTTTACACACTGCCTCTGTCAGTGTGTTTAATCTGTAGGATCAGAGACTCTCTGTGTTTCTGTGTTTCTGTCTCTGCTGCTGAGCTTTGATTTGTCAGTATGAGGTCCAGGGGGTGAAATCAGGGGCCAAAAGTCCCCGAGGAAGTTTAATGCTTCATTTTTAATCTGCTGTGGAGGCAGAGAGGTCTCAGCTATACAGGCAGCAGTCGCTAACAGACGCTCGGGAATATCTGATCCTGCTGCATCAATAGTGACAGGAAAACAAGGAGTTGATCTGAACTTATTTTATTTTATTTTTATTTCTTCTTCACTGCATTTGTATCACAGCTTTTATAAAATTACTTTTTTGTAAACAAAATGTGAAACATGAAAAAATGATCACGTGTCAGCTTCAGCCATGACACTGATATATTCACTGGCAGGAAAATTACGTTATTTTTAAAACAAAATTTGTCATTTAAATGTTTTTCTTTTTAAATATTTTGTATTATTATTTTTCAGTATTATCATTGTGTTATCATATAATCATCCGGCTCCAGTCAGTCAGATCCTAAACATTAAAGCTACTTTTTGTAATTACCATTTACAAAATGCAACTCACATTGTCACCAGCAGGGAGCAGCACTTAGCCAGCGAGTTTGTTAAATGTCCACCTTTTAGCCTTTTTCTAAACAGTGTTGTCTTTTCTCAGCTCACCATCGTAAATTAAAATCAACACTTAAACGACTTAGACTCACTGCTCCCTCCTGTGGTACAAGCTGGTATTACACTGAAGTATATTTAGACTAAAATACAACCCATCAGAATCAGAATCGTGTTTATTGGCCAAGTATATGTGCAGACAAATACAAGGAATTTGGTTCTGGTAGATGGTGGCTCTCAAGCACAGCAGTGTAAATCACACACACACACACACACACACACACACACACACGTGTCTATATATACATTACATATACATACACAAAGCTGTGTAAACTAACTATAAATAACTAATCTAAACGTATATACATAAAATACAAATGAAATGAGGTGGAATGAATACTACAGAATGTACATAAGGGGCAGTTGCAGTCTGGCAGTGGGAGCAGTGTGACAGTTCAACTGTTTAGAAGGGAGATGGCGAGGGGAAAGAAAGTGTTCCTGTGTCGGGTGGTCCTGGTCTGCAGGCTTCTGTACCGTCTGCCGGAGGGCAGCAGGTCAAAAAGTCTGTGTCCAGGGTGTGAGGGGTCTGTGATGATTCCTGCCCGTTTCCTGGTTCTTGAGAGGTACAGATCCTGGATGGAGGGCAGGGGGGGCGCCAATGATCCTTTCTGCTGCCCGTACAGTCCGCTGCAGTCTGCACCTGTCCTGTTTGGTGGCTGCACCATACCAGACTGTGATGGAGGAGCACAGGACAGACTCAATGACTGCAGTGTAGAACTGGATCAGCAGCTCCTGTGGAAGACTGTACTTCCCCAGTTGTCTCAGGAAGTACATCCTCTGCTGGGTCTTTCTGAGGATGGCGTTGATGTTGGTCTCCCACTTCAGGTCCTGGGAGATGGTGGTACCCAGGAACTTGAAAATCTCCACAGTGGACTCAGGGCTGTCTGATATGATGAGGGGGGGGGGGAGAGTTGAGGGATGTCTCCTGAAGTCCACTGTCATCTCTACAGTTTTAAGAGTGTTCAGCTCCAGATTGTGCTGACTGCACCAGAGTACCAGCCGCTCAACTTCCTGCCGGTATGCAGACTCATCACCATCCTGAATGAGGCCAATGACGGTGGTGTCATCTGCAAACTTTAGGAGTTTAACAGCTGAGTTCGTGGAGGTGCAGTCATTAGTGTAGAGGGAGAACAGTAGTGGTGAGAGGACACATCCTTGAGGGGCACCAATACTGAGGGACCGAGTTTCAGAGGTGATCTCCCCCAGCCTCACTTGTTGCTTTCTGTCTGTCAGGAAGCTGGTGATCCACTGACAGGTAGCTGGAGACACGCTGAGCTGGGAGAGTTTGGAGGAGAGAAGTTCAGGCACGATGGTGTTAAAAGCCGAACTAAAGTCCACAAACAGGACCCTGGCATAAGTTCCCGGGCGGTCGAGGTGTTGCAGGATGTAATGCAGCCCCATATTCACTGCATCATCCACCGGCCTGTTTGCCCGGTAGGCAAACTGCAGGGGGTCCAGCTGGTGGCCTGTAATGTCCTTCAGATGGGCTAACACCAGTCGTTCAAAGGATTTCATGACCACAGACGTCAAGGCGACAGGTCTGTAGTCATTCAGTCCTGTGATGGTGGGTTTCTTGGGAACAGGGATGATGGTGGAGCGTTTGAAGCAGGAGGGAACTTCACACAGTTCCAGGGATCTGTTGAAGATGCGCGTAAAGATGGGAGCCAGCTGTTCAGCACAGGTTTTGAGGCAGGAGGGTGAGACACCGTCTGGTCCGGGGGCTTTCCTGGGCTTCTGTTTCTGAAACAGTCGGCTCACATCCTCAGTGTGTATTCTGAGTTTCAGGGAGGAGGAAAGGGGGGTGGGAGGTGTGTCTGTTCATCCTTTGTCCAGTATATCCACCCCCCTCCTCTGCACATGCTCAGACCACCTCCACCTCTCTGACTCTGAGCTGTCCCTCTGATGGACTCAGGTCCATCCTGCTCACCCCACCGAACGTCTGATCATCTTCAGCTCAACTCCACCGTCTCCACCCATCACAGCAGGCAAGCGACCTTAGTCATAAATACATTTATAACTAAAGTTTTGGGACAAGAAAATAGTTCCACAGGGCTCTAGTCATTATCATTATTATTATTGTTATTATTATTATTAATAATTATTATATTATATTAATATTATACTATTATTATTAAAAATAAACATTAAATCTGTTAAAATATATATATTGAAATTATTATGAGCACTAAAACATTAAGGAGACGTTAAAGCAGTGCAGTTTAATGTTGTGTTTTTAAAATGACATATTGCATGAAAGCTTTTTAAACTGTCTGTTTCTTGGCCATGTAAGCTCCCGAGTCTGTTTAAAAATATATGAATCAATAATCGGTGAAACATTTTAAAACAACAACGGCAGGAAAGACTCGGCCCCTCAGGACACCGCAGGCTGCGTTAAAGGGTTAACGATGGTGTGAGCAGCAGCTCCTTTCAGCACAAAGAACAATCAGGAGGCAGGTTGGTGAGAAGCTCCTGCGTCGAGTTTTCAGAGCTGAGATGCAACATTCCCCAGCCTGCAGACAAATCTGACGGCTGCTGCACACCAAACGTCCAGCCTCACCCCGAGCGGCCAACGAGACGCTCCATCTGCAGCAAACACGCAGGGAAAGAAGGCATCAGCGGTCATGACAGTAATGGTTTTAGAAACACAGGCTGGCCTGAAGGGGGCGCTCTGTTATATGCATTTATCCTCCCAATCCACTTCCTGTTAATGTCACTGTACAGGAACCTGCTGTAATTCAGCTGCATGTGCAGCAGGGGGCGCTGTTCCTAGACAAAACATTTTATTTTAGTCTGTGTAAATTTTCTCATGCTGACCACCAAACCCCAGGGTTCTGCTAGTGCGTGCCGACTGGTCGGTTAATGATTTAGGACAGGGCGTCCCCGCGATGGTGCTTGTTTCCAAATGATAACATCATTAATATGTTATCACTGAACTATAGCCACCGACTCAAACCCTCCTATTAAAAAATATACAGAAGACAAAAATGTTTGCCCCGTGAAACTTAATGTTTCAGCTCATTTAGTCTGGATGAACTCGAGAGCGCCCCCTGTGGAACAGAAACCAGTAAGAAGCTCTGTGTTTGTGAGTCTGTGAGGACTAGCGTTAGCCTCAAATGGTCGTTAGAGGAACTGCATCTTTTGGCGGGTCCACTTTTAGTCACTGCCAACCGCTAACCGTCAACCTCTTTATTTCTGCAACCATGACAACCTCTAGTTAGGGTCCTCGCTTCTCTGACCTGAGAACTGAGGTGAGCTTCATGACAGCGACCAGTCATAGAAAGGTGTTTTTTAATCGGTTCAAATGTGAACTTTGACCCCTCCCAGATTTCAAAGGTTAACCCTCGCCTTGTTGTCCCGTCCCTGCAGGCGCAGCAGTGCGAGCATGCTGACCTGATCCAAAATGTGCACCTCAACCAATAGCAGCTCAGCGCTGGTGGGCGACTCCCCGGACTACGGGATTTCCCCAGACGAGATCCTGGACACCACGCAGGGGCGGGCCTTCTTCGTGGCCACCATAGTCATTGGCGTGGTGCTGGTGGGCATCATGCTGGTGTGCGGCGTGGGGAACTGCCTCTTCATCACCAGCCTTGCCCGCTACAAGCAGCTCAGAAACCTGACCAACCTGCTCATCGCCAACCTGGCCGTGTCGGATGTGCTGGTGGCGGCGATCTGCTGTCCCTTCCTGCTAGACTACTACGTGGTGAAGCAGCTGTCGTGGGAGCACGGCCTGCTGCTCTGCGCCTCCACCAACTACCTGCGCACCGTCTCGCTCTACGTGTCCACCAACGCTCTCCTGGCCATCGCCGTGGACAGGTGGGTTCACCTCCGGGAACACAAGCAGACAACACACAGAGCCTCTGTGCTTCGGTTGGTTTGGTGTGTAAATGCTCCGTGTGGGAGCATCCTGGGTAACGGCCGTTCAGTTTATAATATTGCTGAATCTCTGCCACAGCATCAGCACTTAGTGCTGCCCCTCAGTGGGCGTCCAGAAGCTCCCAATCAGAGGAAAACTGACTTACCCGGAGGGAGGTCTGAGAGTAGGAGGAGCTAAAAAGGTAGTGAGAGGCTCCGTAAAGGCCAGGATAAATGTTTTATTAAAGAACAGAAGTATGGAACAGAAGAGTCCACTCCTCTTTGAAATGATTGGTAATTATTGCTGATGTTCATGGTTTGGTCCTACTAGGATGGACGTCCTTTCAGGTGATCCATTTAAATCTTAAATATTCACTTTGTGCCTGAAAGATGGACGAGGTCAGTATGACATCACTCGGTGATGAAGATCAGAGCGTGTGGAATCCTCCTGCTCCTTTTTGACTCTAACGGGATCGAAACCTCCAACATGAGCATCGTGCTTCATCCAATCAGACGTCAGAGGAGAGGCTACACTGTAAAAAATGACTGGTAAAAGTTACAATAATACTGCAGAAATTTACAGGAGAAATGGAGAATCAGTAGAATATTACAGTAGTATAAATGCAGTGATATCCTGCAGGGCTCTAGAGTGCGACCAATTTGGTCACAAATGCGACCAAATTTTTCAGTGGTGCGACTAAAAAAATATATTTGGTCGCACCGGTGCGATCAAATATTTTCGGGTAACAAAAAAAAAAAAAAAAAAAAAATCTCAGCAACTCTCGGTGTGGTCAACAACAGACACACATTATGCCCCTATCGTGGACTAAACCAATCAGAGATAGTCAGGGGCGGGACCTCTCTGATTGGCTGTGGTCCAGTTGAAAGTGCAGGTGGAAGAGAGAGGTGAGTAGCTTGAATAAAGTGATATCGATTCATTAACGGATTCCACACAAAGACGTAAACACAGAGCGGACCCGACGCACCAGAATCAGCTTTGTCTTTCTCGGCTTTCTCACCCCACGGCCCGAACACGGACACGCTGTCGGAGCTCAGCGATTCTGATGCGTCGGGTCTGCGCTGTGTTTCCGTCTTATTTGCGCTGATTCTGAGCTGCAGGTTTTGTCTCTCCAACCAAAATTCGCCGAGCCAGCAGCAAAAGAAGCAGCAAACTACGCTTCACATGTGATCAATGTCGTCATGAATTCCCTCTGACTTTTGCTGTTTTGCTTCCACCACGATAAAAATCACACTTCATGCACAGCTCCCTCTCTCTCTCTGTACATCAAGATCAGTTTCCCGTCTCAAATCTCTGTTTTCTGCATTATTCATTGGCTTATTACCCACCAGTCTACTGTTGTTTACAGCGCTGTCGGCCGCTGTCTTTTTCTTTTCTTTTTCTTTTTTCCACTTAAATGACCTCGGACAAGAAAGCCTAATTTCTGCTGTTCAATACTGAAGAAATTTAAACTTCTTAAAATTATGCAAAATTGCAGAATATTTTTAAGGTTATCTGCTATAAAACGCCAGACCAGGAAAATCTCCTTCATGTTTTTCTGTTTTATTCTCAGTTACTTTGACACAAAGGCATCTGCTGTGATGTTCACATCTCTGATGAAGTCTCATGTGTATCAGTGCTGATAAATGACCAGAATTATGATATTTCTGACTGTCTGAGGCTAAATTGAATCGAATCAGGACTTTGAGAACCGGAATCGAATGGATTATAGAAATCAGTGATGATACCCAGCCCTAGTGAGCAGCCTAGGCCTGACAGAAGTGGATGTAGCTGTGGGGAATAAGAAAAGATGAAAAGAACTATTGATAACTTTTGTGTTAAGTTAAGGACTGATCCGTCTGAAATTCATAGCCAGCTCTGACACGGTGCCATCAATCTTTGAATGCTGAAAAAGCAGCAGTGTATCCAGAAAACACATTATATGCTGCAATAAATGCACTGCCCAAGTGTCCCCTCTCCTCACTGCCTTTCAGCAGCAGGCAGCAGCAAACAGGTCGTCAGAGGAGCCGAGATGATGATTAAGTTTAACATTTTCTACAATATTGACAAAGCACTTTAAGCACAAGTTTGTTAGTTATTAATTTAGAAATGAATATTGTCTGTATGGACTTCCCCCCAAAGAAAGTGCACATGTAAAACTGCGGTGTTAAGCGATGCGGTTGAAAAATTTGAGTGCGCCTAACTTTTGTGCCGGTACGTTAGGCGTACCGGTGCGCCCATGTTAAAAAGTTAGTCTAGAGCCCTGTCCTGTCATTTATTTACAGTAACAGTACTGCAAATTCGATTACTGCACAGTTGCTGTAAATTTTACTGTGTTTTTCTTGCAGCGTGGGCAGCATGCAGCCCACTGTGATCTTAAGTGGGCCAGACAACTTAAGTGAAGTTATGATAGTTCATTGAACATTAATTATTAAACATGAAGGTTTTGTTAATTTACTGTGGACTCATTAGTAGCTGTAAACACTGCCACATCTTCTTAAGCTGGCCAGTTGGGCCGTATTTGAGTTTTGCCAGGCCGATTCTGGGCCCTGGGCCTTAAGTTTGACACCCCTGTGGGAATGCTGCTTCTAAATGATTATCAGCCTGCACCGGGGCGGGATCCTTGTAATCTCAGTTTAATCTTTAGAGGTTTTCTCCGTTAATGCTTCCTGTCACGTGACCTCAGGTGTGCTTGAGCCGAAGTATGAATGATGTTTGAGTCACGCTAAGAAACCAGATTAAGCACTCGAAACATGTGAGTCGAAGCGTGTGGCGGCAGCAGCGAGGCCGGTGATGATGTGCAGGGTCCTGATGGTGGCTCCACATCAAGCACATTCCAGAGCGGACCAGCTGACAGACGTGGTTTACATTCTGCTTCAACAAAAGCAGCTCCCGTGTTTCTGAGTGTAACCGGTCACCGGCTGCAGCTCGCACTCCGAGGCCGCGGTCCTCCACGCGTCCTTCATCACGGCTGGCTGACGGCTGTTAGTGTTTCCAGAGAGCTTCTGTGTATCTGGGGACAACAAAGTGGTTCCACTTTCCTCCTTATTCTGAGAGCGAACACATCCAAACATCTGGCAGCGTGTCAGACCGAGTCCCTCTCAGGGTACAAACACTTCTGCAGCTGATAACAGCACAATCCATTAAATCCAACAAACACAACTGCTGCTTCGCTTACATCAAAGCTCAGCTCCTCTGAAACTGCAAACACAGTCTTAAATCAACAGAAACAACAGAACCCCCGAGAGGGGACATCCTCAAAAACTAAAGCTCCATTCAATGAATCTGACCCATTCAGGCAGAAATACCAACAAAGAAATGTGTCCACAGATTTTAGAGGCAGAAAAGGAGCTCTGCCTTCATAAGAGACAAAACGATGACAGCACTGAAAAACAACAGAAAGATCTCTGACGTGTCCTCACAGTCCCAGGTTAAAACATCCCGTGTCCAGATGGTGCTGTCAGTACATAACCACCACAAACACAGTCTTACTTTGTAAAACAGCAAAACCTCCAAAGGGAACAGGATAAAAAGCCAAATCAGAGGGTCTGAGAGGGGCTCATCGTGCAGCTGCGAGTCATTCGCTAGATTATTGTTAGATTAATGCAGCGCTGCTACTTAACTGATGATGTACTGATACTCACAGCCGGACCTTTAGACTGTGATTCATTAAAAATCACAACATTAAAAAATCAGATGATTATGATTCAGCTGATTTAGAAAACGTTGATTATATTCTGTTTGTTATGTTGATTTCATCATCCCGCTGATGTTTGTGTTCGTTTATAGTGATTTATGCCAACATTACAGTATGAAGTTATGTCCGAGATATTAATAATAACAAATCATACATGTCTGTGGCACACATGAGCAAAGGTAAGCCTTTCAGCACACTCTCTCCCCCTGTTGGTCAAAGTTGAAAGCACATTTTGTAGACTACCGTATTTTCCACAGAGTAAGGCACACTTAAAATCCTTTAATTTTCTCAAAAATCGACAGTGCGCCTTATGTATGAATTCTGGTTGTGCTTACTGAGCTCGAACCGATTTTATGTGCAACACGGTGCTCAGCAATCTGTCAAAAACATTTTAGTACGACTTTGGTAAGCTACGGAGCTGCACCGCCTGATGGATTGTCGGAGCATTACGGCTACCGTAGTCAGGAGCCTTGCGGAGTAATCTGGGTCCTAAACTCCACCCTTCAGGTCCCAAAGTCAAACAAACACTGCGGCATCACTGAGAGTTAAAAACTGTCTAAATTCTTTCATCTTTAATAAAATGATCAGCGTTGCTGCTTTACCAGGTGTAACTATTAAGTTTAACATCCAGGCATCCATGAAAACAGGATTTATGAAATTTAACAGAGTTAGAAGTTAGCAGGAAGTTAGCTCGCTAGCTTCCACCTAAACATGATATAGCATGTTCTGACTGAGAGATTTCTGAAACATTCAAACGTACAGCTCTGCTATCACTTCCAACATAAATGAAGACAGAAAACTAAACAGCAGTGACGTTTGTAGGGTTACTGAAGTTGGGCTAGCTGGTATATAATGATGTGCTACGTGATCGCTAGCGACACAGCTATGTTAGCATAGCATAAACACAGTGAAGCTGGAGGATGAACGCTAACTTTTTTCCACTCGATAAAAGTTAACGTGAGGATTTCTGATGGTTAGGGACAAATGCAATCGCATGGCAGGATGCTGTAAACGGACCAAACTTCAGTCAGGAGAACAACTGAGATAATCCATCCACAATACGAGGTTAGTCATTAATATACTGCAACAACACGGGAATAGAGCAGCTGCCAGAGGATTCAACATTAATGAATCAATGGCACGGAAGTGGAGGAAGCAAGAAGAATGGGTTGAGTAAAGTTTGACTTATCTGTTTTGTTTCGCTTAATGTGCCTTACAAATACGGTAACTAAAAATTTATATTATTAAAGCTTCAGAAACCAAAAGGTTTCCGTGTTTTAGAAGCAGTCCGTGTGAAGAGTGCGAAAGCTGGCCCTCCTCCACCTGAGCCAGTTTCCTGTCTGTGTCTGCAGGTACATGGCGATCCTGCACCCGCTGAGGCCTCGTATGGAGCACCAGACGGCGTGCTGCGTGATCCTGACCATCTGGCTCATCCCCATCTTCATCTCCATCCCGTCTGCCTACATGGCCTCGGAGACGACGTACCCACACGTGGATGGTTGCCCCGATAAGACCTTCTGTGCTCAGATCTGGCCCGTGGACCAGCAGATTTACTACCGCTCTTACTTCCTCCTCGTCTTCGCTCTGGAGTTCGTGGGCCCCGTGTCTGTCATGGCCGTGTGCTACACATACATCTCCAGAGAGCTGTGGTTTAAAAATGTTCCAGGTTTTCAGACGGTACAGATCCGCAAGAGACTGCAGAAGCGCAGGAGGACCGTGGTGGTGCTGATTCTGGTCCTGGTGGCCTACATCCTGTGCTGGGCGCCGTATTATGGCTTCACCCTGCTGCGAGACTTTTACCCCACCCTTATCTCCACGGACAAGAACTCCCTGGTGGCCTTCTACATCATCGAGTGCATCGCCATGAGCAACGGGATCATCAACACCCTCTGCTTTGTGAGCGTCCGAAACAGCAGGAAGCAGCTGAATAAGTCTGTCAAGTTCCCTCTGAGGCTGGTGAGCTTCGTGGCCACCAAGTGGCTGGATGAAGCTGAGCTGCGGACATCCTCCCTCCGGGTGACGGAGGAGATGGAGGGTGGCCGGGTGAGGTAGAGCTCAAGCCTTTCAGGAGAGATAGAAGGATAAAAATAAGATCCATCACAGGAACCAAGAACATTTGGAGGAACTCAGGAACCAAACCTGCAGCTGCGCTTACTTCTTCTTCTATGACAGCAGCAGGTCTCAGAAAGTCTCAAAGGACCAGGAACTGATAGGATAAATGCTGGCTCGAACGCAGGAGCTGGAAGGTACAAACATCCGGTAAACCGGCTGCACGCAGAGACTCAGAGCTGAAGTCAGGAACGAGGCTGCGAGGTGTTTGCTCAGCAGAACTGTGGCTGCTGTCGAGTGTTAGCGACGCTGTATCGTCCACGGAGAGACTTTCTGATCCCGTTTTTGTAGTTTCCAGCTGTTTGTATCTAATGTGGATGAAAACCTTCAGTTATTATTTACAACACTGAGGCCAGAGACCTGTTTAAACTGGATTGCATTATTAGGGGCGTGGCTTCTCTGACTGACAGATGGCTGTAGCTGCTAGCTTCACCTGAACTGGACCTCTGCACCATGTTTGTGATGTTGGAGCCTTTAGGAGCATTTTAATGACATCATGTGACCAATAACATGGCTGCTGTGTGGGTAATTGTGGGAAGTTGCTAACTAGCATTAGCTACAAACTTATCCAGATATGGTCACGTCTGACTGCCACCGTGGCAACAGCTACAAAGCTAAAAGTGAGGCTTCAGGAAGACGTGTCGACCACCCCTCACAGTGTTCAGGGGCCTCAGTTAAAGTGACGTAATCAGAGTTTGGTGTGAGCGCCTTCTGCCCTCACACCAGCAGTTTGGAAGGAGTCTACCACATCTCCTCCTGGCTCTTCTTCTTCTGTGGATTTCAGCCTGACTCCCCGACATGCTCCTGCTGTTCAAAATAAAACTGTTAGTAATGCAGCAAGCTCTGCGCGTGTGCACGATTCTCCGCTCATATTCATGTCAAAGATGCATTTTTAAGCTTGTAATGAAGGAGGAGAGGTGAGAGCTGGAGCGGTGCGTGCTGGTGTTTGTGCAGCTTTCAGAGGCTGTTTTGTACCTCGGTGTGCTCTTTGCGTGGGCTCGTTTGATCTTTAGACCAAACTTCGCCTCCTGAGGGCTCATCAGTTCAGCCTCCGCCATCGTTTCCACCCTCATTAGTGCCGATCAGCACACAGCGAAGACCCCGTCACACAGCTCTGTGAAGCCGGTCTCTTATTTATGTTCACGCAGCAGCTCCAGACGCACAGAATCAAAGTCAGCCAGCGTCCTCTGTAGCAGCATCGAGTGAGTTTATACTGAAATCAATACTGCCTGTTCTTCCTCACATCAGAGGGTTTCTGACCTTTCTTTGGTGTGTGTGTGCAGCGCTGTATCACAGGTTTGATCTGCATATTTGTAATGCTGCTGTTGTATAATCTGCTTAGCAACGATGAAAGCAAACCTGAAGAGAACAATGACTCGTTACAGTCCCTCCCTGCTGATTTGCATTGTATATACTGTGTGCCCATGTTAGGGTTCACTCACGTGGTTGTGAGTGGTTTAATATTCACTGCGTTGCAAATAAAAAGCGCCTGAAATGGACGAAGCAAACAGGTACAGCTCTGTGAAAACTAACTGCCTCTCTTCTTAAATCACGAATGACCTGGAGCTGAGTCCAGTTTCACTGCCAGGCCTGGTTTGAGTCCAGACTTTCAGCCAATCAGAGGTGGAGGTGCTGGTTCCTGCATGGTTCCCTGAGTCACAGCAGAGCAGCCCAGACCGTCACACGACCACCACCGTGTCTGCCTGCTGCTGGGATGTTCTCTGGATGAAACGCTGTTAGTCTGATGCAGATGTGACTCAAAGCTTCCAGAAAGTTCAGCTTCTGTCTCGTCAGCCCTCAGAATATTATCATCCAGATGTTTGTTGGCAGATGTGAGACGAGCCTTTGTGATCTTCTTGGTCAGCAGTGGTTTCTCCTTGGACTCTCCCATCTTTGCCCCGCCTCTTTCTTATTGTTGACCTCTGACCTTATCTGAGCCAGGTGAGTCTGCAGGTCTGCAGATGTTGTTCTGGGCTCTTCTGTGACCTCCACAGCCTTAGAAATGTCTCTGTAACCCTCTCAGGCTGATGATGTCACTGACTTTGTTCGTCTTCCACGGCGATGTGAAAGACTCGCTGTCAGTTATCACAAACAGCTGGTTGCAGTTCTTGTTGCCAACGATGACAAAACCAGTTATTAAATTTAAGATGCAATGACATCACAGGGCAGCGAAGTTTGGAAAGCTTTTGTTCCCCTAATAAACGAAATCAACGTGTAAAAACTGCATTTTGTGTTTGTTCGGGTTATCTTTGTGAGATCTCATAAAGAGCAGAGATGTTTCAGGCTCACCGAGACAGCGAGGAGCTTCTCTGTTCTTAAACTGAGTCTGAAGTCACATCCTGACGTTTTTTCCTGTAAACTGTCCTCATCAAACAAAGAAAAACAGACCCAGTGTTGAGCTCAGTCTGAATACACTGAATGACCACATTTTTTCATCGATGGATTTTCTTTCATGCCCAAGACAAAGGCAGGCTCCATCGGCTCAGACTGGACATCACATTCCCCACAGCCCGACTCCCAGCATCAGTACTGGTGCCTGTGTATAAGCTCAGTGAAGGCGCGCCGTCATCACAGCTGAACAAATACTTGTTTTCTGTGTGTTAGACTACGATCATTAAAAGAAACCAAAAACTGTCATAAAAACACATTTTTGTTCTGTCACAGATTAAAAAAGCACATTTAGAGAGTTTGTCCATCACAGAGACCCTCCCCTCAGGATGATACCTGCACAGGTGACCAACGGGCTGTCTTTGCCTGCAAAACACAAAACACTCCACAGCTCTGCTCGCCGGGTCAGTAAAACTTCAGGGCGGGCTGAGCTTCCTAATCAATCAAATGGACTTCCTGTCGCAGCTGTGACAGGAAGTGCTGCTGGCAGGTTGACGTTCTGCCGCGTTGGTCGCAGATCAGCATCGTAGGAATGGAGAAAGGAGAGACGCCGCTTTGTTTTTGATGTATTTAATAGAAAAACAGTCCAAGAATCAGTGAGCTGATAAAAATGGTTTACGTTCCTCTCTGAGCGACACAAAAACAGTTTCAGACGTTTCGTGGTTCAGAATCCAGACTCACCTGCGTCTGCGGCAAACAGCACAGTCTCTATTTACAAAAATAAAAGCAGGTCAGAGAGCGCCACGGCTCAGCTGTGGTCGCTGCTCGGACCCTCTGTGGAGGACGCCGTCTCTGAGTAGAAAACACGATTTCTTACCAGAATTAATCACTCGCTTCATTTTAAAGCTGCTTCAAAATAAAACGGACCCGAGCACTTTGGACGGCCTCCGGTCGACTTCTCACAGGTGACTTTACAGGTAAACTTGGAGAAATCCAGAACTTAAACGGGTCGGGCTTTTATTTTAGTGTTACTTATTTTAATGTTTGGTGGGCCTCAAACGTGCTCCACCCCCACAGCCAGAAATAATCCCTTTCAAATTAAAAGTCCTGCAGCACTTCTTTTACTGGAAGAAGAAACCCGCTGTGTTTCTTCTTACTGACACTACGGATATATGAAGACACACTTTTTCACATTAAAATGAAAACAATGAGACTTATTTTGAAAAAGTGCAAGTACGACTGTTACTTCCTCTCTTTTTCACATTAAAAGCAAAACAAAGGCATATATTTGAAAACCTAAATATGAGTTTTACTCTGAAAAAACCTGGATGCACCTCAGCACTAATCACAAGTAGAGCAAACTGAAACATGATGGCAGAAATAATAGTTTCATGTTTTAATCCACGTGTTTCTCCTTTGTTGTGCTCCTGATTGATGCAATCCAAGTTTGACAGGCTGCAACACTTTTAATTTGAAAAAACACCTGAATGTTCCTCATCACAGCAAAGAAGAAAATGGAAATACAACAAAAAAATGTAAACATGTTTTTTCCTTGTTATCTCACTCCTTATTCACAAAGACTTCCTGATGTTATTTCCACATTAAAAGTCTGTAAAGGGAAGACTTTGAGACTTTTAATGTGAAACAACACAAGGACGTGTCTTATCCATCATCACGAGTACCATAAAGCAAAACCAACAGGAAACAGAAAGCAGAAATCATGTGTTCATACTCGTTTCTTCTTTGCTGAATATTGACAGATGTTTTTCACATTAAAAGCCTCTCTACAAAAGGCTGCCGAACCTTTAATGTGAAAAACCACACAGGTATGGTTTAAAATCAATGCGGATGGACCGGGTTTGTAGAGGATGACGTCATCAAACACGGCGTTCTGGTCTGTTGAGCCCTCAGCGAGGGGCGGGGCATGTTTCCACCTACTTCCTCCTCTTCAGGAAGGCCGTAGCCTCTCTCTGCAGGCCTTTGATGTCCTCCTTCCCGCTGTCGTCTGAGTCAGGAGGGACGTAGTCCGAGTCATCGCCCGCGTCCTCGCTGTCGTCATTAATGAAGCTGTCCTCGTACTCGTCCTCGTCGTCTTCATCAGCGGGAGTCTTTTTGGCAACGTGGCGAGCTGTGGGGGGATTTACTGCGAGTGAGTCAGAGGATGAAGTGGCCGAGATTTAGTTTCTGTTTCTAATTTTCAGACCCTTTTATTTATCACCTGTTGTTATTTACTTCCACCTGTACGACACAAATGTGTGTGTGTGTGTGTGTGTGTGTGTGTGTGTGTGTGTGTGTGTGTCCATGAGCATACCTGGTTTCTTTGTGTGTTTGTATTCCTTCCTGTGCAGGGGGTTTTTCCTGCATAGGAAACAAAGTTCACGTCAGAATAAACTCGTTACTGTCACGCTGGAGTGATGCAGGTCAGACGATGTTTCTTGACAGCCGTGCGTCTGCAGCTTTGGTCGAGTTAAAAATACTCGAATTACTCATCGCAGAATCTGCAGCGAGCCAAGTGTCAACCATCGAAATGCAAACGCTGCTCTAAAGAACACGAATCGCATCAGTATACTGTGTGTCCCTGTGTGTGTGTGTGTGTGTCCCTGTGTGTGTGTGTGTGTGTGTGTCCCTGTGTGTGTGTGTGTGTGTCTGTGTGTGTCTGTGTGTCCCTGTGTGTGTCTCTGTGTGTGTCCTCCTGTGTGTGTGTCCCTGTGTGTGTGTGTGTGTCCCTGTGTGTGTGTGTGTGTGTCCCTGTGTGTGTCCCCCTGTGTGTGTGTGTGTGTCTGTGTGTCCCTGTGTGTGTGTCCCTGTGTGTGTGTGTGTGTGTGTCCCTGTGTGTGTGTGTGTCCCTGTGTGTGTCCCCCTGTGTGTGTGTGTGTGTGTGTGTGTGTGTGTGTCCTTCGTAGTGACCCTCAGTTTTTACAAAAATGTTCGTTTGCAGTTTTTCTGTCCTGAAAAGCACTAAATGAAAACCTAAATGAAATAAAGTCAATAAAAAAACTGAAGTTAAAACAGAAAAAGTATAAAATCAATAACTTTGTGTTTTCGGACAGGAACAATGTGCTGCAGTCAGTTATTAATGTGTGGTCACTCTGAGGCTCCTCGTTGGTGTCTGTTTGCTCCTGAAACAGATCCAGCTGTTTGTCAGCAGCTGCAGAGCCTCAGCCGTCGGCTCAGCTCTAACCTGTAGCAGTCGGTGCCGTACGGACACTCAGGTTTGTCCTCCTCCTCCTCCTCCTCCTCCTCCTCTTCCTCGTAGTCCGTGTCTCCAGGGTGACTGCACTCCTGGAAATGAAGTGGGTTCTTCCTGGAAAACACAAGCAGGGAGGAAATGAAGGGTCTGCAGCCCACCTGTGCAGGGCGGTCACCTGCAACTGTGTGCTATGCAGCGTGCACCACACTAGTGCTGGGCGATATGACGGTATATATCGTGTGGACGATAGAAAAGTGTCTATCGTGCCATTTGTCTTCTATCGTTTCTAACCCGAATTTTACAAATTATTACATAAAATATATCATTAACCCTTTAAAACCGGTCAGAGCAGGCACACTCCATTTTGCCTAACTATTTTTAAATCCCTGTAGAACTGTAACCACGTAAGGTAGCGCAATAATGGTTTTTTTGCATATGAAACCGTAGGAGTTGTACTTACATCTTATGCCATCAGCTTGCCCGAGGTCACGGTTTCCTTCCACATATAGCTTTGCAAAAATTGCATAAAAAGCACTTCCAGCAACAAAAACATAATATTCCAGAAACAGGCTTTGCCGATCCGATCAGCTGTTCATAACACTTCCTACGTTGGAATATAAGTCAGCGCGAACTATCGCATGTCCGCCATTACCTGTCCGAAACCGGAAGTGACGTCATTTTCGCGGAAAATGTAGTTTTTTAAGCTTCAAAGTCTATGTTGGTGTTTTTAAAAGTCATGTTTGACTTTATGCTTTTCTGTGTCGTTTCTGGGAGGCTTAGAAGTCAAATTACACTGTTGGAAATAGTTTATTTTGATGCACATGCTGTGTTTTTGCAAATTTGCATTTATTTATTTTCATTTTTCCTGTAGTATATAAAAATTTGTGTATCTCAAAAATAAAACTATGAAGACACTCAAAATAAATAAATGTAAAGATAAGCTCTGGCGGACTTGGTTCTATGGTAGGTCTTAAAGGGTTAAATAGCCTGTGCAAATATATTAGTGTTGTCTTCTCACTATACATACTCTTAACTTTATGCAAGAGAAAATAAAGTATAAAAAAATGACATTTTTCACAAAGAAACTCCGTCTTGTTGTTTTGCGACATGGTGCTGCTTTACGTGCACCTGGATTTGCGACATGCTTTACGGTAACTCAAAACAAAGACTGCACCCTCTCCACTCGCTGTTTACAGACTGCATACTTTCCAGATGACCACAGGTCAGGTGGTATATCGTGATATATATCGTTATCGTGATATAAAATAATTCATATCGTGATAAATATTTTTTCCATATCGCCCAGCACTACACCACACCATGGGCTGGGACCAGCTGTTGGGAGTCACTGCAGTGACGACAGCTGGTCCTTGTTTCAAAGATTTTTCTAAAAGTGAAATCTGAAGGATTAATCTGAGTCTGTGAGATGGTGAAGGGGCGGGGCTACGAGAGGCTCTTGACTCGCCTCTTCAGCTCGTCTTCAGAGGGAAACGAGACATCAAAGCAAAAGCTGTCAGAATAAATTCAGCCTGTGACTGCGTGTGTTTCAGTGTCGTACCTGTAGCAGTCCTTCCCGTACGGACACGGCGTTCTGACTCGGGCTTTGGAAGGGGCGGGGCTGGACTCGGCGTCTCCGTTCGACCCGGCGGGCTCGGCTCGTTTAGACGTCCCGTTGTTTTCAGACATCTTGCCCTCTTTCTCAGACTCGTTTGCTTTGTCCTCCGCTTCCGCCTTCATGGTGAAGCGGTCGTTCTCGCCGCTGTCCTCAGACCTGTTTGGTTTAGCCGGATGGTGGGCGGCGGCCTCCTGAAAGTCAGAGGACATATTAGTCTCTTAGGTCAGGAGGCGGAGTTTAAACCTGGAAACAGAAACTCTGCTCAACAGGTCTTACCTCAGGTTGTTCTTCGTCATCACTCAGTTTTCTCTTCTTCTTCCTCGGCCTCTCCTCCTCCTTCCTGCTGAACTCCGCCTCCTCAGGTGAGGAGGTTGCTGTGGGCGTGGCTTGTGCGACAGCTGCTCGTTTAGTGGCAGGTGATGGCGCTGCAGGTCGGCAGGTCCGAACTAAACAGACATTTTCAAACAAATAACAAGTGACAGGATCAGAAAGGGCGCCCCCTACAGGCAGAGGGAACACAGGACGGGTCTTGTTACCTGTCGGGGTGGAGGACGGAGTCTTTGCAGCAGGTACAGCCACCAGCATCCATGCAGGTAAAACTCTTCTCCTGGTCACAGACGGAGCGGCGTCTCGCTGATCATCCTTCGCCGATCCCACCGAGTCACCCTGAAAGAAACGCAACGAGACGACTTCACTGATTGGCTGCTCACTTCCACGCTGCCATCCACTGAGCCACTGACACACCCACTGTGGGGTCAAACATGTGAAGCTGTCTGCTGTGGCGCCCCCTGGTGAACGAGGGAGGATCTGCTGTCAACCAAAGTTTCCTTTATTATTACAATAATTCCTGTTCTGATGATGATTTCTGTCAGTGTGTTTTTTGTTGTACTTGTTGATCTGTTTGTTTGTGTCATAACTTCATTTATAAACTTTTTTTTTTTAAATAAACTATTCTAAAGTTTCATGTTTCTGTCACATCACATTGACCCTGCACTCTGAAAAGCGCCTCCTTGATTAAATATTCACACTTGCTGATGTCACTCTTAGGCCCCGCCCCCCTGAGGAGTCTTCCAGCAGTTTCTCGTCTCTGAAAAGTTCAGCCTACCTTGAACGGTCTCTCGGCCTCCTCGTCTTCCTCCGGAGCTGCTGACGGCGGCGGCTCCTCCTGGTTCAGTCTGACAGCTGGACGTGGATCCACAGCTGGATCAGGAGGAACAGCAAGTGTCTCTTCTTCTTCTTCTAACATCTGGCTGTTCCTGTGGGGAGCGACACTGATGCAGATAAATGTTAACTTCTGTGAGACCTTAACGCTGCGAGCTGGAAGCTCAGCGTGAATTTTAACTGAGCTGATCAGCATTAACTTTGATGTCAACTTCAAAGAGCACGACGGCTCCAGGACAAAAGAAAACGTAAACCTACGCTGTGCCTAATGTTCCGACCGAGTGTTTAACCCCGCAGGGCGCAGCCCGCACAGATAAAAGAGCTCTCGTTACCTGAGAGCAGCCTCCACCTTCATTATTCAGCGAGACGGTTCGAGTCTTTGTCTCGACCGACATCAGCACAGAAAGGAGCGTTTTTCAGACGTCAGAAGTACCTTGGCGTGCGCTCGTCTCCGCCCACTGACACCACCTCGTAGATAAACCGACCCGGCAGCAGAGAGAAGAAGTCTCCATGACGGAGGACGTGCCAGGAACCTTTCTGCAGAGGTCGAGGGTCATTGGTGGGGGTCGACTGAATGAAGCACGGGTTCAGGTGTGTCTGAGGACCGAAACAGCAGGAGGTTAAACCGAAACTCAAACAACAACATTAATAATAATAATAATAATAACAATAATAATGGAATTAAAAATCTGCCAAAGCAACAGGAACCAAGGCTGAATTTAAAGCAAAAGGGAGATTTCTATGATATGAAACATGAAGGAAAACAACCAGACTTCTATATTTATTAATAATGTTGAATAATAAAATGATTATGTAATAAAGCTAATGTAATAAGAAACAAAATCTAAACCTAAACCTGTGGCCTGCTTCACATTCAGGAACAGGAGGAAGGACGAACGTACGGCTTTGAGGCGTAGCTCTCCGCTCAGGTTCTCCAGCAGCCCGTGGTGTCTGGAGACTCGCTTATCACTGATCTGAGACGGGAAACAAGGCAGCGTTTACAGACGTCTCCGGCTGTTTCTGTTACAGTATTACTCTAAATAAATCAAACAGACTCGAGCTCAGCCATGATGAATGAAGGGAAGCAAACCAGGTCTCAGAACAAAGACAGAAAAACAAGAGAGTTGTTTTTTAAACAGGAAGAGGTCAAATTTTACACCCTCGACAAATTATACAGACATGATGGGTGGCTCAAGATTTTTGCACAGTGGCCAGTTGTAGCCTTATAAAGCAAGGGTGGGGTTTAGATCTCACCCTGGGTGAACACACCTGGATCAGATGATTAGTTCATCACCAGGCCTCTGGAGAACTGGAGGGCATTTAAATGAATAGATGAAGGACACCTCTAAACCTCGAGGCTTGGAGTTCCCCACCCCTGTTTTAAAGGATACACCTGAGCAGCATCCTGTTGCCTCCTATTGTATTTTAAGGAACTGGCAGGAGGACGGAGGAGGGTCAAAGTTCAAGGTGCTAGCTTATGAAGCCCCGCCCTCTCTGCGTCAGCAGATCAGTGATCCACCTGATCACGTCTGGTCACTTTGTTATTGATAGTTATGGGCTTTAAATCATGTTTTTAAGTGAAGCTAAGCTTCTCTGGATTTATCACGTGATCAAAGATCATGTGCAGCTGTAACGAGCAGAAGTCTATAAATGATCCGCGGTCATGTTTCCAGGCTGAAGAGGAGAGGAGGACTCACTCCCAGTAACGGGCCCCGGCCCAACACCGTCTCTCCGGGTGGCAGGTGGACCGGATCCCCGCCGTCCACCGGGACCAGGTCGAAGCCAGACATCGGCTCGGCAGAGCGGACGGAAGCAGCTGCACCCCGCTGGAGGAACGTGGAGGAAAACAGAGAGCAGCGCCACGCTTCGACAATTCAAAAGGTTTCAGGTTAAAAGCAGCTTCTCGGAGTGTGGAGGGGAACCGGACCGAGCAGCAGCGCCGACACAACTTCAGTTCAGCAGCACCGTTCAAAACTTCCGGGACGGAGCGGAGCGTGCGCACTGAGTCTCTGACCTCACTCACCGAACTCCGCCCAGAATCTCCCTGATCTTTTATTAATCTTCATTTAAAAAAAATAAAACTAACCTTACCTGTGCTAACCTCGGTAGCACGGCAGAGTAAGAAATGCTTTACAGTTTAATTTTATAATTAGAAAATTAAGAAAATCATATATTCAGCTGTTTTCAAATTTAAATTAACGGACGTTTATGCCTTGCACGCATGCGCCAAAAATCAAAATATGATGACGTAGCGTACATTTGTAAACATCCGTTAGGACATTTAAACCGTGTGAGCTGTCTGTCAGAGACCTCACGGAAGGTAAGACACCGGTTTTCTCTCGCGCGCTGCCGCGTTCTTATCACACACACCGGGACACGTGCACGGTCTGTTTCCCAGTTAAAGTCGGTGTTCGGTCTGAAAGCGGAAGCGGCCGGTGGAGTTTTTCATGAACTATTAGCTGTTAGCTGTTAGCAGGGGCGGAGGCGAGTCGTCGGGTTGAAGAATTAAAATCAGGTTTTGTTACTAAAAATCAGAGCGTCGGCCAAAACTAGAGCTTAGTCCTCTGCAGGGCCACACAGGACAGTAATAACGTGGACATTTATCACGCGCTGAGCTTTGAAGACAGAGACAGGAAGCAGTTTGTGTTTGGGTGACGTCTCCAGGCTGGGTCCGTGGGGACCCCACTGTTCATGTTTCTCTTTCGGTTTGACGTGGGAGCCCTTCACCTTCTCGTCACGCCTCTCTGCACGGAATCTTTCTGGTTCATCTACATCTCACAGGCCTTTGTGTCCTTGTTTCAAAACGTTTCGCTCTTTTCTGCTTATTTTGTGTGAAACCTTCATTATTTAGCAGCTTGATCTTCTCCTTACTGGCACTTTGCGTCATTACTCTCTCTGAGGTCCGTTTCTTTCTTTTCTCGCTCATTTCAGTGATTTTGTGTCTTTTTTCTCATCTCATCTTTCTGTCTCTCTCTGGGTGTTTCGGGATATTTTCTTCCCCCCCGATTCTTTATTTATGTCTTTGTGATGTAATTATTTTACTCTATTTTTTTTTTTTTTTTTTTTTTTTTAAACCTGCATTTTATTTCGCTTTTCCTGCCTCTGTACTTTGAAACATGTCGGTGCTTTGATGAAGAATCTCAGGCTTCACTGTGATTTCTCTTCATCCTTAACTTGTCCTCCACAGTGTGAGTTAAACAGTCTGAGGTCTTTACGTGGAATCTATGACTCATTTCTCCATCGTTGTCGGCTCTCTTTCCTCAGGCTCTTCCACTCAGTCTGACTCTATTATGCAGCATGTGTGTGGGAGGACTCCACCAGTGTTTTTTCTCTGTGAAGGAAGCCCCGCCCTGACGGCAGCCGAAGGCACCGCCCCACCTCGCAACTTTGCTGAGACGCTGCCGACAGAAATGACCGTGAGGATCTTTGGCGAGCTGGACGCGACGAGCCTGTGCAGCGCGGCGAGGACCTGCAGGCTGTGGCATCAGATCATCGAGCAGAGCGAGCAGCTGTGGAGGAAGCAGTGCCTGATGGTCCGAGCCATCTGCCAGAGGGAGGTCGACAGCGACCGGAGACACGGCCTCTCCTGGAAGGTTCCTAACATATTATGTCATTAAACTTAGAAAACATCTCAGATTCTTCTGAACCTTTTCCAGGTTAATGATCCGCTTCAAACAGGAATTATGCTCATTTCAGGTCCTGCTGTCATTAATCTAAAAGGGATGAAGGTCAGAGGTTTTAAACATTTTTCCATCGATGTTTTTCTGAGGGATCTGATGCCGATGAAGGTCATGTGACCTGTGTCAGCAGGTTTGCAGGTCAGAGCTGAGATTTGATCTCCAGGTTTTCATATCAGCTGAGTTGATTTATGCACATTAAATCCTGAATATTCCAAAAAGCATCACAAACTTGGGATGCAGTTTTCACAGACACTTTCTATAAAGTTAGGTTTGGTCCACGGTGTCACACCCGTGGAACGTCACGCTGAAGACAGACCACCTTTTCATATTCAAGCTTTAAGTCCCTCAAAATATATTGTTGGAAAAATGTCTAAGAACACCTCGCCCTTTGTTTGAGCTGAAATTTTGAATAATTTCCCCGAAGAATTGGATCCCTGGCCTGGAATAGTTTTTAGGCAAACATGACAGAGTCAGCTGGGAATTATTTTGATGGAATGAAGCCGCTCTGTCAGAGCCATCAGCTTTCTTCTGATTGGGCTTCTGCTGGAAGGTTGCTGAAGGGCAGAACCTGTGACTGTAGCAGATGTTCCAGCTGTTCTCACTGAAGTGTTGGATATACTCATAACATTACAACTGTTAGTAATGACTGTGAAACAGAGCGGAGTGAAGACTTGTCCACATGTCAGACGTCTCACGCTGCAGCCATTTATTTTAATGCCATTATTAAAAACTGCTTTTAGTCCAGCTTATAAAACTAGCGTCACCCAGAAACAGCACAACTGTTTTCTGACCGTTTCCTGTCCTCAGGTGATCCTGGTGAGGAACTACATCCGCAGCCGTGTGAAGAAAGACTGGCTGATTGGACGGTTCAGCCACGTGAGGTCGGCGGACGAGCTGAGCGGCAGGAAGCTGACGCCGCTGGATGCGGAGACCTGGGGCGAGATCCTGGAGGCCGAGCTGGATCGATGACGTCGTTCCGGTTTTATCAAAGCACCTCGAGCACTTCTGATTTTTAACTCTAATATATTCCCCCTGCAGTTTGTGTTTCACGGGAAACGCAAACTTTTGTACATATTTTTTAATTTTTTTATAGAAAAAAATCACAGAGAAACAAAGTGAAACTTTTTTTTTTTTTTTAAATTTGAGCCTTTTAGTTTTGGGTTCGTGTAAATATGACGATGATACAATAAACCATCTTTGTGAGGTTGTGCTGACTCGGTTCTTTTTAATGACACATCACAGCTTCTCCCATCAAGCAAACACGCAGCACGCCACACAGACTCACAAAGAAATCAGTGTGACAGTCTGTGATTTCAGACCAGCAGAAATATAAAAGCATAAAGTCATGCACACCTGCAGCTTACCGACACGCAGGAACATCAAACTCAAGTTTACTTAAATCAGCTGTGTTTATCTGTTTTTAACGTTTTTGCTCAAAGGTAACAAAGATGTTGCTTTGGCCACCAGGGGGCAGTGTTTGGCAGGTGTGAACATATTTTGAACACATTTGTGTTCAAAATGTGTTGACACAAATGTGAACACATTTCCTGCCTGTGACGTCATGTTGAGCGTGCACAGGTGTTGTATTTTTCTGTCTAACCTGTTTTATGTCTTTATAATCAGTTTCGAGAGCTCTTCATTAAACTGGTCGTTCTTTTGTTTTTAACCTTTTACAAATTTCCCGACTTTCAGATGAACTTATTTTTTAATAACAGCCCACCTGTGACATTTATTGACTTTTCCTAGCCCCGCCCCCGACATTTGCTTTGCTATTTGCGGCTGCAGTCTTTTATTTTGAAAGCAGCTGTCACCGGAAGCCGTGTGAGCGTGCAGCTTGATTCTGGTCCTTCCTCAGCATCTCTCTCACCCGTCCGCCTCCCCCTCCCTGAGCTCGGCGCCATGGACGACGTCCCCCCGATCATCAACATCTCCATCGCGCTGCGGATCCAGCCCAACGACGGCCCGGTCTTCTTCAAGGTGGACGGGACCCGGTTCGGCCAGAGCCGGACCATCAAGCTGCTCACGGGCTCCAAGTACAAGATCGAGGTGGTGCTGAAGCCTGGAAACGTCGAGGCCACGTAAGCATCTCGGAGCAGGCTGCTGCTGTGTGTGCGGCACGCCAGCGCGCATGTGCGAGAAATGATAAAGAACGTCTGCAAGAGGTGATGATGAGGAGCAGGCTGCTCCTGCTCCTCCTGCAGGCCGCAGCATCCGACACCTGCCTGAATAAATCATACGGGGATCACGTGTCGTTCCCGGTCAGGGCGGAGGTTTGCGGTTACCGGGGACAATGAAAGGAAGTGACGTGTTCATTATGGAATAACGGGGGTAAAATGTGCTTATTGCAGGAGCAGAAATACCATCAGAGAATACTCCATTACATGTAAAAATACTGAAGTATTATCAGTTAAATAAAGGTACATATTGATATGTGGCAGTGATTGCAGAGGTGGGCCCTGCAGGAGCCATCGCTGTAACTGTGAAATAAAGATCAGCCCACAGTGAGGGGGCGGACCTCTGCTTCCTGTCACAGCAGCAGTGAGTCCCACACTGATGTTACACTCTGCTTCAGGTGTTCAGCATCAGTTACCATGGTGACGGTAGCAGGTTAACACGCTTCGTGGGTAAACGAGAGACATGAAAGGAAAACTCCAAACTGATATAAACAGGGAGGACACACAGGTGGAGGCCAGACAGGAAGTACACACACCTGAGTACGCTGTACTTTTCAGGTCGCAGGTATCTTACAGGAGAGGAGTATGAAAGGGAAACGTGTAAGCTGGTAAGGACAGCCGTTATCATCAGCACAAAGAACAGTAGATCCAAATGTACAGTTCCACATGAATCGAGCCAGGCCTGAACACGACGCTGTATCTACGCTGAGCTGCAGGAATACGACCGTAACATTGACACTAATTAAAATTCCTGACAGACTATTTAAATGTTCTTACAGTAAAATCATGTCTGTGATTCTGAAGTAACCTGACTTGTTTTGTCCTTATTCTGTGTGACTATAATTACATTTTAATCAGAAATTAAATCCATTGAACCGTTTATGAAGCGTTTCGCAGAATTTACACATCTGGATGACATTTAAATGACTTTTAGATGCGAGTGGCTGTTTCCTGTTTCCTGTTTCCTTCATACTGTGGGAGTCGCTCTCACATCACATGCTCAGCTCGCTGCTGGACATCAAACTGTCTTTAACAATGTTTGAGACAAAATGTCAAAAATGATAAAAATGTGCAATATTTAAATTTTCGTGCATCACCCTTCGGCCTCTTCTTCCTCACAGCAACATGAACATCGGAGGCATCGTCTTCCCGCTGGAGCAGCAGTCCAGGGACGACGAGTCGGTGGTTTACCACGGCCAGTACGACACAGAGGGCGTCCCGCACACCAAGAGTGGCGACCGGCAGCCCGTCCAAGTCAGCATGGAGGTGAGATGTCTCAGAGCAGTGCCTCACTCTGATAGACAGAAAAGGCAGCATGGAGATGGCCTGCAGCTAACCAGTGCAGTGTGGGGCTGCATGCTTAGAATTAGCAGGCATTAAACTGCTGTTTATGATAGCCTGAACAGCCTGCTCTATGCTAGGCACAATCTCCTTAAAACATGGTGGAGGGACAGGATGATCTGGAGAACCAGAGGGCCTCAGGTGGCCAACCACATCCTCTAAACAAGAAAGAGTCACGGCAGAGCAAGACTGAGACCGAGGGGTCAGACTCAGTGATGAGAGCCTGTGTAGTTGCAACCTTTCCAATAAAAAACAGATAAAATCATTAGTTTAGGAGAGGCCTCCAAACAGACACTTTGTGGAGCATTTAAAACTAAATCAGTGGTGTTAAACAGCACAGGTGGATTATTGGATTGGAGGAAATGATCGCTCCCTGATGTCCTGGGTGTGTTACAACAGGAACAACCTGCAGGTAAACTAGAGTTCAAGTGTCGTAAATAATAAAAACTGAGGCAACCAGCTGTGCAGACGTCTGAACAGCTTATTCACCTCATGTGTTTCTAAAGCAGGAAACTGAGCAAAAAGCGAGGACGTGTTCAGAAACAGACGGATTTGCATCTAGATTCTTGACCTGTTTATACTTCTCGAGAACAAAACATAATTTTGGCATTATCACCCAGGCGCCCGTGTGACAGCTGCACAGGCGTAACAGATTTATTGATCTACAATCAGACGCGTTTGTGCAGTTTCCTGTCAGCAGATGACATGTTACTGTACACGCCGTCTGGATTTATGAGTTTGGCCTCTTTAGAAACACCAAAAACGTGTTTTAAAAGCCTGACGCCGAATTTGAGCTCGAACCCTCTGGTTTGTGTCTCGGTGCAGTTTATCAAGGCGGGGACGTTTGAGACGGTCTGGCAGGCCAAATACTACAACTACTACAAGAGGGAGCACTGCCAGTTCGGCAACAAGTTCAGCAGCATCGAGTACGAGTGCAAACCCAACGAGACGCGGACCCTGATGTGGATCAACAAGGAGGCGTTCAACTGACTCCGCCCACTGAACCCCGCGCAGAGGACGCCGGTCTTGCCGGGACTACCTTTGAACATCAGCATCGCAGTGAGAGACGGCACCTCCTGAAGGCGGGCGTTGGGTTGGCGGCGGTCGGCTCTTTGTGCTCTTTGATGACCTCTGAGGGAGTAATGAGCTGTTTTGCACGCTGGTCTCTGTGAGGGCGGGGTTTCAGCAGTCAGAGGGTTAACTTAGCTTCTCAGCTGGTTTCAGGCGTTTGACAAACACCCACTTTCTGCGGAGGTGACTTCCTGTCATCAGGCTGAACGTGAAGTTCCTGTGGAAAGTTAAAGGAACAGTCGAGCAGTTTGAGATCCGAGCCCATTAGGAAGCTTCGGAGACGAAGGCTGACGCACGCTTCAAGTCTGTGTGTCCAGCACACGTTCGAAGCAGGAACTATCACAGGTGTTCTCTCCGATACTCTACGCTTAAATAAAACACCTTGAGAGGAGCAAAGTTGTTAGCCGGTGCTACATAAATGACATTCACTTCCTGTACTCGATGCACAGACTTGAAAGTCGTCTCCATCTCCTCAGACTCTGGAATAAATCTGACTGTTCCTTTAACACTGAAACCCCCTCAGACTGAAGACCAGCGTGGGAAACACCTGAAGTATTTTATCTTATTTATTACCTGTGTGAACGTCTGAGAGAGCAGAGGCGGCGGATGAGAGGATGGACGTCACTTTTCTCGTGTTTTGTGTTATTTAAAGGAGAAATCTGTACACTGCAGTTTTTGGTTCGCTTATTTTCCAGCTGCAGAAATGAGTTTCACTGGTGTGAGTGTTGATCCTTCACAATAAAAGCTGGAGGGATACTTTCTGGGACTTCCATGTTCAAACTGGTGCAGTATCTGAGGGACTACTTTCAGCAGCGGAGTAATCCTTTGAGCCTTGAAACACCTCTGTCTCCCTGCTGAAAGGAGGCGACCTCCTCTCTTCACGTCACTTCTTGTGTTTGCTGCTGATTATGTTTCTCATGTCTCTTAAATTGCATGGCTGGAAACTTTTTGCCAAATATGATCTGTTTGTTTGTTCCTTTGTTAAGATGTCTCGATGCCTGAAAGTGTGTCTGTGAATAAACTGCTATACAGAACCACTGGGACTCTGCTGCTTCACTGGAATAATAAAGTTTATCCATGCAGTGTTCGTGACTGTGATACTCCTTCACTTCTTGCTGCTGAATAACTGAGATTTTCTCCTTACGAGTCCAAACTCAGTGTCTCATAACTACAAAATAAAAACTCTTCATTGTGTTAAAGAAGCCTCTTATTTTGTAAATCTTTTGAAATTCTTTTTTTCTGTTTGGAAGCTTCCAGAATGACCAGCAGCTGTCAGTTGAGTCACAGCTAGGACTTCATATCCAAAGTGCGTGCTCTGGACTGAAGCGATATCAGTTGAAGGTCTGTAAAAAAGTCCTTCTAAAGCTAGAACATCTTACTATTCATCAGTGATTGAAGAAAATCCATCTGACAAAGTCAACTTTATTTATATAACACATACAAAAGCACTTCAGCGTGGTTCACGAAGACAAAACAATCCCAAATATATAGAAAAGGCAAACATTAAAATCAAGAATGCAATAATTTAAAAGTTTAAGTTAAAAGTTAACATAAAAGCTACAAAAAGACAAAGATTTCAGCCCTGATTTTAAAAAGCTAATAGATTCCACACACTGCAGGTTTGAGGGTGTTAGGGTACCTGGGTCGTTGACCCAGTGGTTTCTGTTTTGTACCTTTTTATTTGTGTTCTTATCTTAGTTTATTTTTGTGAAGGTTTTGGTTTCTGTTTTGCATTTCTTTTTTTCCCCAGTTCTTCTTTGTGTGTGATTATGTGGTTCTCAAGTTTTGGTTTCCTTACTCCCTCTATTCTGTGTCCAGTCAGTGTCAGTGTCTGTCCTGGTCCCACGTCTCTGTTTCCCTCTGTTGCAGTGCCTGCTTGTGAGTCTGTGTCTGTAAGTTCAGTCTGTGTTTCCTGTTTTACTTTGAAAGTCCGTGTCTCATGTTAATGCATCTGGTTTTGCTTCCTTTGTCTCGTCAGCCCTGATTTGTTTCGCTCCTGTCTCTCATTCCCTGTAGCTCCCTCTGTGTATATAAGCCCTGTGTTTTCATCTGTCCGTGTCGCGATCTACTATCATCTTGTACTGTGTGTTCTGTCTGCCAGCCTGCCGAGTTAGTTCATTTTGTATTCTAGTTCAGCCAGTTTTCTGTTTACCGTCCAGCGTTAAAACTGTATTTAAGTTCACCTTTTGTTTCCGTGAGTCTGCATTTTGGGTATTTTTCCTGCCTGCACACAGCCTGCACATGACAGAAGATCACGACCATACTATGGACCCAGCAGACACTGAACTTCAGGAGCGACGCTGGGCAGCCTTTGCTCAGCTGGAGGAGGAACTCCGCTGGAAGCCATGGCTCACCCCTGATGTTGGGCGCATTTTCCATGGAACTTGGCTGGCTCTCGGCGGTCCCCGGAGCTGCCAAAAGTCTTCACCTGTTGCTCCGCTGGCACTCAAGATGTGGCCGCTTCAGTTGGGAGTCCTCCACATTTCCTCAGACGCTCACGCTCCATCCTCGGTGTCGCCATTCTGCGCATCCGAGGCTCAGCTGTTCACCTCGCCCACTTCTTCTGCCCAAAGGAAGCGACGCTCACGCTCACATGGACATTTCTGAGCAACCTACAGTGGTGAGTCAAAAGGACTATATTTTCCACACTCGGCCTGAGCTGATAAACAGTAAAGACTATGAACTCACCTCAGACACTTTCGGGATTTCTTTTCTCGACGATGATTTGGATTGGGAGGCCAGTTTTGGTTTAAATCCTCCCGCGCTAGTTAATCACAATAAGCATTCTTCTGAGATTTTTAGTTCAATGTCTGCTCGATGGGGTGGTAACAATTTAAAACCCAAGCTTGCCAAGTCTGTTTTTCTGAGACTGTGCACACTACTAAACCTAAGACTGTAAAGACTATTAAACGTAGTGGTAAAGATACTGCACCCGTAACAGTTCCTCGGGTGGGGACAGCAGCTGCCCAGCCGTCGCCGGTGCCTGTTCCGGTTCCCAGGGTGGGGCCAGCCAAGCCACAGCCTGCCTCCGCACCCAGACCTACTCCTCAGGTGGGAGCAGCTATTGCTCAGTAGGCCCCCGCACCTGTTTCTGTCCTCGCTGGAGGCTCAGGTGAGCCCGTCCAGCAGTTTTCTTCAGGCTCCGTAGGCTCAGAAGACCTAGGTCAGCCATCTGCTCATCCACCACCTCACCCACCATTACTATTATTGTTACAACAGTCAATACATCTTAAACTTCTGTCCATAGCTCAAACATTAGCTCACCTATCAGCTCAGTCACCTGCTCAGTTACCTTCTCAGTCATTTATTCAGCCGCCTGTTCCTGCTGGAGGGTCCGAGGAGCCTGTTCAGCCTTCTGCCTCCACTGGAGGGTCCGAGGGGCCCGTTCAGCCTTCTGCCTCCACTGGAGGGTCCGAGGGGCCCGTTCAGCCTTCTGCCTCCGCTGGAGGGTCCAAGGAGCCCGTTCAGCCTTCTGCCTCCACTGGAGGGTCCGAGGGGCCCGTTCAGCCTTCTGCCCCACTGGAGGGTCCGAGGGGCCCGTTCAGCCTTCTGCCCCCACTGGAGGGTCCGAGGGGCCCGTTCAGCCTTCTGCCTCTGCTGGAGGGTCCGAGGGGCCCTCGGTATGCGTGCTTTATCCAAAGCATAAACACTAAATGCTGTCTCACCTTGTTTGGTCTGAGCTCCTGGAATATTAAGTAAGCCTGTTCCCGAGGAACTAAGAGGCTTCGAAGCCTCATAGCCCTCAAGTAACTTAGCAACGTGTTTAGGCCCAAGACCATTTAGTGCTTCATAAACCATTAACAGTATTTCCAAATCAGTCCTTTTACATACAGGAAGCCAATGCAATGATTTCAAAGTTTTTGTAATATGATTGTCATGATGGTGTGTGTGAGGGAGGCAGCAATAGGATCCAAAATGGAGGACTCTCCGGCAGGTCTCCATGAAACTCAAGACACAGCTTTAAGTAGGAAGATACAGCCGGAGGAATGAGAGAAACGATAAAACAACCCTGGCAAGGGGCAACAAGAATTTGAATTCATCCCTCCTGCCAGGCCCCCTCATTGGTCTTAGATGCCTGCCAGGCTTGTCCTGATTGGTTAGTGCTAGAGTCCGTTAAATGCATAAACACTAACAGGTGAGATTATTTAGTGTCTAGGTTGGGGTGTCTCCCAGGAACAAGTCAAACAGGCGTGTCACAATAAAAACAAGCATGCAAAAACCAAAAGAACTAAAACACAGCAACTCATGCAAAACAAGACAAACTCCGAAAAAACCACCCTTCCCCGGATGACATAATGCTCCATAATCCCAGCTAAAGCAGGCATATTGATATTAAACAAAAGCAGTCCAAGAACAGAGCCCTGAGGAACCCCAGGTGTAACCTTTATTTGTTCAAAATGATAGTTAATGAATGACACAAAATAACCTTGATCTGTCAAATCAAATTTAAACCAATTAAACAGTGTTCTCAATGTTCTCCAACCTATAAGGCAATATATTATGATCAGGTATAGTAGCCGATAATGTCCTATTTCATAGTCTAATCTTCACGTGCTTTATCCAAAGTACACTCCCTGTTGATTCACCCACTAATTATGTTCACAGTATCTATTATTGTAGGTTCTACCTTACAATATAAAGCGCCTTGAGGTGACTGTTGTTGTGATTTGGCGCTGTATAAATAACACTGAATTGAATTGAATTGAATTGAATTATTTACTCACTGTGTCTTTATGAATTTGCTAGCTTAGCTTAGCTCGTAGCCGACTCGCTAGCAGCATGGCCTCTTCACCTGTCCTGCCTACACTTTCCTGCTCATTGTGTCAGATGGTTAGTTACTCCTTGCCCTGTTTTAGCAGTAATGATACTTGTAATAAATGTAGCCTATTTTCAGCTCTAAAGGCCAGGATCACTGAATTGTAGACTTGACAAACACGTAGCTAATCAGGCCCCTGTAGCCGAAGGTAGCGTAGGCCCCGCTAGCTGTCCCCCAGCAGATTGTCCTGAGCAGCCAGGAAAACAGGATGGCTGGGTGACGGTGAGGAAGAAGCATAGTCCTAAACAGAAGCCCCAGGTACACTACCAATCTGTTCATGTGTCTAACCGTTTTTCCCCACTCGGCGACACACCCGCCGGGGGTCAAACTCTGGTAACTGGTGATTCTGTTCTCAGACATGTGAAGCTAGAGACACCGGCAACCATAGTCAATTGTCTTCCAGGGGCCAGAGCAGGTGACATTGAAGGAAATTTAAAACTGCTGGCTAAGGGTAAACGTAAATACAGTAACATCATAATTCACGTCGGCAGTAATGACACCCAGTTACGCCAATCGGAGGTCACTAAAATCAATATTGAATCGGTGTGTAACTTTGCCAAAACAATGTCGGACTGTAGTTTTCTCTGCCCCCCCAATCAGACCAGGAGTGACATGTTTAGCCGCATGTTCTCCTTAAATTGCTGGCTGTCTGAGTGGTGTCCCAGAAACGATGTGGGCTTCATAGATAATTGGCAAACCTTCTGGAGGAAACCTGGTCTTGTTAGGAGAGACGGCATCCATCCCACTTTGGATGGAGCAGCTCTCATTTCTAGAAATATGGACCAATTTATTAAACCCCCCAAAATATGACTATCCAGAGTTGGGACCAGGAAGCAGAGTTGCAGTCTTACACGCCTCTCTGCAGCTTCTCTCCTCCTGCTACCCCCCCAAAAACCCATCTCCATAGAGACTGTGTCAGCTCCCAAACAGACAAAAAACAAACTAAAAACCAGCAATAAACAACTTAAACATCAAAAATCACAAAGAAAGAACAATACAGTATCCACATCTGAACCAAAGAGTAAAACAGTGAAATGTGGATTATTAAATATTAGGTCTCTCTCCTCCAAGTCTCTGTTAGTACATGACTTAATAATTGATCAACAAATTGATTTACTCTGCCTTACAGAAACCTGGTTGCAGCAGGATGAGTATGTTAGTTTAAATGGAGGTGCAGGGGATTATCTTCTTCAGTACCTGAACGCTACTCCAACAGAGGTCAATTATCTTGTTAATAATTTCACTTAACTGCGTACAAATCTCTTCCTCTGAAAAAGAAATTTTCAAATCAGAAGTCCCTGACTCCGTGGTATAATTCTCAAACACGTAGCCTAAAGCAGATAACTCGTAAGCTGGAGAGGAAATGGCGCGTCACAAATTTAGAGGATCATCATTTAGCCTGGAGAAATAGTTTGCTGCTTTATAAGAAAGCCCTCCGCAAAGCCAGAACATCTTACTATTCGTCACTGATTGACGAAAATAAGAACAACCCCAGGTTTCTCTTCAGCACTGTAGCCAGTCTGACAAACAGTCAGAGCACTGTTGAGCCAACCATTCTTTTAACAGTGACTAAGTAATGACTTTGAACTTCTTCACAAACAAAGTCCAGACGCTTTTCTTTCCAAGCTCCGTAGACTACGATGACCTGGATGACTGAGAACCTTCACAGTGATTAGAGAAAAAATGACTCATAATCATCCCACAGATGTAATATCATCTACAGCTACTCTTAGTACCATTGATATTCATTTAGACTCTTTTTCTCCAATTGATCTTTCTGAGTTAACTTCAATAATTACTTCCTCCAAACCATCAACGTGTCTTTTAGACCCCATTCCTACAAAACTGCTCAAAGAAGTCCTGCCATTAATTAATGCTTCAATCTTAAATATGATCAACCTATCTCTAATAATCGGCTATGTACCACAGGCCTTCAAGGTGGCAGTAGTGCAGTATGCAGATGACACGCAGCTCTATCTGTCCATGAAGCCAGATAACACACACCAATTAGTTAAACTGCAGGAATGTCTTAAAGACATAAAGACCTGGATGGCATCTAACTTTCTGCTTCTTAATTCAGATCAAACTGAGGTTAATGTATTTGGCCCTGAAAATCTTAGAAATATGGTATCTAAGCAGATTCTTACTCTGGATGGCATTACCTTGGCCTCCAGTAACACTGTGAGGAACCTTGGAGTCATTTTTGACCAGGATATGTCCAGTTAATACAAAATGCTGCAGCAAGAGTACTGACAGGGACTAAAAAGAGAGAACAGATTTCTCCTATATTGGACCCAGCCTTCGCAGTCTACGTGGGCCGGGTCCTTTAAAGGCCAAGAAGGCCGGAAGTGTGAGGCTGTGAAATGGGATGGTCTACCCTTCAGATTTGTGTCACCAACTGTGTTCATGGAGTTTAATAAACTCAGCCACCTGCTCCTTGCTATTTAAAATATAACAGGACATTGAAGTAAATTCTCGACCATCTCACGCTTCTGTTTATTCAGTTTTCTGTTTGACGTTTATTCAGCTGCTTATTCAGTGTTTATTCCCTCCGCGAATTGCTACCTTATCGTGGTGGTGGGGTTTGTGTGTCCCAGGGATCCCAGGGGCTATGTTGTCCGGGGTTTCTGCCCCTGGTAGGGTCTCCCATGGCAAATTGGTCCTAGGAGAGGAACAGACAAAGAGCAATTCTGAAGACCCTTATGTGAAAACGAGGGAACAGTTTTACCGGGGCCCCACCATGGAGCCAGGCCCTGGGAGGGTGCCCGAGGGCGAGCATCTGGTGGCCAGGCCTTAGTCCATGGGGCCCGCCAGGCACAGCCCGAAAAGGGGACATCGGCCCATCCTCCTGCAGACCCACCATCCACAGGAGGTGCCGTTGGTGTCCGATGCATCGTGTGCCGGGCAGCAGCCAGGAATGGAGGGCCTGGAGGACTGATCCCCAGTTACCAAGACTGGTAATTGGGACATGGAATGTCACCTCTCTGGTAGGGAAGGAAACTGAGTTAGTGTGTGAGGTTGAGAGGTACCGATTAGATATAGTCGGTACCTCTCAATGCATGGTGTTGGAACCAGTCTCCTGGAGAGGGGCTGGACTCTGTCTTAGTCTGGATTTGCCCCCGGTGAGAGGTGGTGGGCTGGGGTGGGTATTCTAGTATCTCCTCGCGTTGCTGCCTGTACATTGGGGCTCCAGTGGATGACAGGGTTTGCTCCCTGCGCCTTCGGGTCGGGGAACGAGTCCTGACTATCATCTGAGCTTATGCGCCGAGTGACAGCTCAGAGTACCCAGCCTCTTTGGAGTCCGTGAGGAGGATGCTGGAGGTTGCTTCGCCTGGAGACTCTGTTGTCCTACTGGGAGACTTCAATGCTCATGTGGGCAAGGGCAGTGAGACCTGGAGGGGCGTGACTGGGAGGAATGGCCTCCCTAATCTGAACCCGAGTGGTGTTTTGTTACTGGACTTCTGTGAAAACCACAGTTTGGCCATAACGAACACCATGTTCAAACATAAGATTGTCCATAAGTGCATGTGGCACCAGGATGCTCTAGGCCGCAGGTTGGTGATCGATTTTGTAATCCTGTCATCAGACCTGTGGCCATATGTTCTGGACACTCAGGTAAAGAGAGGGGCTGAGCTGTCAACCGATCACCACCTGGTGGTGAGTTGGATGAGGTGGGGGGGGACGCTGCACAGACCCGGCGCTCCTAAACATTTAGTGAGGATGCGCTGGGAACGCCTAGCAGAGGCCCTGGTCAGCAAGATCTTCAAGGCACATATCTGCTTCAACAGCATTCTGAGGGAGACTGGGGACATTAGGTCTGAACTGACCATGTTCAGCATCTCCATTGCCGAAGCTGCTGCACTGAGCTGTGGCCACAAAGTGGTTGGTGCCTGTCATGGTGGTAACCCCCGAACCAAATGGTGGACACCAGGGGTAAAGGAAGCCACCAGGCTGAAGAAGGAGTCCGATCGGGCTTGGTTAGCCTGTGGGACTCCGGAGGCAGCTGACAGGTATCGACAGGCCAAGCGGAACGCGGCGTGGGCAGTTGCTGAAGCAAAAACTCGGGTGTGGGAGGAGTTTGGAGAGGCCATGGAAAAAGACTTTCGGACTCCCTCGAAGAGATTCTGGCAAACCGTCAGGTGACTCATGAGGGGAAAGTGGTGCTCTACCTGCACTGTGTATAGTGCGGGTGGAGTGCTGCTGACTTCGACTGAGAAAATTGTCGGGCGGTGGAAGTAATACTTCGAGGACCTCCTTAATCCCACTGACACTTCTTCCGTGGAGGAGTAAGAGTCTGGGAATGAGGGGGATGACCCATCAATCTCCGGGTGTGAGGTTACTGAGGCAGTTAAACAACTCCTTGGTGGCAGAGCCCCTGGGTTGGTTGAGGTTCCTAAAGTCTTAGGGTGTTGTAGCGCTGTACTGGTTGACACGCCTCTGCAATGTTGCGTGGAGATCAGGGGCGGTACCCCTGGACTGGCAGACCAGGGTGGTGGTCCCCATTTTTAAGAAGGTGGACTGGAGGGTGTGTTCCAACTACAGGGGGATCACACTTGTCAGCCTCCCTGGGAAAGTGTATGCCAGGGTGCTTGAAAGGAGAGTCCATCCGTTAGTTGATCCCTGTACTGGAGGAACAATGCAGATTTCGTCCTGGTCGCGGAACCCCCTCTTTATCTTCTCAAGGATACTCAAGGGTGCGTGGGAGTTTGCCCAACCAGTCTCCATGTGTTTTGTGGACTTGGAGAAGGCATTCAACCATGTCACTCGGGGTGTCCTGTGGGAGGTGCTGCGGGAGTATGGGGTGCCTGTCCCATTGCTATGGGCCGTTCGATCCCTATACAACCATTGCAAGAGCTTGGTCTGCATAGCTGGCAATAAGTTGGACTCGTTCCTGGTGGGTGATGGGCTCCGCCAGGACTGCCCTTTGTCACCGATTCTGTTTATAATTTTTATGGATAGAATTTCTAGGCGTAGCCAAGTGGTGGAAGGCTTTCACTTGGGTGGTCTCAGAATCTCATCTCTGCTTTTTGCGGATGATGTGGTTCTGTTGGCTTCATCGGGTGGTGGCCTCCAGGTGAGGTGTTCTGTGCATGTCCCACCAGTAGGAGGCCCCAGGGCAGACCCAGGAGATGTTGGAGAGATTATATCTCTCGGCTGGCCTGGGAATGCGTTGGTGTTCCCCCAGACAAGCTGGAGGAGGTGGCTGGGGAGAGGGAGGTCTGGGCTTCTCTGCTTAGGCTGCTGCCCCCGTGACCCGGCCCCGGATAAGCGGAAGAAAATGGATGGATAAAAAACTATAACTTTAATCTCAGCCAAACCCTTTTAACTCAGGAACAAATAAAACAGTGAAAAAAGCCAAACAATAATATATATATCATGTTTAACCTGAGTAGCGAAAGACCGCAGGGGAATCCGCTGTTCTTGCCAGCTCTAGTGAGCCTCGACCTCCCGGTCAGATATCGAGCTGGTGGGTAACAGACGTCTCAGAAAATGTCGGAGCACTTTTGCAAACATGTGATGTCTTGATAAATTGAGCAGATATTTGAAGTTTACACAGCTACATTCTCGCCTGAAAATATCGTAAAAGTTTATTTTGTGACCATTCATGAGTAATAAGAGTAATATTAAAACTAAGTAGCTGCCGCCATTGTTGGAAACTGGAATTGGCTGGGCCGCGCTATGAATTCTGGGATGGGTTGGGCCACGAAGGATACACCCGACCCATCCTTCAAATTCAGGGAAATGAAAGATGGATTTGTCGGCCGCATTTAGAGCGGTCTTTGAATTGGGACAGCCTTCGTCACCCGGCTGTGGCGTAATCGACCTTCAAATGTTACAGCCCCTTAATTGCGACATACCTCATGTGTTAATAGACCTCTCTGCACTCAATCATACTTGTCATACTTGTTACTTGTTATTAATCTCTGTCTCTCTTCCACAGCATGTCTTTATCCTGTCTTCCTTCTCTCACCCCAACCGGTCGCAGCAGATGGCCCCGCCCCTCCCTGAGCCTGGTTCTGCCGGAGGTTTCTTCCTGTTAAAAGGGAGTTTTTCCTTCCCACTGTCGCCAAAGTGCTTGCTCATAAGGGGTCATATGATTGTTGAGTTTTTCTCTATATGTATTATTGTAGGGTCTACCTTACAATATAAAGCACCTTGAGGCGACTGTTGTTGTGATTTGGTGCTCTAAGTTGATGAATGAATACTTTGAACACAATTAATGGGTGATTCAGCAGAGAGTCTGTATTGGATCAAGGAATTGACGATTGCACTGTGTAACAACAAAGTTTTTAATTAAATGGCATACACAAAACACCACTGTGCAATGCATCAGGAACAGGAGGTGATACTATACTACAGTGAAAGCCAACACCAGGTAAATATAACATTTCATTTCTTAGAGTGCATGGAGAGACCATCTGGGAATGGTTTCAGATGAAAAACATGGAGACCCAAAGAGGCTGGAAATCTACAATGGAGGGTTTTACATGGTGCAGTAGTTGTAAATGCTTTTATCTCTGTTTTAAATCCCAGCGATGATGAAATTGTCCAGTATGTTGTAAAGGGGAAACTGTGTTCCACTCTTTCCTGGATTTCAGGAGATCACAGTCTGTGTTTGGGCTCCAGGAGAAGCAGTTCTGACTTTTGGTGAGATTATTTACTCTACAGACTTTCATCCTTGGCTTTACATGTTCGATAAAAGCAGACATTGGTGTTGGTTTAATATTCACTTGAAAAAGAAATATTTTTTTTGTTTGGATTATTACTTCTGTTCTGAAATCTTTAGTTGCCTATTTTTATCTATAAAAGGGTTTTGGAAAATCTAAATCAACTCTATCTATATATTTGCTCTGTCTCTCTACATCTCTAGCTCGCTCCATAGATCTTGCTGTCTCTCTCTCGCTAGCTCACTCTCTCGTTCTAGCTCAAGCAACAAATCCTGCCGTCGCTCTTCCTCTAACTCTCTCGCTAGCTCACACTCTCTTTCTACCTCGCTCCATAGATCTTGCTGTCTCTCTCTCGCTAGCTCACACTCTCTTTCTACCTCGCTCCATAGATCTTGCTGTCTCTCTCTCGCTAGCTCACTCTCTCGTTCTAGCTCAAGCAACAAATCCTGCCGTCGCTCTTCCTCTAACTCTCTCGCTAGCTCACACTCTCTTTCTACCTCGCTCCATAGATCTTGCTGTCTCTCTCTCTCTAGCTCACACTCTCTTTCTACCTCGCTCCATAGATCTTGCTGTCTCTCTCTCGCTAGCTCACTCTCTTGTTCTAGCTCAAGCAACAAATCCTGCCGTCGCTCTTCCTCTAACTCTCTCGCTAGCTCACACTCTCTTTGCAACTCTCTGTTCAGATGTTGACGAGGCTCCAGGCGTGTCTCACGGCAGGACTTCAGGGCCTTCGGTCTGGCTCCAGTGAAGACGTTGCAGGGAAGTTGTGGTTTGGCAGCTTGTTGCTCTGAGCTGCTGCTGCTGCTGACTTTCTTCTGAGCTTCTCGTTTGAACTGAGAAACCACGCCAGAAAGCAAAGTGTTGACCTTCAACTGAGGTCTCGTGTTGAACGTCTCCTTACACATGGGACACTGGCTGGGCATATTAACATCCCAGTGCTGAGTGATGCATCTTTTGCAGAAGTTGTGGCCACATGGTGTGGTGACTGGATTGGCGAACACCTCCAGACAGATGGAGCACAGAAACTGATCTTCAGCTCGCAGATTGCTGGCAGCGGACATGTCTGCACTCTGAGAACAGAAGTCTGAGCATTAAAAGTTCAACTCTAATTAAACATATTTGGTTTACATTGAGAATGCAACAAAGTCTGAGCAGCAACAATAGGAAACAGAACTAGGACACCACAGGTGCAGAATGTAACAATGTGACTCTGAAGCTGCTCTGTCTTTCAGCTCCGTCCCACCTCAAACGGCTTTGTTTGTTTCCTCCTGCAGGTTCAGACCTGATTATAGTAACCTGCACTTGGCACAACATGAGCTTAATCTTTTCGGAGACGTTGAACTTATTTTCTTTGATTTGAAACTGTCACATGTCAGACTGAGGCAGCAGACGTCTCTGAAAACTAAAGTGAAAGTGTCAAAAACACATGTTTAGAAAGAAATTAATTCAGTGTTGTTGATTATGCACCTGTAGATGTAATTGATGTTACTGCTGATCACATTATTCTAGTTTAATTTAATTTAAGCCTCCAGTTGAATTATTCTGACATGCCAGTGTGAAATTGTATAGTGCTGAATCTTTATTTTGAACATGTTAAAATAGTCAAAAAGAGACAAACAAAAAAAAGGAAAACAAAGCAATAATAATTATAACTAACTTACATGTTCAAAAATGAGTAGGAAGAAGCATGAGCTTATTTAATCCCACCTCCTTTCCACTATTTAGTAACTGAATGTCTGCATTTTTTCTTATTGTTTATGCCCTGTTCATCAGAAATTCACCTTCATTACAATTTGTTACATGTATTTTTTTAATAACCCCAGGAACATGTCAAAAGATATACAAATTTACAGATATATACACTTATATAACATACATGTGCACACACACACACATATAATAAAATATGAATAAAAAGAAAAGTTTTGTGTTAATGCTGCACGTTAAACAGTAAATGTCATCAGCTGTACTCACCAGTTTTTGAGTCAGTTGTTTAGAAAGAGCAGATGAATTCAGTCTGATTTTCTTCACAAATGCACAGATCTGTGACTGCAGCTGTGCTGTTACTCTCACTAACTTTAACTTTCATTTCTGGAAACTGACGCTGACTCTCCTCTTTGTGGCTCCGCCTCCTCCTGCAGTGTTAGGCTTGTTTCATTCACACATGATTAGAGATACACACATCTGGAACAGGAGTTTAAAATGTGTGTGCGCCTTCAGTTTTCTCAAACCCGAGCAGCAGTGTTGTCGATCATTTCCTCTGCAAAGCTTCTCTCTTTCTGTCATTCATGTTTTTATTGCAGAGGAAGTTGAGCTCTGTGCACACTTCAAACTCTCCTTCAAACTGTTGCAGCCCTCTGCTGGACACAGACAGGAACCACATCAGAGTTAATGAAGACTGTAAAATTACAATCAGTTCCTGCAAATATGACGTCTGATGTGTGAACCCTGGTGCTGCATTCACAGCGAGCTGAAAGTTTGAGAGCATCTCAATTCAATTCAATTCAATTTTATTTATACAGCGCCAAATCACAACAACAGTCGCCTCAAGGCGCTTTATATTGTACAGTATATAATATAATAATAGATACAGAGAAAAACCCAACAATCATATGACCCCCTATGAGCAAGCACTTTGGCGACAGTGGGAAGGAAAAACTCCCTTTTAACAGGAAGAAACCTCCGGCAGAACCAGGCTCAGGGAGGGGCGGGGCCATCTGCTGTGATTGGTTGGGGTGAACTGAGGACGACAGGATGAAGACATGCTGTGGAAGAGAGACAACAACAGGTTAACAACAGATATGATTCAATGCAGAGAGGTCTATTAACACATAGTGAGTGAAGAAGAAACACCCAGTGCATCATGGGAATCCCCGGCAGCCTACACCTATTGCAGCATAACTAAGGGAGGATTCAGGGTCACCTGGTCCAGCCCTAACTATAAATATTTATATTTATAGTTGAGGTATTTGTATATATTAGTGCTATTTCTTACATTTGTAAACTCTGTAACATATTGTATAATTTAAATAGTTTAGTCTGTTACTGTCTTGGAGCAACTGTAAGCCACATAATTTCCTTAGGGATTAATAAAGTATCCTGATCCAGCCCTAACTATATGCTTTAGCATGTGAGGAGCAGGATTTTGAATTCAATTCTGGAATTCAAAATCCACATTTCACCGTTTTACTCTTCAGCGCTGTTAAAGATACTGTATTGTTCCTTTTTTGTTATTTTTTTTAATGTTTAAGTCATTTTTGCTGGTTTTTAGTTTGTTTTTTGTCTGTTTGGCAGCTGACACAGTCTCTAACGGGATGGGGCTTAGGGGGTTTAATCAATCTGTCCATATTTCTAGAAATGAGAGCTGCTCCATCCAAACTGGGATGGATGCCGTCTCTCCTAACCAGACCAGGTTTCCTCATGAAAGTTACCCAGTTATCTTTAGACAGAGATTAGAAATGAGTCATCCTGTGAACCAGGGTTTTATTCGATTATCAAATCATCAAATCATTGTTTGCTCCATGTTACAACATTTCAACATCACCATTCATTGTTTAACAGTTCATGTTTGTTACAATCACATATTTTCCGATTTCACTGAATCTATATTGTCAGTTTTCATTAAAATACTAAAACTGCTTATACCCACATAGCAAGCAGGTCTGGCCCAGATCTGGTATCAAGCCGGCACTGCTGGCTGACTCCTGGCATGATAAGAGGTAAGTCATCCAGATACCTGCCAGGCCTGGTGTAGATAACACTGTTTATGTGATGGCATGCCACATCTGGCTTGATTGTGGTTTGGTGTATGTGGCCCAGGCTCATAGAAAACAGGTCTAGCCAGGATCTTGCTTCTGACTGACTGGTGTCATGGCAGGGTGTATGTCATCCCGATGTGCGCCAGGTCTGGCAATGATGGCACTATTTATGTTCCTATTTTAGTTAGAAGACCCAAATGCCATGTTGCAATACTATACTGCTATGGTAGCCAACGTTTCAAATGCAGGTTTGACAGGTTTGTGAGTGTGCACTTTATCCAAAACCTAGTGACAATTTACTCATGTTTACCACTGGGTGGCTGTAGCTCAGGAGGTAGAGCAGGTCACCTACTGATCGTAAGGTTAGTGGTTCGATACCTGTGTGATCCTTCAGGCTGCATGTCGAGAGTGTGAATGTGTATGAATGAAGTTATGAAGCACTCAGTTTAAAGATAGAGTTTTGTCATGTTACTTTTGCACTATTATGTTCCGGCACATGTTGTTATTACATGGCTTTATTAAGGTACACATTAGGCTGACATCTGGGCCCAGAGCTGAAACTGTTCTGGGCCAGCACAGGGCCAGCAGTGTGTCTGCAACTGGCCTTGTGCTGGCCCATGTGTGGGCCACCTCTGGTAAACCAGATCTGGGCCACCAAAGGGCCGTCATTCTTTGCGGTATGTGGGCCATGTGTAAGCACATTGTGTGGGCCAGATCGGGCCATACCAATTTTGCTTTGTGGGTAAAGACAAAAAATACCCCCAAATAAGACATTTTTACATAATATGAGTTACACTAAAAAAATTAACACACATCTTTTTCTGCAGACCATGAAGACAATGACATGCTATGACATCAGCTACTATTTGTTACTATTCTGTAGAATTGTTACATGTTATGAAACAATACAATTCTTCATTTAGCTTTTTGAATTCAGTGTATTACATCAATGTGGTGCCCATTCTAAGAAAGGACATCAGTTAAAGGCACTGTTAGTAATGAGAATGCTTAGAAAATAAAAGCATGCAAACAGGACCTGAATATTTATTCCCTTTAATGAAAATAAATAATCTCATCAATTCAAATACGTTGTTACTCAATTTGATTGACAGGACAGATGATCAGTGGTGCAGAGTTTTTCACACCTTGATAAAGCCCAGGACTGAAGTATGGGAAGAGCTTCTCTGTGAAGGAGCAGCCAGTGAACGAGTAGATCAGAGCTGCAGCATCTACGTCATAGAAGGAGACCAGACCCTCCTCATAGTCCACAAACACCCCAACCTTCTCAGGAGAAGACTGGAGACAGAGATGGACTGGAGGGGCAGCACAAGCTGTGTACTCACTTCCATTTCTAAGCCACACAGTCCAGAAACCATTTTGAGGAATCAGTCTGATTTTTCCCTTCCTGTTGATCGACTCTGTGGCCACTCCTAAATCCCAGTCAGTCTTTCCTTTAACCTGAACCTCAAAGTAAAATCTGCCTGAAGAGAAACTCTGCTCTCCTAAAACACAAACACAGTAAGAAAATCTCTCTGGGTTGTCCGGAAGTTTCTTCTTCACATCACCATGATTCACTTGTTTTCCATCATCAGACACGATGAGATAAGGATTTGCCGTATCAGGATCCAGAGTCACATCCACTGCATACTGCTGGACCCTCTTCAGCTCTGCCTCAAACAGCTTCTTCTTCATGTCTTTCCTGAGTGTCTCCACAGCTCTCCCCACTGTCCCCTCATATGATGGTGGACGGACTCTGACCTCTGTCCAGTCCTTGGTGGGTGGAGCAGCTTTCAGGGACGATAAGCTTTGGAGGAGGTGGAGGTGGTCTTCAGAGTGTGAGAGCTGCTCCACCTCAGAGCTTCTCTCCATCAGCTCAGAGATTTCCTGTTCCAGATCTTTGATGACACCTTCAGCCTGTTTCTCTGTAGTTTCCTGTTTGTCTTCGATCTCCTTTATGAGCTCCTTCAGGCGTCTCTCAACAGACTCCATCAGAGCTGTGAGGACCTGAACACCTTCTGCTTTCTGTCTGTCTGCAGCATCTTTGCTCATCTTCACCGACTCTTTGATCTCCTGAATCTTCAGTCGTCTCTTCTGGATCATTTGCTGAATCTCAGCCTCTGTCTTCTCCAGCTCTGCCTTCTTTCCTTCATATTCTTCTCTCAGAGGAACAACTTCATGAGTCTTGTGGTCTAAAACAGAGCAGAGCATGCAGATACATGTCTGGTCGGTCTTACAGAACAGCTCCAGATGTTTATCGTGCTTCCTACACATCCTGTTTTCCAGGTTCTCCACAGGCTCAATCAGCTGATGTCTTTTCAAACTTGTAGCTGTCAGATGAGGCTCCAGGTGAGTCTGACAGTAGGAGGTCAGACACACCAGGCAGGACTTCAGGGCCTTCAGTCTGGTTCCAGTACAGACGTCACAGGGAATTTCTCCTGGTTTGGCAGCTTGTTGCTCCGAGCTGCTGCTGCTGGCTTTCTGCTGAGCTTCACGTCTGAACTGAGCAACCATCTCAGAGAGCAAAGTGTTAACATGAAGTTCAGGCCTTGTCTTGAACACCTTGTTACACTTGGGGCACTGGCAGCTCTGACTCATGTCCCAGCGCTGAGTGATGCAGTTTTTGCAGAAGTTGTGTCCACATGATGTGGTGACAGGATCAGTGAACACATCCAGACAGATGGAGCACAGAAACTGATCTTCAGACTGCAGATTGGTGGCAGCAGACATGTCTGCACTCTAAGTGAGAAAGGAAGGAAATGCATCTTATTTAAAATTTTGTTTACATTTCATATTTTAAAAGTAAGGACTAAGTGTTAGGGTTGTAGTCATAACGTAGTAGTTTTGAGAGATGTGACAGATGCCCATCCAGATTGTTCTATCACAGGAAAAGTTTCATGATCGTACCCTTTAAAACTCACAAGTTCCCTAACTTCTGACTTAACTATGACATTCAGCAATGAAGGATCTGCTCCTGCACTGCCCCAACCATACTAGTCTCCATCTCACCACCTTATCCAGTGCAAGAAGCAATCCTTTCACCTATAGGCAGTCCAATTCAATTCAGCGTTATTTACACAGCGCCAAATCACAACAACAGTCACCTCAAGGCGCTTTATGTTGTAAGGTAGACCCTACAATAATACATACAGAGAAAAACCCAACAATCAAATGACCCCCTATGAGCAAGCACTTTGGCGACAGTGGGAAGGAAAAACTCCCTTTTAACAGGAAGAAACCTCCGACAGACCCAGGCTCAGGGAGGGGCGGGGCCATCTGCTGCGACCGGTTGGGGTGAGAGAAGGAGAGAAGACATGCTGTGGAAGAGAGACAGAGGTTAATAACAGATATGATTCGATGCAGAGAGGTCTGTTAACACAATTACGGTCCAAGAGTCTCAGCAGTACTCTGTCCTCTAATTCCTCAGTGTGAGAAAGATGTTGGGGTTTCCTGCTATTGGTATCACTCCCAGACAACATATCCTTGGTTTCTGTGTATTTGAATCAGGCAACAGCAAAACTCTGCTCTTGCCATATGTGGGTACTGGGGTGACCATCACTGATCCTCTCCTACCGACAATGGCACCACACAAACAATAAGAACCCCCAGGTGAAGAAAAAAATAACATAAAAACAAAGTCCCAAAGTGCTCCAACAAATCATTTCAGAATCAAAAACACACCACAGACCTCACTCAGCGTCTGCGAATGTGTGTTAGGGAGGAAATCTAACATCCTAGAGCTAGCAGACGTAGAAACAACTCAAAAACTACTGTGAATAAAACAACATGTCCCAACCAGTGAAACCTAAACACAAACAGATTACACGAGGAACACACCTTGCCTATAAAAACAGCCACATGTTAGGGAACCTGCCACCTATTGACAAAAGGAGGCACAGTGCTCTGGTACAACCAGAGCTATATATAATAACAAGCTATACTGTTAAACTTTAACTAACTGTGATCTATAATATATCCCAGGCTTGTCTCTCATAATCTGACAATGTTTTACCACTGCCTCTGAGAGAGGCCACCATTAAGCCAATAAACATCACAAATGCATTGTGGTTATTATGGCAAGTGGATTCACGTACAACATGAACTCTGTAGCCTCTTCCAGATGTTGGAACACTGAGTTGTTTGATGTTGTTAAAGAACCCAGAGGTGCCACATCCTCTTACGTGACCCCTTTGCTGTTCTTGCATGTGTAGTTTCATTGGTATGGCCCGGATCTGGCCCACACAATGTGCTTACACATGGCCCACATACCGCAAAGAATGACGGCCCTTTGGTGGCCCAGATCAGGTTTACCAGAGGTGGCCCACACATGGGCCAGCACAAGGCCAGTTGCAGACACACTGGTGGTCCTGTGCTGGCCCAGAACA